>NC_050573.1:531344984-531656413 GCF_011100635.1 Trichosurus vulpecula
AAGATACAGGATGGAATGGAATCTGGAATTAGTGCAGGGAACCTAGGTAAGGAGTAAGGAAGTCTGCCTCTTTGTGTGAGAAAGATGGCATTGAAAATGGCAGAAAACAGAGTGAAAGGAGATAAGCAAGAGGGGAGAAGAAGGAGTCCATGGTGAATTGCCTCAGTTTTTTTTTCTGTAAAATATGAGACAAAGTTCTCAGTTGAGAAGTGGAAGAGGGGGAGCTTTGAGGAGGGAAGAAAAGACTTAAAATAGCCACCATAGAGACTGGGATAGTGAGTTGACAAGGAAGATTTAGCATAATGAGGGCCCAGTTGAAGTTGTTCAATATAATTATATAGTGGACCCAGTCCAAATGGTTGTGTGATTTTCTCCACCTATGCTTAGTAACACACGTCGATGAGTGATGGTGGTAGATGGTGGGAGTGATTCAAGTCAGAAGCTTGGCAGAGCACAATAGCAATATGATAAAGAGTCATTAGGAGAAGACAGTGTGGAGTTTAATGGGCTCATCAAGGAGTCAAGATGGGGGAAAGAGGAGAGAGAGACTAGGGAGGGGGGGATGGTCTGGGAGAGAACTGAGGGGCCAAAGGATTGGATATTGCAGTGTGGATGAAGAACAGAATTTGGTGTAAAGGTAGGGAAAGGGAGGGGGTAAAATAGTATCTTATGGTCAGATAAGGGGATTTCAGATTTCTTGAATATGATGTGATACATTTGTGGGTAATGGTAAGATCATGGGTATGACCATCTGTGGGGGTCTGAGGTAGGATGGAGGAGTAGCTCATGGAGGGGTGAGTTGGTTGAAGAACGGAGTGGTTACAGGGTTTGAGAGAGAGTCAATATGTATGTTGAAATCCTGTAGTATGAGGGTAGTCAGAAAGGAAAGAAAACTTGTGAGCCATGTCCCAAACTCACTGAAGAAGGAAGAAGAGTGACCTGGAGACGTATAGACAACAGCTACCACAATTTAATAGGGTGATAATAACCTCAAAGGAATAAAAGTTACTTACTTATGGGGGTAATGGGAGAACCTGGAAGTGGCAGTGGTGAGCAAGGAGTATTCCAATTCCCCTGTTCCAACAGTGAGCCAAGGGGAATAAGTAAAGAAGCAGACAGTGCTGGAAAGGGTGACCAGGGAGCTTGCCGTCACAGAAAAGCCAGATTTCGATGATTGTAAATGGATGAAAGAAGTGGGACAGTAAAAGATTTAGGATGAAGAGAAGTTTGTGGCCTGCATAAGAGGCATTTGAGAGGGCACAGTGGAAGGGGTGGGTGGTGGCTGATTGGGACTTAGGGGGAGAAAGGTTGAAGAGGATGGGAATAAGGAATTGGAGGTGGAGGATAAGGAATGGGGTTTGGATAATGACCTACAGGGGTTCAGAATAATGGGGATTTGTGGGTATGACCAAGAATGAGAATGAACATTTAGTGTTAGATTTCACAACATAGAGAAGCAAATGTATTTTGTACACTAATATTCAGTAAACCGAAAGACTCACTATTTGGCACAAATTGCCAGGAAATCGGACGGTGGTATGGCAGAAGTTAGATCTAGACCAACATCTCATACTGCATATTAAGATAAGTTCCAAATGGATTCATGACCTGGATTAAAAAAAAAAATCACATCATAAACAAATTAGAGAAAACTGGGAAAAAAAATACCTAACAGATCTGTGAATAGGAGGAAAGTTAATGACCAAACAAGGTATAGGGAAGATCAGAGAAAAAAAATGGATCATTTTTATTACATAAAATTAAAAAGGTTTTATGCAAAAAAAAATCAATAAAACTGAGATTAAAAGGAAAACAATTAACTGGAAAAAATCTTTGCCACAAGTTTTTCTAATAAAAGGAAGGTCGCATTTCCAAGATATACAAGGATTTGATTCAAATAAGAGTAACAGTCATTCCCCATTTGATGAAAGATCTAAGGATACGAACGGGCAGTTCTCAGTGGAGGAAACTCGGGTTGTGTAGAGCCATATTAAAAATGCTCCATAACACTAAATAATTGGAGAAATGCAAGTTGAAGCAATTCTGAGGTTCTATCTCGCACATATTAGATTGGCAAAGATGACAAAAAAAAAAGAAAATTATAAATGTTGGGAGGACTGTGGGGAAATGGGCACACTGATGCACTGTTGATGGAACTGTGGATGAGAACAACTATTCTATAAAGCATGGAGAGGGTACATGATTTGTCCGGGGTCATATTGTCAGTATTTGTCAGCAGTGGGACTTGAGCCCAGGTCTTATTGGCTTCCTGGCTAGTTTTGTATTCACTATGCTATGCTACCTCTCATTGATAGAACTGCAGCATATTTTCTACAAGGAATTGTGTTCAAGAAGGTAAAAGTCATCAATAAGAGATTTGTAACCAGAAAAGGAAGTGGTGTGCTCATGAGGAAGTGGTACATTCATATAGCAAGAGTCAAAAGTAAGAAAGAATCTGTGTACAGTGTTGGTACTTACATAATATTGAGACTTAGAGGAAGGCCTTCATTTTGGTAAGTGTAACATCACCTTTTTGAGACTGGTGGGAGGATAGGACCAAGAGTCTCATAGAAGGAGAAACCATTGGCAGGTTCTAACTGGTTGCATGAATCTATTGAAATATTTATACTATTTATAGATATGTAAGACTGGTGTTCAAATCCCACTTCTGTCACTTACCACTTCATATAACATTGGCTAATTTAACTTCTCTGGGCCTCATTTTCCTCATATACAGAATAAAGGGGTTGCCCTGGATGGCCTCTAATTCCCTTACAGTTATAAATCTCAGATCCGATATTTTGACAAATATAGCCACTCAGGAAGTTTGTGTCTTTTCTATTGCAGTGGAGTGTTTGTACTTAAAGTTTTATGCTTCTTGCGTTAGTCTTGCTTTATGATTTAGACACCTATGCCCCATATGCTTCTTCAATAAAACTTCCAAGCGAAGTCTTGTGAAAACAGAAAATATATTAGAGGAAGACTATATTAGACCAGTGTTGTGTAATCATGGATTATGGTACATGAGGATGAGATGGCTGGTTGCTTCTGATTATTATAGAAGGTGGAGGGGGGTAGTATGTATGGAGCATTTCTTGTTCTTTTCACCTATATCTTGTCCTTGGAATAAGATGGGAACCGTTTGGCTCCGAGGTATCGTATTACGCAGGAGTTAGCAGTTTCTCCTCAGACCTTTTTAGATCTCCCATGTTAGACACCATCAGTGAGATAGCCACAAGACAGGATGTGTGTGTGGCTCTTTCCATGCCACACATGGGTGCTCCACACCTAGCGATTCCTCATGAAGCATTACATCTTTGTGAGGCTCATCCTGTAGCCTCCATTAGATGTGCTGTGATGATTCCAGTTATTGAAGTAGGTGGCTCTGGGTGCTGTATTACTCTCTCATTTGAAGTCATTCCCCTCTCTGCTGTAGGCATCCTCTGGTTTCCATAGTTCTTCCTTACATTTCCTTTGAGTTTTTGCTTTAACAAAAGCACCTTGTTCCCCGTCTTGCTCTCATATAAAGCATTGACTTTCCTCTTTCATAAAAAGAGCATCCATAGTGAGTTCTCTTTGCCTTGGCAAAATGAGACAATTGAACTTGGAGTATGAAGTGAGAGAGGAGATAAGACTTTCCATTCTGTTTTCTCAGGCAATGCAAAATTGTAGCTTTACTTCTGGATTTCTGGCACCTACTGGCAAATAATTGAATTCATGGATGAGAACGTGGCAGGGAGGAGAGGAAGGGGACTTTTTTTTAAAACAGTATACCCTTCATTTACCAACTTTATGAGAGTGAGAAATGTAAGACCGTTTCTGTATGCATGATACAGAGGGATTTCTGTTAGAGATATGAGAGGGAAGCTAATTAAAATGTCACAATGTCCATGAGGGTGAGGAGATAGAAAGGGGCAATTCTTTTCATGGTTCAAAGGGCTTGTCTGTGCTTCTACAAACTGTATAATCTGTTGCAGTTGGAAATTTGCACTTCAGGGTTAGAAGTAAGGACACTTAAGAAGTCAAACACAGATTTCTCATCAGGACAACAGAAAAGTAATTAGAGTTGACTCTTCTCTTGAACTCTGGCTACTTAGCATCCCCAGGTAAAGGGCAAGAACCTTCCGTAAGCTCCTCCACGTTGTTCTCGTTGGATGTTTTTGCTGTCAGAAGCAGAGAGTGATTGGATGGTCTTTGGACAATATAAGGCAACCATCTGACACAATGAGAGCGTGGGTGTGTGGAGCCATGGTGGAAGATGAATGACAGGATTTGCTTGTGCTAAAAACAACACCTTTCTTTTGGTACAGCTAATTACAAAGCACCAGGCATGAGGCAAAATGTCCCTTAGTGATCCAAAGAGTCATCACTGAGTGTAATACAATCAAATGGTCTTCTAAATGGAGCTGAATACTGGAGGGAACTTCCTAATAGCAAGTGGCAGAGAATCTACAGAATATGTAGAATGTGGCAGTTGTGCCATTGGGTTTGGTCCCTTCTGCCATGGTCTTGGAAAACATGCTGTAAGGTCCACATTGTGGCAAATTCCAAGAATGGAATTGAGATGACTCATTAGGACTCTGTTGCCTGTTCTCTACTCTCAGGTAGATTTGTAGTCCACCAAGGGATGGCTTCCTCCGTGTCCTTTTATCCCCCCGATTGCAGTGGGCCAACAAATTTCCATCTAGAGAGGCCAATTGCCAACTGGCCTGAGAAATGACTATATGTTTCAAATTCTCAGCAACTTTCACAATTGACTTATACATTTTCTGGATTAAGCAAGGGCAGCAAAGAGAACTCTAGATCTTAACATCAACTGCGACTCATCCTGAAAGTATTTGAACTCCAGTTTTTAGTGAGGAACAGATTGGCTTCTGTATGATAGGACATGTATTCTGTCAAGGGAAAACATTGGGCTTCAGAGACTTCTCTCCCTAACCCACTCTGAGCTTGGTGTTTCTAAACTTTAAGTTGGATTTTTCAGAACACAACAAGAAACATGCAATCTTATTCTCAGTCTGATGCTGAAATAAGGAGGGGACTCTTCAGATATAGAATGATAACTGAAATATCCTGAGGACCTTCCCTGACACTTGGCATCTGATCACCAAGAGTTCAATTTTCGAATTAGACCATAGTGTTCCTTTCCTAGTATGCTATAATTCCATTTCTAGTCCTAAGCCTGTCTTAAGCAATTAGACAAATTAGACAATTTGTCTTTTTTTTTCCTCCGAGAGCGGGGAGGCTATTCAGTATGCATTTCTCTTGTATGTGATGTCCAAATGTAGTAACAGATCAGAGCGTCAGGCCATTCATTAGTCAGGAAAAATGGATGAGCTTGTTAAGACTGTTTCTCTTCTCTAGATTGTTTCTGGCAAAGGCCTGGCCAATCTGCTGAGACCCACCGACTTTCTGGCCCTTTCTTCACCGTGGTGGATTTAGGCTATTGCCTATTGTTTGCTGTCTGTCCTGGGCCTGACTTAGTGTTAAGTTAGTGCAAGCGGCTTACTTTTCCTTGGCTATTGCCCAACCGCTGGGTGCTACAGCACTACTGGGAGATCTGATTGACAGTTCCTGATGGCAGAGCAGATTATATTTGCTGAGTGACTGAGAGAGAGGAAAGGGAGATAAAATGGTCCCCAGACCTCAGCCCAGCCTGTATATTTGTATGTGTATGTGTCTTTTTTTTTTCTTTCTTCTTCCAAGCAAACATCAATTTGTGTCTTTTTTTTTTCCCTCCTGGAGGTGGAGAGTGCTATTCAGTATGGATCTACCTTGTATGTGATGTCCAAATGTAATAACATATCAGAGTCAGACCATCCATTAGTCAGGATAAATAGATGAGCTTGTTATCAAAGAATTGTGCTTATGCAGCTAAGCAATGAATCCATAAAGATTTTCAATGTGGCCTGTAATTCCTATATTCTTTGCTTTTCCCTTGTCCGCACCTTCCCTCCCATCCCCTTCCCCCTCCTCCCCAGTTCTGACGAAAGCTCTTGCACTTCAGCCGCTCCCTTGGGCTGGGTAATCAGCAGATGCAATCTAGGTCTGAGCAGCCTTGCACAGGCCTAGCATGCAAAGCAGCCGGGTGGCATTGAGATGAGCAGAGGGACTGCACAAATAATGGGGGGGAGGGTAGTGCTCATGAGAGCAAATACAGCAGCAGGGGAAATACACCGGAATGAGGTTTAGCAGAGATCAGATTCTGTATTATTAAAATGGGCCTGTCAATGATCAGAGGTTGTCTCTGTTTTAATGACTATGATTTAGTCTTTTCTGAGCCATCAGAAAAGGAGTTAAATGAGAATGTATGGCAACCATCTTTCCTTGCACTGTTTAGCAGCCTCTTCCTTTCAACAAATCACCTCCTGAAGGACTCTGAATGGAAGTCAGCTTGACTAATTATTAAAGTCCATGTAATAGGCTGCAAGTCCTTTATCTGCTGATTAAAGCTTAAGTTCCGGTCATTAAAGAGCAGGCTTGGGCAGGACATGATGGGCATTGGGTTTGGATTAATCCAGTTTCAGGAGTTCAGGCATTGTTGTGTCTACTCTAGTAAATCATGGTAACCTGAGGGTTGGAGCCAAGTGACTAAAGACAAGCAGCAGAGCTCAGTCTGTTTCTTTAGCTTTCCTCTTTGTCTGTGTCTCCTATACATATAGCACTCCATTGTGTCAGTACCCCTCCTTTTTAAAACATTAAGTAAATATTTTGTGGCTGCTCTTTTCTGAGCTTCCTCAGTAGATCCCTTTCTGGTGACAAGGTTAGCCTTAAAGGGGAAAGGAAGAAGGATGCTGCAGCCTGGGATGAGAGAGAAGGTCTATGGGCTGGCTTTATTTAATGCTATCGCTATCCTTCTCTCCCTCACACATACCCCCAAACTCACTTTCCATCTTTCTGGTCCCCACAGCAAGCCTGTCAAAGTGATGGTGAGATGGCACTGTTGCAAGGTGATGTCACAGACTCAATCGCCCACAGGGGTAGCCAAATTGAAATATAGCCATCTAATCATAGAATATGGTGATTTTTTTCCCCTCTCTCTGACACCTGGCCACTTTTGTCTCAGTTTCTTCAGACCAATTATTGTATTCACTTTGCAGCTGAAGCCTCCTGGTGAGTTTAGGCTGTCTTTTCAGGGCACTTTTGTGTGAGAGACATTAATTTCCGCCCCCTGTTCATTATGCAAATTTGAACAATAGCATCACTATCAAACAGGTGTTCTCTTGCCCTCCATTCCCCATTCCCTCTTCATTTCCTCAGCAGGCAGGCCCATCTTCCTTTTACCATGCTGCCAAGGTTGGAAGTATTCTGAAAGGAGTAAGAAGGTTGGGGGATGGGGGAAAGCTGGTGGCAGTAGTCTTCTTTCAATCATTCCTAGCTGGTTCAGCTTAATTCAGCTAGAGCAGGATAGTGATATTGGTTAAGAACCTTCATACTTCTCACTAGGCAAGGGGAGTAAATTCCAAGTTTGATAGGGAAAAGACTTGGGTATGGAGGAAATTCTGTCATGGCCTAAGATCACTGTACAGTCCTTACAAGCTGAATTCTTCTGAAATAGAGTTGCACTGTCTTAGATGATACAGCTGGTTCCAGATTTGTTTGTTTCTTATGAAAGCAATATGGCATGGTGAAAAGTGCACTGAATTTTGAATTAAAAGACCTGGGTTTGAATATCAGTTTTGCCATTTACTACCCATATGCTGTTTGACCAAGCCCATCCACTTCTCTGGGCCACCATCTCTGCTGAAGGAGGCTGACCTAGATGATCTAAGGTCTAGGTCTGAATCTTACCTGTAGTCCTATTGATATCTTACCCAGAAGGTGATCTTATGGTAGATCCTTTTAATAATGTTGACATTGGAAAATGAGCCCCACCTTGCCATCATCCCTTCATCCTCTGCCTTCCCCAAGAAGTCCTCATTGTTATATTGGACTCCTGCCCTGCCATATTCCCTTTTGAAATCTCTTTGGCCCAAGACTAGAATGCCCTGGGATTTCTTTAGGGACGTGTGGCCTAACGTGCCTCATCTTCCAAAGAAAGGGATGCAAAGATATTCTCCTAGCAGGTCCTTTGGCTCCAGTTGCACAGATTGGGTTTTTGATAATACACAGAATATGAAGGAATATAAAACTTAAGATAAAATATGTTATTTATGATCAGGTAGTTTTATGGATTGTTACCTTAGTGGCCAGCCTATTGGTGATGAATCTCTCCAAATTTAGCTGCATTGCTTCTTGGGCATCAGACTCACTCTTTTGCCAAGACCATATTAGAAACTTTTCCATTTTGGTAGAACCTGCCAGAGTTTATATGCTGCTTGTAAAGCTGTTAGGAGCCCAGGGTCACCTCCACACTAGGATGAGGCATCAGAGGAAGATTCTTTTAAAGTGATGAATGTGTTTTTTAAATTCTAAAAATAAGTAAGAATATAAAATCTAAGTTTGCCGTTCTGAACCCATACCAAAAAAGAAGCCAAAAAGATAGAGAAAACCATAAATAACAAGAAAACAACAGAAAAAGAAAAGTAGAAGTGATACAGAGAAAAACAGTGTAAAATAAGCATCTCTTGCAGAAGATGTATGTTAAAAAAAGATGCATGTTCCTTTTGACCTTTGACCCATTTTTTTCTGCCTTCTGTTACCCTTTCTAAAGCTGGGACTAAATTTCACATTGTCCAATCAAACCTGAGCTCCTAATTTCTAAAATAAAGGATTTGAATTAAATGATTTTTAAATTTCCTTCTAGTCCTAAATTTAGTGACTTTGTTAAGGGGTAAACAAGCTGGATCAGTCTGCTTCCTGGGTAAGGAATGTGAAGGGGGAGAAGAATTATAATTAAAAGATATTTCTTTGTTGTGAAGACCTTTTTGACCTAATATCTCATGCCACATCCTCCACTGCCCAGTGTTAATCAGCCCCAACCTTAATTCTATTACCAGTGAGTACTCAGGTAGGTTTGGGCTGCTGCCCCAGTCCTAGCACCATCTCCTCCTTTTGCCATCACTGGTATTGGGTGTGTGGGGCTCCAGCCTTGGAACCTCTCTAGGACTGAGTTTGGAAGCTTCCTTGCATTGAGGGTGGATACAGTAAGATATCATTAAGCCATTTGAGAAAACTGTAGCTTAACCCTCTCTTACCACCCGACCCCATCTCTCTTTCTCTCTTTTCATCACCAAACTCCTTGGAAAAAGTCATCTCTACCTAGGGTCTCTGCCTCTTTACCTCTTGCTTACTTATTTCTCAGTCCCTTCAAATTTGGTCTTCGTACTTTACTAAAACCATCCTTTCCATGTTTACCAAGGACCCTCTTAATCATTAAGTCCAGTAGCATCTTGCTGTATTTGCATCTTTTTAGTACTGCTGACCACGCCTTCCTCCTGGACACTCCCTTCTCCCTTCTTTTAGTGATACTTCTCCCTCCTTATTCTTCTTCTGTCTTTCAGTATTTCTCCTCAGTCTTCTGTGCTGGATAATTACCAGTTTCACACCCCCAATCATAGACACCCCCGCCCCCCGCCCAATCCTCAGTCCTCTTTTCTCCGTATTTCATCTTCCTTGGTGATTTTATCATCTCCCATGTGTTCAGCTTCATCTCTATTCATTGACTCCAAATCCCAGTCAATTTCTGCCAATTCACTGCTAGATATTTATGCTTCCAAGTCCTGTTGGCATTTCAGACTTAGCATATTTAAAACAGAATTGGTCATCTAAACTCACTCCTCCTCTAAACTTCTCTGTTTCTTTTGAGGACACCACCCCCCTTTCCAGCAGCCAGCTTCACAACCTTGGAGTCATCCTTGTTATTGCCTCTTTCTTATACCCAGCAGATTCTACCTCCGTGAATCTTGCATCCATCCTTCTCTCTCTATTCATGCAGTCAGTCCTTGCTAAAGCCCTCACCACTTCTCTGCTCAACTATTTTAATAGTTTCTGGTAGGTCTCTTACCTCTTTTCTCTCTTCTTCTCCAATTCATCTTCCACATAGCTATCAAAAGAATCTTTCTTTCTAACACAGAAATCTGACCATATTGCTCCCCTACTCAATTTTTTTCAGTGGCTCCCCCTGGCTTCTAGGATGAACCACAAACACCTCAGCCTGGCATTTAAAACCTTTCACAATATAAATTTGTTCTGCATTTCCAGAATTACTTCATATTGCTCCCCTTCACATACTCTGTGTTCCAGCTAAATTGAACTGCTCACTACCCACAGACCATAACCCATTTCCGTGCTTTTGCACACTCTGTCACCCATTCCTGGCATAAGCCCCCCTCCCATCTCTGACTCTTGGAGTCATAAGTTTCTTCAAGGTTCAACTCAGCTGCTCTCCTTTTGGGAGGCCTTCTCTGATCTCTTCCTTCCCCTCTTTCCATCCCCACTGGTTAGTGCTCAGCACTTTCTCAAATGAGTGTATCTTATTGTGAACATGTATTCCCCCGGGAGAATATAATTTCCTTCAGACCCATGAACTTTTTATTTTTGTCTTTGTACCCCCTAGCACCTGGCACAGTGCCTTGTATGTTGTAATTTAATGTTTTTTGAATTGAATTGGTTTATTCTAGTTATTGACCTCCCCTAGTAGCTAGGTGGCACAGGGGATAGAACCCTGGCCTTAGAATCAGGAAGGCTCATTTTCATGAGTTCAAATCCAGTATCAGACACTCCCTAGCTGTGTGACCCTGGGCAAGTTACTTAATCTTATTTGCCTCAGTTCTTCATCTGTAAAATGAGCTGGAGAAGAAAATGGCAAACCACTCCAATATTTGCCAAGAAAACCCCAAAATGGGATCACAGAGAGTCAGACACAACTGAAATGACTGAACAACAACCACCCTCTTCCACCAGTCACATTTCAGCCCTCCATTCGTTGCTTTTTTCAAGATCAGCTTTCTGAACAAGAATACCATGAAGATACATTACCTTAAGGAAGTGCCAATGATGGTTAAATGTAGGACTTACTTTTTGGTTTGAACTTGTGGAGAATTAAGTTTGTAAGCCTTCGTGTAACTGTAATTCCGGATGCCCAATGCTTGAACTGAGCCACTTCATCCAGTTAAACAGTGGAAAAATACGCAGTTCTCAGGACTAAGGGCAGTGTTCTTTATAAGAAGTTCATTCTGTCCTGCTTTTTTGATATTCACTGGCTTGCCTCTACTCTCCTTCTGCTCTTTTGAAAACTTCATACGTCCACAGGCAGAACCTTCTGACCCTGACCAAGTAACAGATAAAAGGACAGAGGCAGGAGACAGAGATTAAAAGCCAAAGTGTTCCTTCTTTGGGGTATTCCCTGCAGTCATTCACTCCACGTTCCGTTTGAGGTGTCCGTGAGGATAGTGGAAAGTGGAGCAGCTGGTGGAGGTTAGAACTTGGGGGGTGCCGTAGTCCTCTTACCCCTGCTGCACTTCATCCCTGACCTTTTCCCTTGGGAACAGGGTGGGCAGAGATTGAGTTCTGAGTCAAACTGACTTAGCTTCTAGGGAAAATAAAACAATTTGAATCTGGGATCACAGAAAAAACATTCAGTAAGAATTCATCTTTACAAAGCCCTGCTTTGATGTCTCTGAGTGCATGGAGTTGACCCTGGATTCTTGACAGCTGTGTCACTGAAGCTTGAGTGGCTGTTCCTTCCAAGAAATGAAAGCATTGTGCATAGGACTAGTAGTAAAGACTGCATGTTGGGCATTGAAGGATCAAGTCATCACCAGAAAGTCATCCACAAAGTGATGCAATGTCCGGTCCATAGCAGTTCATGAAGATGCGTTATCATGTAGGTCACTCAAAGCAATGTCCAATGATGCAGCGATGCAATCAGTATTAAAGGAGTGTTTTTCCACAGAAGCCTGGTGAGCAACTCCCTTCATCAAGCTGTGGTTTACCAGGTTACCAGGCAATAGTGAGTTTTTATTCAGAACCACAGCAGAGGTTAGATTGCTTTCCCTAGTCCCTGGGGGTAAAAGTCACCAAATTATTTTGCCTTCCTCCAAAAGAAGATCTCCCTGGTGAAAGCTGTATGCCTGGGGATTGGCTGGTCAGCTGTCTCTTTAAGTGCCTGCTGAGTTAGCTGTGTGTGCTTGTAGTGAGCTATGAGATAGGAGCATAATAAATCATTTATTAAAGCCCTGACAGCTAAATGGGAGATTGTGGACTGTGCATGCAGAGTGTTTATTTTGCCAAGAGAGTCTTGGACAGAAGGAATGAAAAGTTACCCGGGCATTCAAATGAAGAGAAACCTCTGTCAATGGAGATAAATGAAAATTGAAAATAGGGATCCCCCACCCACTGCCCCATTTGCTCTACCATTGCGTGTATTTAGCCTGATTTGTGATCAGCATTCCTTCACATTGGCATCTCTCTCTTAACTCTCAGGGAGATTAGGAGAGAACTTCTAAGGACCTTTCAAAGAATTGTAAAGACAGTTCTGAAATGGTTGCAGGGAGCACCTAAATTAAATGTGGGTGAGTGTTTAAGAGGCTCTAGAAGGCCCGTTGAGCAGCTGGCAGTGGTGCCTGTGATTAGTACATTTACCAGAGTTCCTTTGGACACCACCCCCCCACACCCCAGCATGGCCTCCCAGCTTCCTCATAGCTTGTATTTCACCTTTAGATGAATATCAGGGCCTTCAGGACAAAGCTCAGAACAGTTTTTAGGCAGTTTTGATCAGTTAGCAAATACTAAGTATTGCCCCCAAAGTACACACTTCAGGCTCATGATCTTAGAGTCTCTTTTAAGGATCATTGCTGCCTTCCAGGAATTCTCTCTGTGACAACAGACTCAAGGAAGGTAGACATAAAATGAATGAATGGTATATACAATGATTAAACTTGTCTCAGTCATCAGTAGCAAGTATTTATTCAGCACCTACTCTGCCAATCCGATGACAATACCTCTGTGAAGCTTACAAAGAAATAGTCTCTCTTTGTTCCTTCTCTGTCACCTAAGATCGGTTACAAGTCCTGTCTATGTGTTATCCCAATCCCTCTCCAATCTGATGCCTCCTTGCCACTCCCGTAGTGTCCTATCACTTCACTGGCCTTATAGTCTTTCCCCCTCTGCAAGTCATCCTTCAGAGTTGCCCAAATATCTTTTTAATGTATGCTTATAATTACATCATTGAAGAAGCTTCAGTGTATCCCCATTTTCTCACAAATAAAATCCCGTTCTCTTTATACTGGTCCTCAAAGCTCTCCACTGGCTGTCTCCATCCTTTCCTCATACTAACCTGTTTCACATGCCTTCCTAAACTATTTACCAATCCAGAGCTTTCTGCCTTGAGGCCTTTGCAAATCCCTAATGAGAGCTTTCCTAATCCACCCTCCTCCCATATGCTGGTGTCTCCCCCTACAGCAACCTTGTGTTTATTTTGTATATTTTTGGTATAAACTTGTGTTTATACATCTTTTCCCTTCCAATAGAATGTTAGCTCCTTAAAGGTAAGATTGTTTTATTTCTGTCTTTGTATCCCCAGTCTAGCACAGTGCCTGGCACTTAGTAAATGCTCCCTTGCATGTAAGAGAACAACAGTTTATGACCCATGCTAAATGTCAAATGGATGGTACAGTTATTCCCTGCTCTAGGAGGTTAGAGATTAGAAACATCTTTGTGTCCCCAAGGAGGTGGGATTTGAAAAATATGTGGGATTCACATAGGCAAAGAGGAGCTAGTGTAGCTAGAGGTGGAGGTGCTCAAAGCAACCTCAGGATGGTGCTGTGCCCAGTAGGATTTTCTGGGGGCTCCATAGGAAACTCAGTGGATACATTGAAATCAGCTTGTATGCCTTCTCCTCTCTCCGAGCTATACTTTTCTCCCAGAGGAGGAGTATTGATTTAGTTTTGATGCTGGGTGATTTATAAATATGCATGAGGATTTGAGGTTATTTAACTGTGCTTTTTAATTCGCCTTGCATTGCTGATTCTCTCTAGCGAGGTGGGGTTTTTTTTTTTGTTTTGTTTTGTTTTTTTGGGATTTTTTTTTTTGTATGCAGGGCAGGCACCAGAGTAGCAGCACTCTCCTTGCTTGCTGGGACCTTTCCAGTGTCTGTTAAGCCCAAGTCTGCAGCAATTTCACAGACACAAGGGAAAAGAAGAAGGGGCCAAAGACCTTCACTTTCCTTTAAGGGGGTAGATGAAGTCATAGCCCTTGGGAAGATAAGGAAAAGCTTCATTGGTTGGCAGGGGTAGAGGAAATTGAAATTTCATTTCATTGAGCAAAGAAGAAATATCATTAGCCATTTGAGATTACCTAGAAATTAAATGAAGCAGGAAATCCAAAAAGAGGAGAATAGCACCCCTACTCCACCCTTCTCCTAAGAGCTGAAAGAAAGAGGCTTCATGTTATGTTCTATTGAGAGAAATTAAATTCTTCAACTATCTCAGCTAGGATGTAGGGCCTGGGTTTCCTCCCCATTAAGATCTGCTACTCATCCTATTGCAATCAAAACCCTGCCACAGTGAGTGCTTGCTGACTAAACTTGGGAGCCCCGAGGTTGCCCCCAAAGGGTTCCTTGCTTGATTCCCTGGCACCTTTCTCACCTGCCCCCATTAAAAACAACATCCCTCTCCCCACCCAAATATGGAACCATATATTGGTGCTTCTTAGTTGTGTTCAATTGAATAGGCCTTTACTGAGCAGGCATTTACTAAAACCAGAATTTACTGACATGCTTATGTGCCCATCACAGTACTAGGTAGCCCTTGGAGATACAGAGACAAAACGGAGCCTGTCTCTGTCCTCAGGAAGCTTACTTGTTACTCTTAAGAGCTGGTCCACTTGGCTCCCTTGTCAGTAAGTGAACAGCTTGGATGACATTCCCTCTTTTGCTTCACTTAGAGGACAGACGGGATCCAGGAGGCAAACCCTCCTTCCTTATAGGATCTCAGTTTAAGAATTGCTTAACAGTCTGACATGCAGCATAAGTGTTTCATCAGCCACCTGGGACAGCCCAATCACCAGGGAGAGATCTGTCCATAAATTTCAAGCCCTGGTCCTCATGATTTCTGCCCCTCATTTCTTCCTCCCAGCCCTTACCTAGTTTTACTTACTACTTGTCGCATGTTTTTTAATACCCTTTAAAGCATGCTGACTAAAATTTCCTTGTGTTTAACAGTGTTCATTAAAAGAAAATGTCAGGTATTTTACTCCCTTGGAGAGTGAAATATTTTTGTTTAGTCAATAATTGCAGTAGCGCATCAAAGGAATGTTTGAAACAGGGTCTTTTTTTTTAAGATTCTTGTCAGTGTCTCAACAATTCCTTCAGCTGTGAATCAAACAAGACAACAAATTTTTAGCAGAAGATTATAGCCATTTTTCCCCTTTCTTCCTCAAAGCTGTCATCCTCCAACAGATTTCAGCAAAGTTTATAATACAGTCAGTCCAATCTGCTAGCCCTTTAATGCTACCAGCTTCCTCTGGGTAGCTTTCCTTCATGTTAGCTGATGGTCCATTTGCCTGTTCCTGATAGGATGTCTTAATCCCCTTCCTATCCAAAGGTAGGGGCTTGTATCTCTCTCAAGAACCCTTTGGGCCCCTTTCTCCTCCTGCAGTTTATATGACTCTCCACATTCCCAGGATGATCATAGGACTTCAGAACAAAATATTGTCTTAGTCCAACCTTCTTATTTGTAGATGAAGAAAAGGCACAGAAGAGTGCCTTTTCTCAGTCCCATTCTCCTTGACCAGAGTCTTTGTAGTCTTTGACACTGTTGATCACTCTCTCCTCCTTGATACTCTCTTCTGTCTAGGTTTTTGGGATACCACTCTGTCCTGGTTCTCCTTCTACCTATTCCTTCTCTGTCTCTTTTGCTAGATCCTCATCCAGATCATGCCCTATCATCTTAGGTGTCCCTCAGGCCTGGGTCCTCTTCTCCCTTTGTACTACTTCACTTGGTGATCTCATCAGCTCTCGTGGTGAATCTCAAATCTACCTTTCCTGCCAAAATTTCTCTGCTGACCTTCACTTTCTTAAAACTGCCTTTTACACATCTCAAATTATATCTTAAACTCAGTATGTCCAAAACTAAACTCATTATTCCCATTACCTCCCCAAACTGTCCCCTCCTTCCACCTTCCCTATTGCTGTAGAGGGCAACACCATCCTCCCAGTCCTTCATGCCTAGGAGTCATCCTGGATTCCTCACTCTCTCTCAGCCCTACCCTCCACCTCCATATACAACCTGTTGCCAAGGTCTGTCAATTTTGCCTTTGCAACATCTCTCCAATATGCCTCCTTTTCTCCTTTGATACTGCCACTTCTGTAGTGCAGACCCCCATCACCTCATGCCTAGACTATTGTAATAGTCCACTGGCAGGTCTTCCTGCCTCAAGTCTCTCTCCACTCTGATCCATCCTCCAGCAACCACTAAAGTGATTTTCCTAAGACCCAGGTCTGATCATGTCTCCTCCGTACTCAATAAATTCAATGTCTTCCTGTTCCTTCAGAAGCAAATAAAAAATTCTCTGTTTGGCATTTAAAGCCATGCCACTACATGTCCCCATCTCTGTCCCTTCTCCCCAGTTGCCTCCCTACAGCATTTAGATCAGCACCTCCTCTCCTAGGAAGGATGTGGTAGTCAATTGCCTATGGCTTCAGGCATCATTCCTTCTGACTTCCCTATCCAAAACACTCCTCCCTGGCCACCATTCCGCTATCTTATTGTCTTCTGGTATTAGATTGTAAGCTCCTTGAATTCAGGGATTTGTCTTTCTTCCTTTTATTTGTATACCCATTGCTTAGTAGTGTTTCACCAATGTTAATCCATTCACATACTTATGGAGACATTTCTTGCAAAGACTGAGCTTTTCTGCTATCTTTTACCCATCATTCCCCTTTAGTTCTGCATCCAACAGTTCATTTTAATAACTTTGAAATTTTACAAAGCATTTTCCTCCTATCACTCATTCCCTGCTTAGGTACTTGATGAGATAAATAAGACTAGTTCTCCTGCCCATATAGCTCTCCGCTTTTTAAAAGCCTTACACCTTTGTAGGGGGGAGATAAGTCACACACAAAAATAAATCCTATCTCCACTACTACATGTGTGACATTGGACATCACTTAAGCTTGCTTGGTCTTCAGTTTTTCATTTGTAAATTGAGAGAGTTGGCCTACGTGGTCTGAGATCCCTTCTAAGTCTGTGGATCTCATAATCCATGAACCACAGCCAAAGACTTGTTGGTGGTGGTCCTTCATTCTCCAGGGGACCAGTGACAGAAAGCACAAGGGTGATGTCTTGACTTACACATGAATTGAATTTAAGTGAGGCAAACCAGGAAGAAAGTAGGAGAGGCTTGTGGGCAGCCACAAAGTCCATTTTAGAAAACTCATGTATGTCACTTGCTCCCTTCTCCCTCATCCCGACTCCAAGCCTATTTATTCTCACTTTACACACAGTTATAAGAAGCTTGGGTATTTGGTTTCCCAGGCCATAGCAGATTTAGAGGTCTGTTAGAATAAGGGTTCTACAGGCAGGTACGTCAGCAGCAGTGAGAGAAAAGACAGCTAAAGTAGTATTTCTACTCCATAGCAGCCCATGGAGGTACACACCAGGCAAAGATCAATCACTCAGACAACCTGCCTTGATCTTGATGACTATTAGCTAAATCCTTCCTTGCACCCGGGTCCACAGACTCTCCCTCCTCTCTGGTTGCTCAGAAGGTCTGATTTTCTTCCTTTTTCCTTTTGAGAGCCAGTGAGCTTTCAGTATGCCAGCTCTAGTTCAGAGTCGTGGAAGACTCAGTCTCTTACCTGCTTAACATTTCTTTTTATCCTTGTATGTTAATCTGAGGGTAGCACTTTCTAGGGTATATTTAATTTAAACGTTAAACGTGTGGTTTAATGATTGCAAGTTGATTGCACATTTAAATAGAGAGCACCATTATTTTCCTTTTCATCTGTAGAAAATCATATAATGCCTCAGGCCTTCTAACCATCACCAATCTCCACCCCTCTCCCCCCATCCTCCCGCAGGGTAATGCCCTTGTTGTTTGTGCATTGTTCTTGTTGGAGTCGAAATTGTACTTCTAGTTCAAACATTTATATGTAAATAGAAGAGAGAAAAAGAAGAGATTTACTACAGTGTTCAGTACATTTCTCAACATGACAGCAGCATTTCTTCCTCAGTTTTTTGTTTTGGTTCCCAAGCATGCTCCTGGCAGAGGTTGGTATGAACAGGTGCACTGTGGTTGTCTCTCAGTTTATTGCCTTTGTTTCTTTTTGGCAATACCTTTTGGTAAATGATATCCCCCTTGGTGAGGAGAGGGTCTCTTGGCTCTCCCAGGCATGGTTATTTAACATAAGAATGGAAGTTGGATTTGGTGCTTATACTGTCAGTATCCCAGGGGATCTGTTTGGGTTGGTGTTTAATTTTGGTTCTGTTTTCGCTTCTTTTCCTTCATTTGGCTCTTTTAGTGGTTCCACAAAACCTGAAGAGGGCACATAGTTTCATATGAATATAAAGAAATTTCATTTTCACTAATTGAGTGACTCAGTTAAAGAGCCCGTGAGAGAAATTTACAATCCGAGAGTCTTCAAGTGAAACAATTGAGGAAATATCACTTAAGCCATTCTGTTAGTTAAACTTTTCCCAGGCCTTCCCAATGAATTTCTTGCCTTTTGCACAGACCTAGGAGACTTTGCTGATCAATCCCTAAGGAAAACCATGAGGCATCTCGGCAACCATTTGATATTAGACCATTTTATAACTAAGAAAAGAATTTGCTCTTTAGAGCATTAGAATTGGTTGTGCTTCCCCTTTGGTTTACAAACTACCTTCAGTGATGTAGTTCCTAACAGTCCCAATCTGTCTCATTGGTTAAGCTTTCCCATTAACAAATCAGTAGGAAAATAACCTCTTTAGCCTGGGATCAATGAGTATGTTTGGAACTTTACTGCTACTGGTGTGCATTTGGGAGAATGGACTATCTAGTTCAGAGCTCAATAGAAACTAAACTGGGAGGTAAGCCAATGCTACCTTCACTATCCCTTCAATCACATTCAAGATGATCTCAGTATAAGCAGTCAGCCATTTGACTGCAGGAAGACTGACTGGTTTTCATAAATTTAAACATTTTTCATAACGTCCTTGGATCAGAAAAGCAAAGACTTCCCATCATAAAAATAGTCTATAAGTTTAGGATACTAATCTATAGATTTACATCCAATTATCAGTATTTCAAGATGGCATCAGCAGTCCCTTCAGTCATCTGACCTGATTCTTCTATTTGGGCACACATACAAAAAAAGAGAAAATAGGATAAACTTGTCCTTAAAAATTGATTTAGGCCACCTGTGTACAGTTCTGTTCTGATTCCCTCCTAGGCTGGCCTACTTGGGAAGCTTTTAGTGCCATAGAGCTTTAGTCTAGGAAACTTGAGGGGCAGGAAAACTAACAGCAACTGGTACCTTTTATCTGGTGAAGGAAAAGAAGGTCCAAACCCCAGAGTATTTAGGGATGTAGTATGGGTCCTGGAGGTGAGGCCACTGGAGAGGGAAGAGAATTTGTAAACTCATGCATGAGTTCTTTGTGGTTTCTGTCAGGTTAAATAAGGCGAGCCAAAGAGAAATTTACAAAGACATTTGATGGTGAGCACTTATTATTTATATATTTCCTGACCCAAAAGGCACCCCCGAAATTAAACCTAGTTCGTGTAAACCCAGAACCTCAGTTCTGGCTTACAGGTCATCTCTGAGTAGGGCTTTCTCAGCCAGTGACTTTCTAGTATGTTTATGTTAGTATTTTGTTCTGTTACACTACCAACCAATTAATCAATAAACACTTACTAAGCCCCTACTATGTGCCAGGCACTGTGCTCAGCACTGGGGAAACAAAATGAGGCAGAAGACAGTCCCTGCTCTCAGGGAGCCTACAAACTAGTGAAAGAGACAAATGAATAGGAAATGATTAAGAGAGAAAAAGCCCTGGAATTAAGAGGGATTGGGAAAAGACTCCAGGTTCTCTGGGTTAGTAATGATTGCAGATGGGGCTCCATATTCATGGAACCATGAGTAGTACTGCTTTCACCACTATTATTGTCATAGAGCCATCAAGATCATCATTACTGTCCTTGAGATCTGATGGAATTCGGGGGTGAGTAGGAGATTGCACACCATTCTTTTCCTTGAAGATTTGGGCTGAAAGCTGATGAGCTGCTCATCAAAGCCTTTTGTTCTTGGCATTATGTCCATGAACTTAGCTGATGCAGCACACCAATTGTTTGGTTTTCCTTAGCACATTTTCATCTCTACTCCTATAGAGGAGCCCTGATAGCTTGAAAAGAAGGTACCCAGGGTGCCTCTTAGTATCTTTTTGCAGATATCTTTTTGCTACTTTAAGCACCAGGTTCTGTAGTTAGCATCACTCTTTTCAGGAGTGAATCATATGCTGTATTTTGTTGAGCGGCAACCACACCTGGCAGCAATCAGTGAAACCCTAGAGCATTCAGACTTTGTAGGTATCTGAACCATGAGAATTTCAAGGTCAGCAGAGTTCCTGTGGGAAAGAACCCCCAGAAAGCCATGTTGAAGGTCAGCACCACTGCAACACCGCCCCCCCCCCCATACTGAATTCTTATTACAATACCTCCTTGAGGCCCTGTTGCTGGTTGTAGCAGAATCTTCTGCAACTTCCACTTGTCCAAACTGTGGGTTTCAATAGTCTTTTTGGCACGGAAACTTGGTGCTGCCTCACCTGCATGGAATGGTATATATCTTCATGGCAGATATATTGGCTGGATAGAATGGTGAATTTTCATTTGTGGGAAGTTTTATCTGGATGTTTCTCTCCCTTGGTACAGTAGAGGCAGTTGGACCAAGAGTGAGAAGATCAAGGTTGTTCTCTTATTGGTTGGAGATGAGAGAGTGGATCCAGAGTTTATGGGATGGGTTCAGATCTGGTTCCACCAGGCATTACCTGTATGATTGAGGCTAAGTCATTTCACTCATCTGGGACTCAGTTTCCTTATATGTAAAAGGAACGAGATTAGACTGGGCCATATCAGAGTTTTCTTCCCTCACTAAATTGTATCTTCCTTTGATTAATTGCCAATGCGTCGGCATTGGGAGTCAGTGCTGACATCATAGACTCGGAAGTCTTTTAGATAGTTGTTACCCAAGGTGAGTAATGACACACGACTGGTTGCTAATAAAGTATGTTGATTTCACATATTTGTCCAGTACTGTGTTTCCTAGAGGAGACTAGGCTGTTTAAAGAAAGCCTCTAAAATGTAGTCCTTACTTGCCAAGTTCTTCAATAAGCCCTTTATTCCTCTCCAGGGTGAGATAAAACATGGTTAAATCTCACTGCTAATTAGGCCAAGGTTGAAGGTTTGATCCTTTTATAGACAAGTTCACTTTGCAGCAAGTCGGGGGTAAAGGGGACAGAAGCGGGATTGCTCCACAACCACGGATCATACCCTTAATGCTAAATTCTAGACTTATAAATGGTTCCAAGGGGGAGCCGTAGCAAACTGCTCCGAGTACATGCCCTTCCAATAACTTCTCCATAGCCTCGTCTTTGTATTTGCAGAATAGCATCTTTATAGGCAATTGTTGGCAACTGCTTACATAAAAGCAATATCCTTGCCAGTTATAGACAGTACGTGGTTATTCCCATTTTGCAAACCCCAAACTTTGTATATTTCCCCACTCTTCCTTCTTATCAGATACTTGAGACTTTTTTGCCTTTTTATGTCTATTCACTAATATTCAAAACAGCTTTAGCTCTGTCACTTGGGAGAGCCCAAGGGAATTTGGAAAAACAGCAAATAGCATAACTCAATAATAATAAAGTAGCTGAGATAGGCAAGCATTTATCGAGCCCTACGACGTGCCAGGCAGTGTGCTATACCTTGGAATCCAAAAGTAAAACAGAGCCAGGCCTCGGGGAGCTTATGCCCTTTGGGGGGACATTGGTATAGCGCTTTAAGATTTACAAAGCTATTTTATAGATATTACCTCACTCAATGCCCATAATCATTCTTTGAGATAGGTACTGTTTTACAGATGAGGAAACTGAGGCCCAGGGAGGTGAAGTGACTTGTACAAGGCCATTCGACTGGCCATTTCAAACCTAAAGGTTCCTGACTCAGAGTCCAGCTCCTTCTTGCTTTGCAGCCATTGCCTTTCTCATCTTTTTGTCTGTAGTTGAATCAGACCCTTATATTGCTGTGTCAAATAGAATGTTTGTTGATGTTGTTCTTTCAGATACTTTGTTGCAGTGAACTGCAGGGACCCGAGTTTATGCCTTGAGCTCCAACCCCGATTCCCCCAAAGAACTCTGATATGTGTGCCAGGAACAGCCATTGGCCAATGTGACTTGACTAATGGGTCTGACCCGTTGAATCTTGCTCCATTTTGAAAAGAGAAACCATTCTTCCTCATCTTTTCTCGGCTTCATAGGCACACATAGGACTAATAGGTGAAAGTCTCAGCGAGGCAGATTCTAACTAAATAGAAGGAAGATGTCATTCACACAGCTGCCCATCGATGGGGTCGAGCCATGCTGCCAAATCACGTCTTCACTAGAAATGCCCAAGCAGAAGTTGGCTCCCTGCCTATCTAGGTGTACCATACAGAAGATCCCTGCAGCTGGCATGAGTGTCGGGCAAATCAGTTATCTGGATCCCAGAACCCTCTCCCTGGGTAGCTTAGCAGTCCTTTTCTTCAAGGGAACGTATAACCCGATTGATAGCATTAATAAACTAGTGATCTAGGCTTAAAACACACATGAAATTTGAACTTCTGATCCCTGGACTAGATGACTTCTGAGGTCTCATGAAACTGATAAGTGCTTGTCATCCATTCAGAGGTTCCTCCAGTGTCTCATTTTGGCCTGGAGCTCTTGAAGGCTGTGCTAGAGGCTTACAAACTCTGCTAGGTCATGTCGAGATGGAAAGGTTTTAGATGTGGGACGGCAATGAAGTATACAACTGATACTCGAGGACCAACTGAGTCACATATGGAGAGGTTCAAAAATTTGAACTGTTGTCATGAATTTTTTTCCAGCCATTGCTACTCATAAAGAAAATCTACTGAAGCATGGGTGAGTTTTAAATAATAGAATTTAAGTGTTAGGATCAGTCACACTGAAGAAATAATAAATCCTTGTTGTGTCCTACTCTTTGTGACCCCATTTGGGGCTTTCTTGGCAGAGGTAAACAGAGTTAAAATGACTTGCCCAGGGTCACACAGCTAGTAAATGTCTGAGTCCACATTTAAACTCAGATCTTCCTAATTTCAGGCCTGGCGCTCTTATTTGCTGCTCCACCTAGCTACCCTCTCAGTACCGATAGTGCTTATAATTCAGCTTCTTAGAAGAATGATGCCATAGCAATTTGGCATGGTTTTTGAAATGGTTTAATCACTAGTTAAGTCAGCATCTAAATTCCCCATTAGCTGGCCCCGTAGGTTAGCTAAGTGTTAGTGGATAAGGGTAGCCTCCTTTCTTGCACCTGTCCTCTGCCCTAAGAGGACCTCTGTCAGTGAAATAGTCAGTATTTCATAGGTTTGGTGGTTGTTGGTAGCTATTTTGAGTGGATCTAGGATGGGAAAAGGGTTCTCGTGGAATCGGTAGTGCCTGAAGACTGGTAATCTGGATCAGAAAAAAAGGATATATGAATGACAGGGGACCGAACTGTACAGCTGAGTAGGCCCAGGGAGAATAACTAGCTCCTGGCTTGAAGGAAAAAAGTGTGATGCTTTTTCCTACCCAAGAAGGAAAAGGAGAGCCTATTGGTACTTTTCAGTGCACCCTCTCATGGGTTGAAGGTGTCACTACAGCCTTTCCTGCATTACCAGGCAGAGGGATGGTGCCAAGTCATCTTCTTGTTTAATGTTAGAGTTGTAAGTGACCTAAGAAATAATCAGGTTGTGTCTCTTCCTGAGAAACTGAACTCCAGGACGCTGTGTTCTAGGGACCAAGGTAGACCCTTCCCTAGCCAGTGGCAGTCCCAATTCAGGGTCTTGTTTAAAAATTTATTATTTGAAAACATGATGCTTAAAGATTAAGCCTGTCTTTCCCCAAAGTCTGAACATTAAATCACTGTTTCCTTTATGCCACCTAATAGCAGAGATGAATAAGGATTTCTAGAGTTTAATGGGGTTTTTCCCCCAGGTACATAAAACCAGGTGGATTTGACTAGAGTAATATGGTGTCTCTTGATCACGTTGAATTTTTTCAGAGGTTTCTGGCAAATCCACAAAGATGCAAGTGAATCCCCGCACAGCATTGCCAACCTTGTATTTAAAAGCAGGCAATGGAAAGGATGTGCTTTAGAAGAGAGAACACAGAAAAAAGTCAGAAGAGCATAGTTTTCCAACAGGGCCCAGTGGTTTTTGTTTTGTTTTTTTTTCCAAATGACGTGAATTAGAAAAGAAAATGGGAATGAGCAAAATAATGTTTGCAGATCAAATTGATCTGAAAAGAGGAAAGTGTCTCTAATCTCTAACAGGGTACATTTGTCTTCAGAGTGAGAACAAATGCTCTGTTCTACTTCTGCTCTCTGTCTGGGAATCCTGATTCCCAGCAGTTTGAATGCACCAAGTAAATGCCATCAGGATAGTAGGTTGAATTGTAGGTAGGTTGGACAGGGGGCTGTTTGATCATCTCCATATCAGAATGTTGTTAAATATAATTAGGAGGCATTGAAGTCTAGTACCTTGGGCTGCAGTGGGGATGCCTTACAAAGACATCTCTTAGCAAGACCCCTGTCTCCTTGGTGCTCCACTTTTCTCCACTACAGTTCTGAAGCAGAATATAGAAAAAGTTCATTGAGCCCAGGTCACACAGCTCATATGTGGAACTGAAACGCAGAGAGGCTAATTGTGTTTCCCAAGCTCACTTCCCTTTCCTGGGCCTCAGTTTCTTCATTTTTAAGATGAAAGGGTCCATTTTAGCTTTGATTGTGGAGCCAAAGTCATTAGGCTCATGCTCTTTCTACTGCTGTATCATTCAACTTTGCAGCGAGTGCAGTGACTTGGAGTTGCTTGGACTAAGCATCCTGCAAGGTGATCCAAAGAGCATTTGTCATTTGCGGTCTAATTCTTTTTTTTTCTGAGATAAAGAATGTATGAGGACAGTAGTCATAACTGTGAAATGATCTAGCTTCTATAGCAAGGAGAAAGAAAGAAAAATCATAGGCTCTTAGAATGTTAGAGCTAAAAGGTCCCTTCCAACATTCTCTCTGTCTGTTGTCATCGCCATATTTTACAGATGAGGACGCTAAGTCTCAGAGAAGTTCAGATCAATTTGCCTGGTACACAACTACAGCGTGCCAGAGCTGGGGCAGGAACCTGGTATTGATTATCATTAAGTATTGAGTACCACACAGTGCTCTTTGAGGAACAGAATAAAAGACAGAAAGAATAAAAAATGAAAGAGCACGTAGATAAAGCATATTAAATTCTGCCTGTTGTCCCAGGATCGTTTCTCCTGACTGTTCCAGACAAATGGTTGGAAAGGGATATGGTAGTGTTTGCATTTACTGAATATCTGGAGCTCTACTTTTGGGAGGTTTTTGAAAGGCTTTCCTGTAACTCAACTACACTGATTAAAAAACTTAATCTGAGCACCACTAGAGGGCACAAAATAGTCACAAGGCCTTTAACCTTTCCCTTTTTCTTTTTCTCTCTTTGAAGAATTTGTTGGGAAGAAGGGAAGGTTAAAAGGGGGAAGGGGGACCCGGGGCTTGGAAAAGGATACATACAAAATTCCGGCATTTCTGCTGCCTTTGGGAGTTTAAAGCAAACAGCTAGTGGAGTTTGAAAATGCTGTCACCAATTTCTTTGAATGTCTCACAGGCCTTCTTGGCTGGTATCAATTTGAACACCTCAGGCTATGTTCATGGAGCCCTCCCCAGTAGAGCAGAACAAGGAGGCCAAGGAGCTCTGGCCAGCAGGCCCTGTTGCTGTCTAGCCAGCACGCTAGCAATGTTACATGCCAGTAGTGGCAGTGGTTGGGCACCCACACACACCCACACACACCCACACCCACACCCACACCCACACACACACACACACACACACACACACACAGTTTCAGTCTCTTTCCTATGATGCAGACAGATTCTGCCTTCATAGTGATAGCCTGAGACAAAGCAGGAGGCTGCATTTTCTGATAGAAAGAGCTCTAAGTCAAATAAGAAGGGCTTTGTTCTGGTCCCAGATGTGGCACTAACTGGGGAAGCCACCTTCTCTGGCCTCATCCTCCTAATTCATGGGTTTGGGGTGAGGATAAAACATTCCTCTTGGCTAGCATTATTTTTATTATTATGCATCTACTCACTACTGTCAAATAAAAGAGACTTTATTAGTATCATCCAAAAATCCTCCACAATTTGAATCCAACTTTCTCAAACTTATTCCATACTATTCCCCTTCATGCCCTCGATATTACAACCAGGCTGATGCCTTTTGATCTTGACCTGCCTTCAGGCCTGTGTATCTAGTGTTCCCTCTGGAATTATCTCCCCCAATCTTTGCTTGTTGCAATCTTTCCCTTCAGTCAAGTCTCTCCTCAGGTGTTACCTCATCTCCTGAAATCTTCCCTGATCTGCCCCAGTTACAAGTGGCTTCTTGACCACCCTTTCTCTGCTTGAACCTTTCCTACGCACTTACCATATGGCATCTTGTAGTAATTTGAGTTTGTCCTCCCTCCTGCTGGATTCTAAGCTCCTTGAAGAACTGTGTATTTATTTTATGCATTGATTATATTTAGGTATCTGTTAAGAAGTTAGCTCCTCCTCCCTCTGCCCCCAGTGAAATGTAAGCTCTTTGAAGGCAGGGACTGTCTCAGATTTGTATTTGTATTGCCAGTACTTAATATACTACCTGGTATATATTAGATGCTTGTTAATTGATTGCTTGAATTGAATGGAAGAAATATAGATTGTTGTCTGTGTACTGGCTCAGAGGATGATTGTTCTTGTGGGTAATTTGACTTTAGGGCTCTGGGAAGGTTTAGTTTGAGAATACATCGGATGGGTCACAGGGTCTGAGCAAGCATTTTCATAAACTGTGTTAATAAGTAAACTAGAATATGACAAGAAATACCATCTCCCTTCCTCTGCCCGTCATGTTTCATCGGTCCATTTACCATGCCAGGATTTTCAGCTTTCAAAACAGCCCAAGTTGCTTATAAGTTCATATCCTTTTTATTGAGCATGAACAAAATTCAATATACCCTAGCATTTGGTTAGATCCAGGCTCTCTCTAAAATGTCTAGACAGTTATTCGTGTCCCAGAGCATCTTTTTTTATAGCAACTGTTTGAGAAGAGAGCCAGGCTTTAGAGTTTGGTAGTCATAATTCTACAAATATGTCTATACACAGAGTAAATTTGTATCCTCCTTAATCTATTGAAGCCCCATGGCTAATGCCATCCTTGAGCTCCCTGTTTTTGAAGGAAGTTACTTATGTCTGGGGAACTGGCCCATTCCGAGGACTGTGCGCAGGTCGTAGGGGCTGAACAAGAGGCCTGTGAGCACATGCAGGACCCTGACAGACAAGGGTGATGTTCTCTCTCTTTGAGGGCAATAATAATCAGGCACACCGGGATTTGCCTGACTGGTTTTGTGTTCTGTGCACAAAATGCCTCCTAGAGAAAAATGTTCCATCTGAATTTGCGCTTCAGGGAAGTATCCAATCTAGCTCACCAATGACCCCCATGACTGGTATCATTCTGGCCTCCTGAGCCTGTAGGAATAAATTAACTCTGCCACGTACGTCTTTGAAAGGATGGACTGCGCATGAATTTATCATAAAGTGCTCAGCAATTTAGAACTCATTCACTAGCATTTCACTGCTTCCCACCTGAGGCTTAGGGACTCATCCAATTTTATTTACAGGTGGTTTTTTTTCAAACTGAGAATATTATGGTAGTGCTCCATTTTCCAGAGGACTAACTCCTAAGAATCTATATTACTCGATCAACAAATTTTTATTGAACAGCTACGATGTAAAAGACCCCGTGAAGAGGAAATAACAAAAAATTTAATTCGTAGTTAATACTCTATAGGAGCTCATCCTCTAGTAGAGGGAGATAGTACTGGCATAAAAAGTTAACAGTACAGGACACAAATTACAACTTAATAGGGTGACGTAAGAACTGTCACACACAGTCAGTCAGTTAACTGGCATTATCAAACATCGCAGCCAGGCACTGTGCTAAACACTGGGCGTACAAAGAAAGGCAAAAGATAGTCCCTGTCCTTAAGGATGTTACAGTCTGATGAGGGAGACAGCATACAAACCACACTATGCAGACAAGACACAGTCAGGATAATCTAGAGATCTCAACAGTGGGAAGGACCTAGTTAGCTTTCAGAGGGATGGGGAAAGACTTCTCGCAGAAGGCCTCTTTAGCTAAGACCTGAAGGAAGCCAGGGAAGCCAGGAGATGCAGATGAAGAGAGAAAGAGATGTTTCAGCTCGGTGGGATTATCAGTGAAAATACCCAGAGCCAGAAGCTAGAGTGTGTGAGGAATAGCAAGGAGTATGTGGAAGGGTGTGAGTTGTAAGAAGATTGGAAAGATAAGGTCATAAAGGGCTCTGAACACCAAACAGGAGCTTTTGTACCTGATCCTGGATGTGATTGGGAGGCACTGAATTTTATTGAATTGGGTGGGAGCCAGGGGGACATGCTCAGACTTAAACTTTAGGAAGATAACTTTGGCAGCTGAGTGGAGGAGAGACTAGAGTAGAGAGAAAGTTGAGGCAGGCAAGATCTATCAGCAGGCTATTTCACTGGTCCAGTAAGAGGCAGTGAGGGCCTGCACCAGCATGGTAACAGTGTCAGAAGAGAGAAATGGGCTTATAAAAGAAATATGAAAAAGTTAGAAAGGCTAGGACTTGACAAATAAATCTGAAAATTATCAGCATAGAGATGAGAGTTGAATCTATGGCAGCTAATGAGGTCACCAAATGAAATAGTATAACAAGAGAATAGATAAGGATCCAGGACTGAGCCTTGGTTAATGGGAGTGACCTGGATGAAGATCTAGCAAAGGAGTCTAAGAAGAAATGATCGGACAAGGAGGAGGAAAACAATGTCACAATAATCCAGAAGGAAGAGAATATCAAGGAGAAGAGGCTGACTACCGGTATCAATGGCTGCAGAGAAGTGAAGGATTCAGTTTTGAGAAAATGCCGTTAGATTTGGCAATTACGAAATCATCGATAATTTTGGAGAGAGCCGGTCCAATTCATTGATGAGATCAGCAACTAGACTGCAGAGAGTTGAGAGGAGAATAAGGGGAAAGGAAGTAGACAACAATTATACACAGCCTTCTGAAAGAGCTTAACTTTAAAAAAAAACAGAGACAGAGACACAAGAGAGAAGAGACATGCGGAGAAAACATGTAGGATGCCAGCTAACAGGGATGGATAGATCAGGTGAGGTTTTTGAGGATGGGGGAGAGATGGATATATTTGTAGACATCAGGGAAGTGTCCAGTAGACAAAGAAAGATTGAAAATAAGTGAGAGAACAGGAGTGATATAGGGGGCAGTTCTGCTGGAGAGGACGGAATGGAATGGGTAAGCATGTGCATCTACAAGGCTACCTCTTCAAGTGAACCAGGGATGAAGGAAGAGAAAATGAGGACATCTTAGTGATGTAAAGTGAAGAAGAGAGAAGAAGAAAGAGCTCTTAGTGAATGGCCTCAATTTTTTTCCGGTGAAATGTGAGACAAGGTTCTCAGCTGAAAGTGGGTTGAGGGTGAGGGAAGTTTGAGGAGGGATGAAAAGGCCTGGAAATTCCACTGTGGGGAATGGGTTAGTGAGTCAATTACAGAGGTGTAAAAGGAATACTTTGGCACAGTAAGGGCCCAGTTGATGTTAAGTAACATCCATTTTTAGTAGACCCAGTCAACAGTATTTCATGACTTTTTCCAGGTTTGTTCTGTAGCATTTGAGTGGGTGCTGAGGCAGTAGATGGTGGAGTCATCCAGAGCTGAGGCTTGCAGGGTGAGATCTTCAGGAACATGAAGGGGTAAGGGACTTGAGAGAGGAGGACAGTGTAAAGTGCAACTGGTTCTTCAAGGTTTCAGGATGTTGAAGGGAGGAGATTGTAGCCAGAACAGGGGTGATGGCCTGGGAAAGACCTGAGGGGTAGAAGGATAAGGCAGGGGGTAAGAGGGAGTAGTGAGGGTAAAAAACAGATTTGGGGGTTGAAAGGCAGAGGGAGAGGCACAATGGCAAAATATTGTTTTCAGATAAGGAATTTCAGAGTTCATGAACATGAAAGCGGTGTGCAGGGGTGATATATGACAATATTGAGAGTATGACCATCTCTGTATGTAGGTGAGGTAAGGTTGTGGAGGTAATAGGAAACTAATAAGCTGAAGAACTAGGAGGTGAGGGTGTTTGCAAGTATATCATGATATAGGCTGAAGTCCCTTAATATGAAGGAAGGAATTGGGGAAGAGAGAAAGCTTGAGCCAGACCCTGAACTCACTGAGGAAAGGAGAAGAGTGTTCTGGAGGTCAGCAGACAACAGGCACTGAAATCTTGATTGGGCAATAAATGTGAATTACATGTATGAATATCAAAGGAAAAGAGTTTACTTAGTGATGGCTGTAGAGGAAGAGACTGAAAGTGGCACAGGAGAGCAAGTATTTCAACTCTCTCAGCAAGGCCAGTGGGGGTAGAGAAGGTATGAGTGAAAGTGTAATCAGTGCTAGAAAGGCTGGAGAGAGGGAGTGCTCAAAAAGTGAAGACAGTGTGTAGTCAGTGAATAATGCAGAAAATAAGTACTCTAGAAATTAATAGGATGGTGAGATCACTACATGCTGCAAGTATGCTGGATAGGATTCATCAAAGAAGAGACATTTTGATTGAATCTTGAACAAGACAGTTAGTATATAAATAGGCAGAGAAAAGAAAGGGGCCTCAGTTATCCAGAATACCAACTCTCAGTATTGTCTTGACAACTTCTGAGATTCCTTCCAGGTCCAACTCTTTGATTTTATGATCATGCAGAATATAGCTAAGAAGACAAGCATAAGGTAAATGAGAAATGGCCGTCACAAAAGCTGTAATCTTTACTCAATGTGAGGGGATGCCCAAGAGCCATCCTGACTCAGAGCTGTGGATAAAATTAAACTTCCAATTTAACAAGCTTGGTTATTTCTCAGCTAGTACATATTGGAAGGGAGCGATAGTTTTGCTAGAGTAACTTACAGCCTTGGGGTCTTACCTGATTCTGAATTTCCCTTGTCTTCTGCTGTAATAAAATCTGCTCTAGAGATTCTCAGGATTACCCCCAACATGAAATAGTCCCCAAATCCAGTGCTTCTATAGTTCTTGTGTTTACTTTTTATACATTCTTCTTCTTCCTGCTCTTTAGTAAGGAAGTGTATAACACATTTCAGAAAGATTTTTTATCAAAATAATTAATATTAAAAAGTTTTAGTACCTCATAGCTTCAGTTATTTCAGCAGTTCACTTATACAGAAGAACATGTTTTCTAATGATGATTCTCTTAACTTGTCTAGAAATGAAGTAATAGCATAAGCCAAATAAAGGTGTCCTGACCAAGATCTTTTTGTAATTTGATGCTCTAACCAACACGTACACATCATTTTCTCCCTCCTGTTCTATGCAGCTTACCTCGGTGTCCTGACCCCTTGTAGGACATCCTTCATGGCCTAAGGCCACTCTGGCCATTCTACCTGATTCATCATTCTTCTGTGCCCCACCTGCCATGCTCTTGGATCACCTAGTTTCTTTTGCCTGTACCACCACCAACCCATGCTTCTGACCACATGGAATTCCTGCCCCATGTTGGTCCTGTGGGTAGCCAAGAAAACCAGAGCAACTGCGTTTTGTCTGTAGTTCCTCATCTTGCCACTGGCCCTGTTTGTACTGCAACTCACATTCTGTCTGCTGAAACATCAAGGATAGACCTGGCTATTCTGGGCAGGCTGCAATAGATAACTAATCTAAAAGAGGGCCTTGCCTCTTACCAGGCCCCAGCAACAAGCTCTGTCCGAGCAAGGGATACCACATCCCCACCCTATTCCTATCCTGCAAGCCCCTGGCCGCAAACTCTGTCCAGTCCTGAAGTCCCCCATACTCACCTCACCTCCTGTCTAAATTGAAACCTGTAGAAGTTTTGTCTCTTTCGGGAGTCTCAGTCTCTGTGGGTGGGACTCCCTTGCTGGCAAACTGAGTAAACCTTTCTTGGTTCTTAAATTTCAGGTTTGGTGTTTGTTCTGGTTCTGGTTCTGTTTTGTTCTAGCACTGACAATTTGACGCACACTCCCTACTGCTCAGCACTATGTTATTGTGTGTCCGGTGCTCTCTCAGCTCTGTTGGCTTCCCCTCAAGGCATACTTCCTCCATTTCTCCTCCCTTCTCTTACCTCATCCAAATTCTTGCTAACCACTCAACCTCTTTATTAGAAAGGATTTCCCACTTATAACATGTTACTGTAAAACATTTCCTCTTTTAACGTTTATCATGTTAAAACATTTAACATTGTACAGGCAGAACTAGTTATGTTTTTGTGGGGCTAATTGATGAATTTAGTCTGGGTTTGCTTGTTTGAGATCTATCGATTCTCTTTTAATTTTATAACTGTAAGCTTCAGGTATATAAGTTGGCACTGGTGACACCCAGGATCACTCTGTTCCTCTTCCAGGGTCACTATGACCAGAGCAAAACAAAAGTGCTCCACTTGAGTATGAACCCAACCAGCCTTGCTAAAGAACGCCTCAAGATGGAGCAGCAGCAGCTGCAGGAGGAGTGCCAGCAACTCCACGAGATGGTCCGGGTCCTAGAAGGAGGGGGCTCTATTACCAACAAATCAGAAGTGGCTGGATGCCTGCAGCCTTCACAGGAGATTTCAGGTACTTCCCTCAGTAGTATCTCTGCTGACTCTATGGCACCAAAACCATTTGGCCTTTGTTCTGAGAGAAGGGGGGAAGGAGAAAGTGGCAAGACCTCATGGGTGTTGGCTCAAGAATATTAAAGCTAGAAACCTTGAAAGGGCTGGGGTCCAAGGTGAAGAAGACTATAATGAAACCTGATGGCAAATAGACTTTTCCCTAAATTGTAACAGAACACATACTGGCCTAGAGGGAGTTGTGATTGACCATGTAGTATGAACAACAGCCTGAAAAAGGTGATATTTTCCTTATGGGGTTGAGCAAACAGGTTTAGGCATCGAGGTCCAGCAGATAAGGAATAACTCAGGCAACTAGTAGAGAAACAAGTGGCTGAAGTCTTTTCAGACCCCCTTAAAACAAATTAATATCGTTTATCAGTTTATATGTGCCCCATTAATCACGACTAAATCCAATACTCCATGAAAATAGAGAACATATTTCATTTTCCCAAGAACATTTTACAGAATCTAGGAGAATCCCTTGCAGTTGATTATGTCAATGATTCAGTAACAGAAAAGGGAAAGAAAGAGTTACCATTTTAATAGAGTAATGGTGGGGTCAGTGCCTCTCATGCACATTCTCCAATTCTGTAAATCAAGGTAACAATCTCTGGAACGTGTGACTTGTCACCTCACACACAGAGGGGTGGCCAGCTAGAGTTGATTCACACCCCCCAAACCTGGGAGATTTTTACAATTGCAAGTTCTGCCCTGAGAACATCCACTTTGCAGCTGCAGAGAAAAACAGATCAATCAACAGGAAGGAAGGAAAGGACTCTGGGAATCAGACTGTCCCTATGCCAATATGCACAGCCAGCGCCTTTGGCGGAGGGTACTTTGGGACGCTGTTTGTTTCTGCTTCTGGCATTGCCTCTAGCTGACCCCCAGCTGCAGCGTGGGGGTGCCCAAGGAGGAGCCCTCATTTCTGAGAGAAGAGCTCCAAGGAAACATCAGGAGTGTTCTGAAACGAGAAGAAAGACTTTTCTTTAGAGCTTTTGGTAGTATTTTCTTTCTAGTCATTTCATTTCCTTGCTCTGCCCTGCCTTCCCCATTGTAAGAGGGGACATATGGAAGACAAGAAGGTTTCTTTGGAGAATTGTCAGTTTGATTCTCCTCCCCCTCCTCCTTGCCCCTTCCTCCCCGCACAATAATAATACCTTTTGCTTGTGTGGAACATTATACTTTGCAAAGTAATTTCACATCTATTTAACTCATTTAATCTTCACAACATATATGTGAATTTGGTAGTGAATGGTGGAGATGAATAGAGTCCAAAGAATTGGAAGAGACTTTAGAGATCGGCTCATTCTAGTCCAAGCTTCCTCTTAATGCAGGGATCCCCTGTACAGTATTCACGATAGCCTCAACTTGGACATGTAAAGCAACTGAAGCTCACTTCTTTGTGAGACAACCTGTTATATTATCAGCTTTAATTGTTAGAAAGTTCCTCCTTACATTAAGTTCAATTCTGCCTCCTTTTAGTTTTTTTAGTTAAATTTTTAATAGGCAAGTATTTATATTTTTCCCCCTTCCGCCAACCTCTTTTTATTAGAAAAAAAGGAAAAAAAAAAACAGCAAGACCCTTTTTAGCAGGTAGTCATTCAAGCAAAGGAAGTTTTCACCTTGGCCCTGTCCAAAAAATGTGCATCTCATTCTTCATTTTGAGTCTACCACTATTCTGTCGAGGAGTGGGTAATATGTTTCATCCTTTTTCCTTGGGGGTAGGGGGAGGAAAAAGAATACGCATTTCTGTGGCACCTACTATGTGCTAAGTACTTTACAATTATTGCCTCATGTGACCCTCACTGCAACCCTGAGAGGTAGTTGTTGTTATTAGTCCCATTTTACAGATGAGGAAACTGAGGCAGGCAGCAGTTGAGAAATAGCTAGTAACCCAGTTTGACTAGAACATAGTTTGTGAAAGGTGTTAGTAAGAAATAACGCTGGAAAGTAGTTGGACTCTAGACTGTGGAGGGTAAAGGTTGTTATTGTTGTTCAGTTGTTTCAGTTGCGTCTGACTCTTCATGACCCTTTTCATGATTTTCTTGGCAAAGATACTGAGTGGTTTGCCATTTCTTCTCCCGGTCATTTTGCATATGAGGAAACTGAAGCAAACAGGTTAAGTGACTTGCTCAGGTTCACATGACTGCTCAGGGTCTGAGACCAGATTTGAACTCAGGAAAATGAGTCTTCCTGACTCCAGAATAGATTGTATCAGTAATGAAAACGATAGAAGTCATATTGTTGCATCAATAGATGCAGAAGAAACTTTTGACAAATTACAGGGTCCATTTCTAAGCACAGTAATTGACACGTAGAAGGCACTTACTAAAAAATTGTTAATTGCTTGGGTCTTTTTGTTAAAAATAATAATAAACATAGTAATAAATGGATTTTTTATAGTATGGCAAATAATATATATTGAAAACTATGGCTTGCATTTTCTATCAAGAATAAATGTGAGATGCCTTTATGACAAGCATGAATGCCAGTGGCCACCACTACTGTTTGGTGTGATATAGTTCTAGAAGTGCTTTTTATAGGAATGAAATGAGAAAAAGAAATAGAGTAAGTATATGCAAAAAGGAAACAAAACTATTACTTTTTAACAGATGAATAATGGTTTATTTAGAGAACCCTAGAGTCAAGTAAAATTAATTAAACAATAGCTTCAGTAAGGTAGCTGTATATTATGTAAGCCCACAAAACCATCATCAACCTTTCTACATATTACCAACAAAACCCAGCAGGAAGAGTTAGGGAAAAAATCCCATTGAAATTAACTGCAGAATATATAAAATATCTGTGAGTCCAACTACCAAGACACACACAAAAGATAATATGAATATAACCATAAAATATTCTTTACTGAAATAAAGATAAACCTAAATAATTGGAGAGATATTCATTGTGTATGGTTGGGCTGTGCCAGTATAGTAAAAAGAACAATATTACTTAAGCTAATTAATAAATTCAGTGCTGTGCTGATAAATTACCAAAAGCTTGCTTTACTGAACAAAAAAGTAATGATAATAAAATTCATCTGGAATCAATTATAGGTAAAGACTCTAAAATGAAATAATGGAGAAAAAAAGTGGGAAGAATGGTGGGCTCTTTAAGTGGCATATGCCGGTAATTCCCAACTACTGGGAGACTGAAGCTTAATTGCCTTAAGCTTGAGAGTTCTGAGCTACAATATGCCAAGCCAATTGGTTGTCTGTACTAAGTCCAGCACAGTATGGTGAGCCCCCAAAAGCAGATGGCCACCAGGCTGTCTGAGGACATTTTTGATCAAAAATAGCATTAGTTAAAGCTCTCATGCCAACCAGCAGGGAGTTTGGGCCCATGAGTAGTCATTATACTTCTAGCCTGGATGAAATGGGGAGATCTTGTGTCAAAAAAAAGAGGAGGAAGAGAGCCAGCTTAGCAGAACAAGATCTCAAAATATACTACAAAGCAGTAATTATTAAAACTATTTGCTACTGGTTAAAAAAATGGAAAAGCTGATCACTAGAACAGATTAGGCTGACAAGACCCACAAGCAAATAAAGCATAGTGCTTGAGGAACCTAGGGATTCCAATTACTGAAAAAGGGACTTATCCTTGAACAAAAACTTGAAACCAGTCTGACAGAAATTAGGCTTAGACCAACACTCACACCACTACAGTAAGTTTCAAATGACTACAAGGCCTACGTGTAAAAGAAGAGGCCACAAATTAATTCCTGGAGCAAGGAAGGTGATAACTTTTACAACCATGGATAGAAGAGTTCTTGATCAAACATAAAACAGAGAAGACTGACAAAAAAAATGGACAATTTTGATTGCAGAAAATTGAAATGTCTCTGCACAAATAAAATCAAGGTAGCTTAAATTATAAAGAAACAATTAACTGCAGTGGGAGGCTGGAAATCTATGTAGCACGTTTCTCTGTTCAGCAGAGTTCTGATAGCTAAACTATATAGGGGCTTGATTCAAACACCTAAGAAGAATAGCCATTATCCAAAAGCTAAATGATCAGAAGAGATGAATAAGATGTTTTCAAAAGAAGAAAAGCAAACTATCTACAATAATATGAAAAAGTTCCAACTCAATACTAATAATAAGAGAAATATGAACTTTTAAAGCTCTAAGGCTTCCTCTCATGTCCATTAGATTTGGAAAGAGGACCAAAAAAATTACAGCTGTTTGAAAGCTTGTATGAAAACAAGCACATTCCTACACTGTTGGTAGAGCTGGAATGCAGTTTGGTACTATACACAAAAAGGCCCTATGCTGTGCATACTCTTTGCCCCATCAGTACCACTGCCAAGCTTGCACTTCAAAAAGATCAGAAAAGGAGGGCAAGGATCCACACGTACAAATATATTGTTTGTTGTAGCTGAAAACTGGAAACACGTGGGTGTCCATCAGCGGGGAAAGGCTAAACAAATTATGGTATGTGAATATAAGGGAAGGTTAGTGTATCATAAGAAATGACAGAAGGAACAGATTCAATGAGACCTGGAAGAATTTGTACAAACTGATTCAGAGTAAAGTGTGGAGAGCCAAGAAAACAATTTATACGGTGACTACAACACTGTAAAGAAAAACAGCTTTGAAAGGTTTCAGAACTATCATCAATGCCATGACAAATTTGCCAGAAAACTGATGACTAATCATGCTTCCCAACTTTCTGATGGTGATGAACTATAGGTACAGAATGAGGCTTGCACATTCAGCCAGGGCCAATGTGTAGATTGTTTTTCATGATTATATTTATTACAGTGTAGGGCTTTTGTTTTTCTTTAGGGCATAGTGATAATGATACTAAAGAAAAGAACAGGCATGAATCTTTTTTTTTTTTTAAAGTAAAAAGAAGATGGCTGCAGGGAGTTGAGAAGGCAACAGACTGTCAGAGCGATGTTGAAATTACAAAATACCATTTTTAATTTAAGCTATTAAAAAAGCAAACTATACATAATGGGAAAAGACTATGCATGAGAAGCTCATAATAAAAATGAACATTTATTGTTTTTAAAGATACTGTAATAACTGTAATCCAAATGAGAGGTTATAAGGGTCCCAATTAAGATGGTCATTATGCGAGCAGAGTTAAGAGGATAGCCATGAGAGATGGCATTGCAGTGGCATGTGTCTTTCTTGTCCTCTCTTCCTGTCTAAGTCCCACCCATTCTTGAAGTTCTGGCTCAAGTTTCACTTTCTCCTTGAAGCCTTCTCTGACTAATACATTATGAAAGAGTTTCATATACTTGGCAGTTGAAGGAACTGTACAGGTGGTAAAGGGGTAGGGGTGGGGGCGGGGAGGGGGGGAGCGTTCTATCTGACTTCAAACATATGGAAAGCTGCCATGTACAAGAAAGCACAGACGTATTCTTTGTGGCTCCAGAAGGCGACCCAGTGAGTGGAAGTTACTGGGAGAAAGCTTTCAGTTCAGTGTAAGAAGAGCAGCATCACAGGTTGTCTTGTGAAGCGAGGAATTCCTCGTCTCTGTTTCTGCATGGCCATGTGCTCCTTAGGTTGTAAACATGGTTTATGCTTGAAGGAGAAGACTGGCCGAAATGACTTCTGAGATCCCTCCTGGGCTCTCTGCTCTAAACTATCTTTTTGGATCTACGCATGTTTCCTTCTCCCTCTAAGTTGACTGTAACCTCCCTGAGGTCAGAAATGATAAGAACAATAATAACAGCTGACATTCATTTAATACTTTAATATTCACAAAATACCCTCTGAGATAGGTGTGGGAATGCTATGCCCATCATCCAGATGGATATGCTGGTTCCAAGCACAGATATGATTTGTCAGGGTCATGTAGCTAGCCAGTAGCCGAGCCATGACTCACAACCAAGTCTTCAGCTTTCCATTCCAGTGCTCAGTCAGTCAGTCCCCTGTCTTACGCTTTATAACCGCCAGAGTGCCCGGCCGATTGCTTTGCACATAGATGTTTAATAAGTATGTTGATTAATTGATCCACCTCTCCTGATCAACTCTAGTTAAAAAGGAGTCTCTCAAGAAACAAGTAGCTGGTGACTGTGATAGGGTCAAGATTAAATCAAGGAGCAGATAGTTTCCCCTCTGGCAAATCTGATCCATGAACTTGCATGGCTCTAGCCCCACAGGGACACTCGAGCAAAGCTGTGGAGTATGGGAGGCCTTTAGCCTCAGAATTGTTCCTTTATTACAGCTGCCTAATGTGAGCTTCAGTCATCCCATGGTGGGTTCTGAGGATAATAATTACACCAAGCGGGAAAGACTTTAAGGACAATGATGTTGATGATGCTGATAATAATGTGTTGGCCATTACAGAAGGCTTTTGTCGATCCAGCCTCCAGCACGTTCCCTCTGACCATGACTCTGACTACTGGGGAGGTAATAAGGAAATTATTATTGTGGACGCTAGAGCTCATTAAGTGTGACTCTATTAAAAATCAAGGTTAAGCTGGACTTTAAATCTCTCTGAGCAGAACCACCGGCGGCTACAGTGTGTGCTGGCAAGTTGCCATGGAGTTCAGTGGCCCTTTTCCTTCATTTATGTGATAATCATCTCTATTAAAAGCCGTAATGCAGCTCCATCAAAGGAAGCATTCTGGCAGCCTGCACAGGAACCAAGTCGCCCCCACTTCTGTAGTCTAAAGATGGCAGATGGGACAGCATGGTATTGATGGGACAGGCTATTGCAGGGCTTGTTATTGGAAAAAGCCAAATCTTTATGACTTATTTTTTCTTCTTCTCATGACAACTCAGGTCTGGATTCTGTCACTGGAGCTCATAGAGCAAGGTCAGGCGGCTACCCCGGGGAGCATGTTAAATCTTTTTGTCCATGAATCTTGCAGGGACAGGAGAACAGACCAAAGCAAGCTGAAGGAGGCTTGTGTTAAAACACCAAGTGCCCTCTGTAGCCGTTCTGTCCCCTTCCCGTGCTCTCCTCCTTTTTTGCTTTCTTTCACAACCTTGACAATTATTTTCCCCTCTTGCATCTGTATCTGGAGTTTTTGGTTCTCTCTTCTCTTAACCTCCTACCATTTTCCTCTCTCCTTTCTTTGCACACGCCCCTCCTGGAAGAGCCTTTTCCCTGGTTTTTTTCCAGTGTTCAGTTTTCCTCTCTCTGGGGGATTTGCTGCAGTAGCATTTAGTCTGAATGATGGTTTTTGTTTGTTTGTTTCTGACTGGAGGAGGAGGAGAGGGGCTGGATAGCCTGACCTCTTCATGTGGAGTCACTATCAATCTGTCTCTGGATGGCAAGTGCTTTTTCTCCTTATTCCTGGGAAGCCAGGCCAGAAGAAATAAAGATCCCTTCTCTGGAGTAGTAATGTCCAGAGGCCAATTAATAGCATTCACCATGAGAATGGAGTCCTTGCTATATCCAGTACCACATATTAACAGAAGCAAAATAACTGACACTTCCAAGTTGCCCTGTGCCACACACAACTTGAGAGTTAAGTTCTCTTTTGGAAATATGGCATCACCAGCTCTTGGAGTCTCAGCTTCTTCACCTGTGAAATGAAGGTTTGGGGCTATTATTACTTCTCAGGGTCTTTCCCATTCTCACTCCTATGATCCATTAATTCTAATTATCATCAACTTTCCATAACACTTCATGGATCACTGAACATGGAGTTTGGCCTTCTTTAGAAAGTTTCAGTGGCATCAGAAGACGAATACCTTCAGTGACCTTGGAGAACTAAGAGTCACAGAGATAGATAATATAAAGATCATCATATGGAATCAAGAGACCGAGGATGTATTCCATATCAATCCGTCTCTAGAACTTAGACAAGTTACAATACTTTGTTCCTTATTTTTTCATCAGAAGGATATCACCCTTCTGTGTAACATAAAGTGATCCTGCATAAAGCACAGGAAGGAAAAGTAGATGGTTGGTCATGGGCTGTGGGGAGGAGAACAATCCAGCCTCCGTAGAAATACCGACTTGCCCATCATCACCCAAGATAAAAAGCACTTCTTTGCTGAGAGGTTTCCCAAGAGAGAGTCGATATTTTTGTTCAGGCTGCAGGCATGGGGATCAGAATTGCCTTCCCTGCCCCAGTCCCATGACCTCTCTCACCAAAGTGGAAAGAAGTATTTGCTTCCTTCCCTGCAGCATCCTTTTCAGACAGCCTGCTGAGAGGTCTGCTAATTGGACAGACCATCTTGCCAAATGTGATGAGAGACTGCAGGTCAGCTTCAGACTTATCTCTATTCTCAAAGTCTCACTGTACAGCCACTTAATTTACAGGGGAGCTTGAGGAGGGGGGAGATATGGGTGGAGCTTTTCCTTATTGCCTGGTCTTCTCATAATTGTACTCTGAAGGTTAAGCAGGAAATTATTGTTTGGTAATTTTTCTTTTCCCCTTGTAAAAAGAATTAAGTAAACAGCTCTGCATAAAGGAAGGTTCTTTTGGCTTGTAAAAATCTGAATTCTCTGTTTCCCCCATGGATTCTTGAACTGAGCCAAGCTGCTTCTAAGAAGGTTCCTCCCCACAGCTACCCTGCTGTGGTTGGGCTGAGTGATAGAGATTATTAATTGGCATTTAATTAGGCAGTTCATTAATATTAAAGTAATCTAATCTTGCCAGAGTAGCAAGGTGGAGGTGATCAAGTTTGTCACACTGTCTGTCTTGGTGCCAGCACAGGTTATCCCCAAGGGTATGTCTCAGATGGGAAAGGAATGCCAAGTTTGCTTCCTGGGTTTAACCTTTTCTGTGTCTTAGCCCTTTGTGCTCCAAGGATAAACACTATCCCTGAAGTTGGAAGATAGATGCATGGATGATGGGGGTCAGTCCCCTCAAGTCAGTATCTTAAGTCCTGCCTACCTGAGCTAGATCTTAGAAACAGTGCCCAGAGGATCCAGTTGTTTAGCACGTGAATGCTGCCTTGGGCTCTGGTCCTGGATCCTGCTGGTGCCGCTCCCTGGGCCCCTTTAGCAGTCCTGAAGAAGTAGGTAGGCAGTAGGTGCTCCCACTGTCCTTCCTCTTCTCCCACTGAGCCGTGATTTAAGCTGCATGTTCAAACAGTTTACATCACAGAGTAGCCTTTGATTAGAAATGATGTGCCATAAGGCCCCTAGTTGTACACAATTGAAAATGCTCTTTCATTCATCAACAGGAAGGAGAAGAAAGGCTTGTGCTGATGTCTTCAATTCGGGCAGACAGAAATTCTCTGACACTTAAAAAAAAAAAACCCAGCATGCCATTTGCAATGGAACACTTTGTCAGGGGGAAAGCCTCAGATCTCAGCTCCACATATTGTCATTGCATTGTTCCTTCTAAAAATCAAAGCTTGGATCTTTGTGAGCAGCTGCTCCCCAAGAATCCATTTACTTCCATAGAGTTATGTATGGTCTATAATCTATATTACTCATAGTGGCTGAGGATCCATTCGCTGGAGGATAGCTGAGATTTCAGCAACATGTTGGGATGAGATAGATCAGCAGTGCCTTGCCAATGTAATTGGGAAAGCAGAAAGAATCCACAGCATTGCCACATCCCAAGAAGAGCAAAAGTGGAAGCCACAGGAGAGAGCATCTTTTGTATTTTATGGGAGTGGGTGGTGGTCAAGACTTGTGATTTCTTCTGTGTGAGGTATTCCCAGCGTGGAGGCTGGCCTTGCACATAGCAGGTTATCATAGTGTCAGAAGGGAGAGCTTGGTTCGGTGGTCTCTGAACGGAGGCAGAAGGTCACAAATATGTATTATCTGGAGCTATCTTTCCTCCTTCACTTCCTTTAGGATCTGGATAGTCCCTTACTCGCATATCCTACTGTCCTCTGGGACAGTATATGGAAGACAGTAAAACTCAGTGAACTCATCGTGTACTTTCATTAAGGTTCTGGTGGAAGATTTGACTGAGGGTCAGGTAGAAAAAAGACATTTGGGTAATCGGTGGATTTCACTTATCCGTGCTAACCTTCCATTGACACAGGATGACTCAAAGGAGCACATAGACTGGAACCTGTGATGAAGATGAAAAAAGTGCATCTGTCACCACAAGTGTAAGGGCCTGGAGCTTAACCAGCTCCATTTTCTAGGGTTCCCATCTCCTTAATGTGCCACGTCTGCTTTTTAGGAGTTGATATAGAAACTGGCACTCTCTCTGAAGTTACTGTCTTTGTCTCTGCTCTGTGTCTCTTTCCGATGGACCTCTCTTCCCTGCGCCGCCCCCACCCCAATGTAAGTGTCTTGAGGGCAGGGAAAGTTTCATTTTTATCTAAAGCCAGTGCTTAGAACCCAGCAAAGGATTTATAAACGCTTGTTAAACGAATAAATGAATGATCCCTGGCCAGCCATGAGTAATAGATATTCATGACATTTTACTTTTTAAAAAATCATCTTTGCTATTCTGAGCAGGGACTAGAACAGTTCAATAAAACATTACCATGCCTACTGATGGAGAGCCTGGCCAAATATTCCAAAGCACAAGCCTGGGGACTTGATAAATTTGTGTTTAAAGAGGAACCACACACATTGATGACATTGCACAATGTGACTCTCCTATGCAGATCTGACACCGACTGGGTCCACAGGATGACAGGTGGTCTGTCCAAGGCCTAGGCTGACACACTGAAGCATGAGGCCTTTCACCCGCATTAATGTGGGGTGAAGTTGTTCTCTTTGAGTTGTCTTCCTTGGGTGCAGCGTCCCGCTGTCCAGAAGGCTTATGGCGAGCTTTGAGCAGCCGCAAAGTGCTGTACGTCAGTGACGATACCTCGCCATTCAAGGAAGAAGATCTCATTTCTGCTGAAAACTCCACTGATTTCTAGGCAGGGAAATGGTGATGAGGCTTGCACAGGCAGCCCCTGCCCTTCCGATCCAGGCATTCCTGGAAGGCCCAAGGCAGGTCATCCATGGAGGGGCCTATTTGACTCTTCAGTCATACTTAGTATAAACATGAGATGACTAGAAGCCATTGAACGATAATGATTATTATAACTCGCCCTTTTAAATTTCTGACTGCTTTCCTCACAACGACCCTTCATAGATGAAGCAACTGAGGTAAAATGACCCGACTAGGGCCACACATCATCGTCATCATCGTCATAACTAACGTTTATGTAACATTTACTGTGTTAGCACGGGAACACACATATACACCTGTGTAGTAGAGGATGCTACATGAAATTGCAGGTATGTATTACAACTTGTTTTTTAAGGATGCAGCAAGTTCAACTTTTCCAAGCCGTCCTACTTGTCTGTCCTTCTTTTATGGATTTTCTTCTATTCTCTTGTCTTAATTTTTAAAAAAGATGCCTTGATGGTTATCTTTTCTTTCTCTCTCCCTCCTTTTTTCCTTCCTTCCTTTCCCTTTATTTACTTTTTCCATTCTTTCCTCCCCTCTTTCCTTTCTCCTGTTTTTTATCTTTCTTTTCCCCTCTTTCTCTCTCTTTATTTCTCTGTCTTAATTCCTTCTTTTCCTTCCCTATCCCTGATTACTCTCCCAACACCCTTTCCCCATCCCTTTGGAGAGAAAGGAAGAAGAAAATCTGCACCCTTTTAACAAATATGTATCATCAAGAAAATGAGAATTCCACATTGGTTATGTCCAGAAATGTATTACATAGTCCGCTGAGATTTACGAAGGACTTTCCTCACAATAACCCAACAAAATATGCAATGAGGCAGCTAGCTGGTCCAGCGGATGAGAGTGGTGAACAACCTGAGTGCAGATGTGGCCTAGACACTTATTAGCTGTGTAACCCTGGGCAAGTCACTGAACCTCTGTTCTCCTTAGTTTCCTCAACTGTAAAATGGAGAAAACAGCAACAGCGCCCCCTCAGGATTGCTGTGAGGATCGGATGAGGCAAGGTGTGTAAAGCTCTCAGCGCAGCGCTTGGGATGCAGTAGGTGCTATAAGGTGCCTAATGCAAATATCATTACCCCCATTTCGTATATGAGGAAACAGAGGCTCAGCCAGGTTAAGCGACCGGCCCAAAGTCACATATTTTGTGTATATGTCAGCCGGTTCATGGTAGCACAAAATTCAAGTCTAGGTTTTCTGTATCCAAGTAGATTGTTCTCTCTGACCCATTATGCTGCCTTAAAATCTCATGATTGAGAAGGATCCATGAGATGGTCTAGTCCAGGGGTGGGGAACCTACAGCCTCAAGGCCACATACGTCTCTCTAGGTCCTCAAGGGCGGCCCTTTGACTGAATCCAAACTTGGACTCAGTCCAAAGGCCACACCCAAGCGCCTAGGCCACACGTGGCCTTGAGACTACAGGTTCCCCACCCCTTGCTTAGTCCCTGATCACCCTATGTAATATCCCCTGCAGTGGTTATCTAGACTTTGCTTTAACTCCTCTACTGACACAGAACTTACCAACTCAAAAGGTACTCCACTGTACTTTTAAATAGCTCAGATTTTTAAGAAAGTCTTTGTGATATTGAACCAAAATCTTTCTCCTGGTAGTTTTCCTCTACTGCTCCTAGTACTGCCCTTCAGAGCTTCACAGAAGAATTTGTTTTTCCATGTGGTCACTGTTTATTTATTTGGAGATGACTATCATGACCTCTTACCCTAAGTCTTCTCTTTCCCTAGGCCAATAGTACCTTCAGCTGATCCATAAATTACTTGACTTTTGACCCATTCAGGTCACTTTTGTCTGGATGCCCTCACATTTTTCAGTACTCTGGTTCTTGAAACATCTATAATTTTGTCATTGTGAGGACTCCTCCTTCAGATGTAGCTTAGACCTTCAGACATTCTTTAAGAATTGTTGTGGCTGAAATATTCATCCCTGCATTCATCCTGGTGATGAGCCCCTTCAGACCAGGCAGGCTAGGCCTGTACTTTTGAATCCTTTCTAGTTTGGCAAGACCTGCCGGATCTTGTGCACTACTGACATTGCCTTTGAAAGCCCTTCCTCTTCACCCTGAAGTAAAATTTCAGAGGAAGAATTTGGTGAAGGCTTTTTTCAGTATCTTTCCTAAAATTGTCTACCTAGCTCTACTCTCTAAAACTGCACATAATGTCCCTGGTGAGAGCAGCATTGGCCACTTTTGTGAAATGTGGCTTCTCATGAAAGTCAGAGATGGAGCTGTAAAACTGCACTGGTTGATACCTCTCTCCATTCTATAGCTCACATTCCTCAGTTCTCTCTATAAAGGCTTTCTTATTCTTTTTCTTACCCAGACAGAGCTTTTAAAAATCCATTTTATGTCATAATTTTTCATAAGCTTCAAGTCACTCCAGGCTTAAATCTAATGACTGTGCCATACTTTTGTATGTATTCTTGCCTCCTTACTTTCACTTTTATCTTTTGCACATGTCTTTTGTGATATCAAGCATATCTGAGAGCTTCCTTTGTAGCCACATCAATCTCTCTAGTTGCCTCTTCTTTTCTTCCTTATAAAGATAATTCTTACCGGTGTTGTCAACATTTTATTTTAGTCTCCTATCCCTCTTGAAGCATATTTCTCTTTATGATCAGAGGATTATTTGACTTGGAGCTTGAAGCTTAGAAATAATTTAGTCCAAACTTGTTCCCTCTTTTTTCAGTTACAGATGAGGAAATTGGAGCCTAGAGAAATTGTGATCTACCCAGAGTTATTTATTTAAATGTCATGACCATCTGGATATCTGGATTATATTGTAAATTCTTTGATGGAAGAAATTATTTTTTCTATATCTATATCTCCATAGCATAGCATAGTACATTAACATAATAGCTGCTTAGTCAATGTTTATTGAATTTAACAAATGAATAATGATGAGTAATACAAAGTAATGATCAATTTTTGCCAGGTGGCACATGGATAGAGTGACAGGCAGGAAGATTCAGGAAGATTCATCTTCCTGACTTCAAATCTGGCTTCAGACATTTATTAACTGTGTGACCCTAGGCAAGTCACTGTTTGCCTCAGTTCCTCATCTGTAAAATGAGCTGGAGAAGGAAGTAGCAAACCACTTTAATATCTCGGCCAAGAAAACCCCAAATGGAGTCATAGGGAGTTGGACACAGCTGAAAAATAGCTCAATAACAAAACAACAAAATTTTTATGTACTTTTTAAATCATCTAATTTTCACAACTGCCCTTTGAAATTGGTTGAACAGCTTTTTTGTTATTGTTCAGTCTTTTTCAGTTGTTTATGACTCTCCTTGACCCCATGTGGAGTTTTCTTGGCAGAGATACTGGAGTGGTTTGCCATTTCTTTCTGCAGCTCATTTTACAGATGAGAAAACTGAGGCAAACAGGGTTAAGTGACTTGCCCAGGGTCACATAATTAGTAAGTGTCTGAGGCCAGATTTGAACTCAGGAAGATGACTGTCTTCAGGACACCAGGCCCAGCATTCTGTGCACTAAGGTGCTACCTAGCTGCCCCAAAACAGCTTTAGTTCCTAAAATCTTAGAGAAGAAAGGGCTTTTAGAAGTCATCTAGATCAGTGTGTCAAATTCAGTTAGAAGTGGGAGTCACTAATCCATACCTAAGGATCCTTGTTGGTTACATACTGACTTAGATTAAAAGTGTGACTTTATTTATGTTTTATTGTATTTTTGTTTATTTTTGTTAAGTATTTCCCAAGTACATTTTAATCTGGTTTGGGCTGCACTAGGAGTGTTGTGGACCATATGTAGTTCAAAGGCTGTGTATCAGGAACATCTGATCTGAATCAGGAATTCATAATCTTTTTTTGTTCATGAACCCTTGTTGCTATCTGTAGACCCCTATGTTGCCTATGTAGACCCCTTCTCAGGATTTTTTAAGTAATTGAAGGAAATACTAAATTTCAGTTAGAAGTTAGTGAATATTTGTGTGTGTGTGCGTGTGTGTGCGTATTTCCCTACCCCACCCCCATCCAAGTTCACTGAACTCCTGAAATCTGTTCATGGGTTGCCCATGGACTCCAGGCTCTAGTTACTGTATATCTCTCTATTTAAAAGGTAAGGGAATTGAGATACAGAAAGTGATTTTCTTAGGGTCACGTAGCTTGTTATTGGCAGAACCAAAACTTGCATGCTGGCTGCCTGACTTCTCATCCAGTGCTCTTTCCTTTCCACACTGAAGAACCTGATGTAATAATAATTTCACATGAATTTTTTTTCATTCTAAAATGAATGTCTCATTTTGCAGTAGGATGGACATACCGTCACTTTTCAGAATACATCTGTCTGGTTAGATCAGCTGGTTCATCATCTATGCCTTTTTCAGGTTAGACGCAGCAATTTCAAGTAGGGAAGGGCCAAGTGAAGCTCCTACTTAGGAACTGCCAATGGATGGTGCCAAGGAATGGAACAGAAAGGTGAAATCATTTATTGGCTGTCCCAGGTACTTGTCACTTTAGAAACAGCTCCAAGGACCACTGCCTCTCATCATCACAGGTAATAGCCTTGGCCCATCTCACCCCTTTGGATGTGTATAAAAATCCCCTTACCTTCCCATATTCTGTCATCATAAAACCCAGTTTATAGTTTTCTTTGTTGGATTTCAAACTCCTAAGGAAAGGGCTTCTCTGATAAGTGAAGGAAGAGTCTTAGTTCTTTCTAATTAGAGTCTCTCCATCTCCTTCATGCTTCTGGGCAAAATGAATTGGTTTTCACAGGTCAGATCCAATGACCAGAACAGCAATACTCTATCTTGAGAGTATTCTTGTTGTTCTATAAAAATCCAGGTCTATAAAGTTCTACCATGAGCTCCATGAAGTCAGGGAGCTGAGTTATATTTAAACTTTGAATCTTCCCCCAGTGCTTAGCACAGTGCTCTGCACAGAGGAGGCAGTCAATGTTTGTGGGATAAAATGGAATATAAAAATTCAGGCAGAAGTAAAAAGTTGCTCCAGACAAGTGGGCCTGTATCTGGTGCAGCTGTCACCCCAGCCAATGAGCCACATTCACGTCCACCATCTCTGACAGTTTCACATTCTTGTCCTATCCATCTGAACAAGTGCCAGAAGCAAACATTCTGTGTATTTCTTTCTTTGTACCTTTGTATAGAACCCTCTACTGAGCACTTTGAGTGATAAGGAAAAGGATACTGTCCTCAAAGTTGGCAGTGTCATGGGAGCATAAGCCTACTTCTTGCTTAACCATATCTAAACTAGAGAACAAATAGAGAGGAAAATGATACCTTGCCACAAACTGGTTGGACTTAAGCCTTTGAGGATCTGTTTCTCCGAAGCTTAGAGTTCTCTGAGAGAGATGATAGGAAAGATCTCAATACATTAGCAGACCATTGAGAGAATGAATTTGGTCCCAGTCCAAATGATTGCTTCTTTATCATCTGTTATATTCTTGGCCCATCCCTGTGTCCAGCCATCATGTTAGGGTGAAGTCCTTTTTCAGAAAGTTTATTCCACTTATCCCAGAAAGAGGAAGATCTTCTATGGGCAACATCTCCAGGTAGGATACAACTGCCTAAAGTAAAAAGTGTGTGTGTGTGTGTGTGTGTGTGTGTGTGTGTGTGTGTGTGTGTGTGTATGAGAGAGAGAGAGAGGGAGGGAGAGAGAACAAAAAGCTTCTTTCCTGCTGCTTACAATGGGTTATAACAATGAAAACTGGTTGGCAGCTTAATTACTGCATGTCCTTGGCGGTTCTCTTTCCACATTGTTTGTTTATTCTGTGTCAGGTAATAAAGGGCAATACCATCACTTAGGTGTTTAATTGGTGTTGTACAGAAATCGTGTAATTTAATAATCTGGTTTGCAGATAGAGATGGAGAGCATTGGAGGTGGGCTGGAGAGGGTATCATCTCACTCAGTATTACAGCCTCAGTATTTGGCTCCCATGGGAGCCGGATCCTAGAAAATGGTCCAACACCACTTCTAGACTTTTTTAAGGTCTAGAAGCAGCCTTCTGTAGGAACCTTGGGTAAGGTTCCTTTTCATAGCTGGACTCCTCTAGAACATAGTCAAGCAATATGTGTTATGCATTTTAGAGAGTGAAGGATTTGCGATAATGGTTTGTCCCTTGCTGGAAACTCACTATTACCCCAGTGGATATTGTTCCAATGTTGCCTTACTTTCACCACTTTTGCTGTTTAGGGCTTTTGAGGACTAAATCCTGGTGTTAGTAATTTCCCTGACTGAAAACCTAGGTATTTGGAAATTTTGCCCCTAATTTGAGTATCATTTTGCATTTTTGAACAAGTAGGCCAGGCACAGCTTCTTAATGACCTATGGACTTGGGAGTGTAACATGACAGTATGACAAGGGGCTTGGGTGTTCTTGTAGAAATTTAGCCTACCCTGAGGGCCAAATAATGGCTTCTTAGAACAAAACCATTCATTATGGGGCTAACGAAGTAGCCCCTTGCATGACTCAGCTTCCTTGATGGGACCCAGCAAATAGAAGCCCTTTTCCTGCAGAAATTCAGAGGAGCTTATTTCTTTGGATTCTGTCAAGTTTTATGCCTTCCACTGTCAAATTTCCCTTTTCCTTTTAGTAGGTTATCTTGAACATATAATTATTATGTTGCCCCGTGATTCTTTTCCACGTGTGGTTTCTGATGGTCTGCTCTTGCATTCTAGGATGCTTTCTTCCTCCTCCTCCTTTTCAGCTTTGGCCTTTCAGCATCTGGTCCCCATAGGCCTTTTTTCAAATCTTCATGTTGTTTATCTATTTCCACAATGCTCCATTCACTTTCTTGTTTACCTTCATAAACCTCTTGCTTCTTAGCTTCAAACCACAATGCCTCATGTTCTTCTCCTTCCTCCTGCTGTTCCCTTGGAGCTGTTGGGATTAATTCTTTCTCTGAGCTCCACTTTTGTTTTGTTTTGTTTTTTTCTTAAAATTTAATCCCTGTCTTCTAAGGTTAGAGCCCTGCTTTCTTCTTGCCCATGTGATGCTGTACTTTGTTCTCTGTTTTTGTAAAGTGTACAACATTCCTGGCCTAAAGACTGTTAATTAGCACATCTGTGTTTGTCTCATTGAAACAGCTGAAATGAGTATCCTTATAAACTGTGATTCACTTTTCCCCCTTTCTTTGACTTTCCAGTGTGTCTATAAACTCCAATGGATAACTAAAGTCAAGTGCCCAATTATGGGATTTCTCTGCAATTCCAATTAAACCATTAATTGATGTTGGTGTTCTTTAGTACCTGACAGAACAAGCAAATAACAAGAAGGGAAATACAAAGCACAACCACCATTTTCATTGGTAATTGACCCAAGTTTTGGGGAGCCAACCATAGAGACAATATTATCTGAAAATCAGATAGCAGAATGGTGCAGCAATCTGCCGGAGACTAGGGCATTCAGAGGACATCAGTGTTGATGTAAACGAGGTGAGGGTCATTCTCAGCTATTGCAAGAGGAAAATGGGTTCCTATATTCAGTTCTTCGTCAGGACCATCCTTGGCAAAGAAGAGGGAAATCTACCATAGTCTTTATTTCATATGACAGAGGGAAATGGTGCTCATTTTCCTCCAGGCAAGATCTTGGAAAGCACAAAGCATCATGAGATCCGTACAGAAAAGAATAATTCCCTTTTATCTTAAGGGTCCACAGTTAGAGAGTTATATTTAAGGAGACAGTCTAGAACAGTGATGTCAAACTCAAATTGAAATGGATTACTGTGGGCCGCATATAGATTAGAAAACCACAAATTAACATTATCTATGTTGTATTGTATTTTCATTTATTTTGTTTACAATTTTCCAATTACATTTTAATCTGGTTCAATCTGTACTCTGCAGTTTTATGGGCCGCTTACAGCCCCCATAGGTAGTAGCTTTGATACCTTTGCTCTAGAAGCCTCCGTTATTTGGTGAATTGCAAGGTGCTGATGGGGAGAGAGATCATAGAATTGGAACTAGAACATCTGGACCTTAGAGGTCATGTAGCGTAATTAGAAAGAAAAGGCTTAGTAAGTATATGTTGGCCAGAATAACTATTGACTGCCCTACCAGGATATGAATGAATAGAGGAATTCCGATATGGAAAATAAATGAAAGGCAAACCTGCTATAGCAAAAGTAATCTCTACCTTCCCTTCCCCTGCAAAACACATACACTCCACTTTCTAGGTCTCCTAAAGGCGTTTGTGCCTCTCGTTTTATTAAAATAAGGGTAAAAGCTGATAAAGGACATTTTTGACTTTCTGTGAGGCACTTGGGGCAACCAACACTTCCTGAAAGGGATTTTAAATTGTGGGTGGTGATGGCTCTTTCCATGTTATCAGATTCTACAGGGTGTCCTGGGCTGTGCTTAGATCCTGCTAGTCAGGGGGGAACTCGCTATCTTACAAGGTGTCCTAGTCAATTGTTGAAAAGTTCTGATCATTAAAAAGTTCTTCCATATATTTAAGTGAAATCTATTTCCATGTAATTTCTATCCTTTTGGTTGTAGTGCTGCTGTCTGAAGCCGTGTGGAATGCCTATGACTTCATTCATACAACTGTCTTCAAAATATCTGAAGACAGATATTGTGGTTTTTCAGGGACCCCACAACATGCACATATATACATCCCTAAATCTTCTGTTTTCCTCTGGATGGTCTCAGTATGCTAGCCTTTAGGGAATCAGCTCAGGTTCAGTTTTTGCCCCTATTTTCATTTTTCAAACTTTGGCCTAACTTTGATGACAATGAGATTTTGCTTTCAAGGGGAGATTGTACTTTTACTATAGGCTATCTGATTGTGACATGATTATGGAGGCACGATTTAGACAATTCTACTTCAGTCACTCAAGTCAATAGGCATTCTTAAGCATGTAGCGTGTGCCAAGCACTAATTAAGCACTGGGGGTACAAAAAATTAGAAAAAAAAACCCATCCCTGCTCTCAAGAAGTTCACATTCTAATGGGGGAGATAACATAAAAAGCTATGTACAAACAGGTTATATACAATAAAATTATCTCTCTCCTCTCTTTCTCCCCCCCCCCTCTCTTCCTCCCTTTCTTCTTCTTCTTCTTCTTCTTCTTCTTCTTCTTATTATTATTCTTCTTGTTATTCTTCTTCTTCCTCTTCCTCTTCCTCTTCCTCTTCCTCTTCCTCTTCCTCTTCCTCTTCCTCTTCCTCTTCTCCTCTCTCAGTCTCTCTCCCTCTCTCTCCCTTTCTCTCCCTCTCTCCCTTCTTGCCTCCCTCCCTCCCTCTTTTCTTTCTGTCTCTCTCTCCCTCTCCTGGCAGACCTATTTGACCCCAGTAAATGAATAGCTCTGGTTCCGAAGAAACAAATCTATTGATTTCTTGAAGGAAGATTTTCCCTTCAGGGTCAAGTTGAGGTTACATAATAAAATCTTTCTAAAATCCTGTTTTAAAATGAAGTTTTTCCTCTGAGACCTGCATTATTATACAGAAAACCTCATTTGGAATGTACATATTTGGACTTTGAAAGCCTTAAACTTAATTTGAGAACCAAAGAACCTTAGAAGCAGCATGTGCGTAATTACTTTAGGATGTTAGGGCTGTCATTCGTGTAGATACTCCACTGATGCTGAACACAGCCTCTTATGGACTTGGTAGATGATCTTTAAGAATTTCTTTGGCCAAAACAATTCATGTCCAACCTCTCTTCATCAGTAGGCCCATCTATGAAGCCACCGGCCTCATCTTTGAGAACCCAGAGTCCCATCTGCGCCATGATGAGGCATCAGAGAAGTATTTAAATGGAAGAAATTATGCTTTAGGTATTCGTACGTGTGTGCACACATGCACGCACACATACACACATCCTGCATCTCAATGAGAGCTTGGTCTTCTCCACAATTACCCTTGCCTGAGAGCTTTGTTTTGTGTTCAGGGGAGCCTGCGCTTCTCTTTAATCCGTCTGGCAATGTCATGGTGAGATGAAACTCTCTCTCCTGCCCATATCTCTGTCAGTTTGCTTAGAGAGTTGGCCATTTTCCCTTAAAATAATAATAATGCCACCTACTACTCACGTAATGCTTTACAGTTTGCAAAACATTTTATATATATATATGATCTCATTTGATCCTTACAGCAGCCCTGGAAAGCAGGCACTATCTTTATCCCCATTTTACAGTTGAAAAAGCGGAGGCAGATAAATGGTAAGTGTCTTGTCCCTCTTGCCCACACAGCTAATAGGTGTCTGAGGCAGGATTTGAACTCAGATCTTCCTTACTCTAGGTCCTATGCTCTGTCTACTGCACCACTTAGCCACTGCTAATTTCTCATTTGTTATTACCTATCACACATATATCAGAAGCATCACATCCCAGATGATTTCTCTTTAGTGGTTTTACAGTATGAATTGTAAACATCCTGCAAAGGGTCCCTGACCAATACAAGATCTTCCTTTGACTTGCAGTCTGAACCTTTCCCTACAATGCATTTGCACTTCAGTATATGCCTCTCACATAACAAGTTATTTTATCAGTGAGTCAGCCCCAGGAGTTCAGAGAATGCTTACTAAATTAATTGAGGGAGCTAGGTTGCCTTATGCCGAAATAGACTGAGACTAGATGGAGCATTTTATAGACAGGGGGTTTGTGCTCTGCCCAGCTGGGTGGTACTGTGTTCAGACTTCTGGGAGCTGCAGGTCTGTACCATTAGTCTGAGACCTCAAAAGTCTTTGGAAAACTGGAAAGATAGCAACCCAAATGGACCACCATGATGACAGGGCAAGTTCAGGCAAGGGGGAAACCATTGGCAGTGTTTCAGGTCTTCCTTATTCCATATCAGAAAGATCCCTAGAATCACATTCCTTGTTGTTCTCACATTTTCCTCATCACCAGCAACTCCACAGAATCTTAGCTTTTTAATCTGTGAATCTAGACAGATTATGATCTAGTGGAAGGAAGTACAAGGATAAGGGTTAGAAGGCTGTGGTTCTTGTTCTATCTGTTTCAGACTTGTGGATTGAAAGGAGAGAACTGGTTGTCCAGAATTATGGGAAAGAAAGTAAATAAGACATGACCACAAATCAAGATTTTACAAGTTTTTTTTTTTTTTGAGGGAGAAGGCAGAGCAATTGGGGTTAAGTGACTTGCCCAAGGTCACACAGCTAGTGTGTGTCAAGTGTTTGAGGCCAGATTTGAACTCAGGTCTTCCTGACTCCAGGCCGGTGTTCTACTCACTGCACCACCTGGCTGCCCCCCAGGGTTTTTCTTAAAGGAAAACAAAAGAAGAGTACAAATTGTGAAGTTGGGTTCTCAGAAAAATGTTGGAGTGTATAAGTATGAAAAAGAGTTGACAGAAACCAACTAGAAAAAATGAGAGGAGGAGGAGAGAGAGAGAATAAAAGGGGAGAAAGTCACAGTTTGACTTTTAAGAAGTTGAACATTTATGGACATTTTTTCCTAATAGGAAACCTGTGAGAATCAAATGAAATAATATATATGAAAGAACTTTGAAAACATTTTAAATGACTTCATAAATGTAACATAAGGGGAGCTAGGTGGCACAGTGGATAGAGCAGTGGGCTGGGAGTCAGGAAGAGTCATCTTCCTGAGTTCAAATCCGGCCTCAGACACTAGCTGTGTGACCCTGGGCAAGTCACTTAACCCTGTTGGCCTCAGTTTCTTCATCTGTAAAATGAGCTGGAGAAGGAAATGGCAAACCACTCCAGCATCTCTGCCAAGAAAATCACAGATGGGGTCACAGAGAGTTGGACATGCCTGGATAACAACAACAAATAAACGTGAGGTATTACCATCACCTCTCAGAGGCTTTTACCTCTAAGGAACATTTCTCCTACCCTCTAGTTCCCCAGTGCCTGCAAGATTTTATTGTGGCCTGAAGTTTAGGCACACAAGTCCTAGAATAGTGCTGAACCCCTTTTGACCAATCCTAAGTCCCCATAAGTGAAGCTGATTATCAGAGCCAAAGACTTTATTGGAAGTGGGGATAAAATTGATAAAATTTAAGAAAAGTCTAATGAGATTACTATTGCCAGAGTACTCCTAGGGTCATAAATTTCAAGCCAGAAGAAATCTTAGAGATTGTCCAGGCCAGGTATTTTTTACGTCGGGTCCATTAACTTGTTAAAAAAAATTAGGTGACTTTATTTCAACGTAATTTATTTCCTTTGTAATCGTAAATATTTTATTTTATACATTTAAAAACATTACTCTGAGAAAGGGTCCATAAGTTTCACCAGAATGTCAAAAGTATTCCATGATAGAGAAAAGGTTAAAACCCCCTGATCTAGGCTAATTCCTCTGAAGCCCAGATAGGGGAGGTGATGGCACTATCAGAATTGGAACTCGGTGCCCTTAACTCCAAATCCAATACTATACTATGCTGTATAGTCAGGGTAAATAATCTTACTGGAGAAGTGGTTAAAACCTTATTGCTGAAAGAAAGTGAATGTCTAGGAGATATAAATCTTCAGCCTCAATTGATGGAAGCAAACTCTAAGAAGCTTTTCCATTGTCTCATCAGCACAGCTGTGGGAAGCATGTAAGGACAGCCTGTGGTGTCTATTCATTCTCCTGTATTGTATAAGGAGTTGTCCTTGAAGGAGTCTTCTGTTACCTTCCTGTCTGCATCTGAGCATCCACAAATGGATTATCACCTCACTGAAATTGAGTCCCTGGTGCTAAATTGGTTGAGTAAAAGTTGCCAGGTTCCTTCTAAAGCAGTTACTCCCATCAGACACACAGGCCTCCGTCAGTGACAGACAAGTGATGTTATTTCCTTTTGTGGTGACAAAGATGACAAAAACACTAGCCTGAGAGTCAGGAGACCTGGGTTCTTGTCCGGCCACTAATGGGCATGGCCATGAGACCTCTGGGTCTCAGTTTTCTCATCTGAAAAATGAGGAGAGTATAATTAAATTATCTCTAAGACCCTTTCCAGCTCTGAACTTCAGTGGTTCTACCTATAATCTCATTAATATCCAGAGGATCAAGTAAATGGGATGAAGAAAGCATAAGTGTTACCATCCTAACCCTGAAACTCTTTTTTGTCTTTACATACTCAGCCCCTAGCACCATGAGCCCTGTGCATACTAGGTACTTGATTTATTTTTGTAGAAAACTGGTAGACTTTATGAATCTATTATACATTTTTGGCATTTAGAAAAACTGAACAAATGTTTATTCAACCCTACCTTCCCCTATTCACCAGACTGTGTTGAAACTCTGGAGCATTTCCAATGTTTTCCTCAGTGAAGAATTCCAGGGAGAAAGGAACCAAAATGGCAGAGTGAGAGAAGGCTTCCAAGTGCACCTATCCTGCAACAACCCAGAAAACACTCCAGAGCAAATTCTGAAAGGGAAAGCCAAGAGAAAGTCACAGTGAGTCATTTTCCAGTCCAGTGCAGCTTAGGAAGACACAGTGATCTGTAAAAGTTGAGTAGGGACTGGCCAGCAGTATTGACAGGCAGTGGGAGTAGTAGCAGGAAATATTCCAGTACCTAGGGACAGTAACAGGACTGAGATTGAACACCAGGGCAGGAAGACAACCCAACGGACCCTGAAAGCAGGAAGGGGTGCCATCAGGCAGCTCTGTTGCCCATTACCTAGTTCGGTATCGTAGATCCAAAGCAGAGAGGAGTGGGTAAGAGCAAACATGGAGCCCCAGCTGGGAACTGAACATAGAACAAATTAACCTTTAGCCTGTTGCATAGCTTACGGTGGAATAAGCAGGGAGCCTAACAGGACCAAAGAGGAGCCAGCAGGTCGTTTGCTCTGGACCTACAGAGCCTCCCAGCAGGGCAACAGTGACTGAGTCTAGCACCAATCTACTGAAAATTCAACTGTACACAAGCCAACAGGGTCAACTTGCGGAGCTCAGATCAGGAAGGCTCTCTGAAGACCCCCGTCCCAGGATCACACCATTTTAGAAGTACAAGCATACCTTGGAGATATTGTGGGTTCAGTTCCAGACCACCACAATAAAGTGAATATTGTAACAAAGTGAGTCACACAATTTATTTTAATTGCTAAAAAAATTCTAACCATCGTCTGAGCCTTCAGCAAGTCACAGTCTTTTTGCTAGTGAGGGTCTTGCCTTGATGTGGATGGCAGCTGACTGACCAGGGTGGTGGTTGGTGAAGTTGGGGTGGTTGTGTCAATTTCTTAAAATAAGACAGTGAAGTTTGCCACATCAGTTAACTCTTGCTTTAACTTAAACATTTAGAGGTCACTATAGGGTTATCAATTGGCCTAATTTCAATATTGTTGTCTCAGAGAAAAGGAAGCCAGAGGAGAGGGAGAGAGATGGGGAATAGCTGGTACATGGAGCAGTCAGAACACACAACGTTTATCTATTAAGCTCAACATCTTATATGGGCACAATTCATGGTGCCCCTGAACAATTACAATTGTACCATCAAAGATCACTGATCACAGATCATTGTAACAGCTAGAATGATAATAATAAAAAAGTTTGAAATATCGCAGGAATTACCAAAATGGGACACAAAGACACACTGTGAGCATGTGCTGTTGGAAAAATGATGCCAATAGACTTGCTGGACACAGGGTTTCCACAGACCTTTGCTTTGTAAAAAATGCAGTATCTGCATAGTGCAGTACAGTGAAGCACAGTAAAATGAGGTGTGCCTGTACTGAGAACTTGCAGGCCCCTAAACTGATCTATGAAAATAGCAGAAGGATAGAAAAGGACAGAAGCTCAGACTGTTCTTCCTCTCAACACTCCCCACCCCCTACCCGCCCCCCCCCCCCCCCCGCAAAGTAAACAGATTCCACACTAAATTAAAGCCCAAAGTCAAGATGTAGGCTGTAAAAATGAGCAAACAAAAAAAAACAGAAACCAACTGTAAAGAGCTACTCTGGTGATAGAGAAGCCCAAGACTCAGACACAGAAGAAGACAACTTGAAAACATTTACAAGCAAAGCCTCAAAGAAAAGTGTAGACTTAGAAGAGTTTAAGAAAGAACTTTCAAAAACAAGATTTTAAAAACCAGTAGAGGAAAGACTGGGAAAAGGAGCAAGTGCTAGGGAAGAAATATTTGAAAAGAGAATTAACAGTATGGAAGAATTCTCAATCTTGGACTTGATGCCAATTTTCAGTGCTTATGACACCTTTATCCAATAATTTTTCCTACATCAAGGCTGAGGCCCAGTGTTATCTATCCATCAGGCTTTCCTTGTAGTTTGAGTGGGGATTCATTGGCGTCCTAGAATCCAGTGTCCTGATAAGAGTTAAAGGCATAAACCTGGGTTCTAGCTCGGACTCTGACTCTAGCTAGCTTTTCACCCTGGGAATGTCATATAACCTTTCTAGGCCTCAGTTTATTCATTTGTCAGATGGGGACAATATCTGCCCTCTCCACTGTTAAGGTCTGTTGTTGGTCAGTCAATAAGCTTTTATTAAATCTTACTATGTTCCAGGCACTGTGCTAATCCCTGGTAACACAAATGCATGACAGTCTCTACTCTCAAAGAACTTACATTCTGATGGGGCAGAGGGAAGAGAGGAAAGGAAATAAGCATTTATGTAGTACCCCCTATGTGTCAGGCACTATGCTACATGCTTTTGTTTTACAAATATTATCTCATTTGATCCTCATAACAACCCTAGCAGGTAGGTTTTACAGTTGAGAAAACTGGGATAGACAGAGCTTAAGACCCTTGCCTAGGGTCATATAACTGGTAAGTAACTGAATCTGGATTTGAACTCAGGTCTTCCTGTGCTTTATCCACTGTACCACCAGTTGTCTCTAACGAAAGACAACAACCCATAGAATGAGGATCTGAAGGAGGGAGAGATGAGGGCAGGGATGGAGACTCAAAGATTGAGAAGTGTAGAGTACAGCCTGGTGAGAAATGAAGAGATGGCTAGCCTGGGTACCCTCTGTAAATGGGTAGTCTAGAAGGAGCCCTCCAATCAGAGGAAGGGACCACAGGAGCAGAAGACATTTCCTAGGTATGGCTTCTAGGGCTAAAGTGATCCATGAAGACATTTCTGGAGCATATTGGGAAAATCCTGAGTAGGCAGCCTAATGAGAAACGGAGAGATAGCTTTCTGAGGCCCCCATATGTTAAAGTGCTTTGAAAAGTAGAAAAGTGTTCTGCCTGTTGTAAGTCATTACGATAATGGCTGCTGTTTGTGTTGTCTATGTGTTTGAAGCCCTGTTTTAACCAACTGAGAGCAACTTTTATGCCCCCGTTTAGGAAGAAACAGATCAATGTTTAGTGTTTAACCTGAATGAACCATTCCATACTAAGAACTATATAGTAACTGCCATCTCAGGGGTTTGATTAGGAAACATAGCTGGAAAGCAGGTCATGGAGAGGATAGAGTGAAAAGCTACCGACTTCTGAGACCCTTTCCCAAGGGCAGGAAAACCAACCGAACCACCTGAGGGCTTGTGATACACCGAAGCTCTATGTTTACTCTGATGTCACACAGGATAGCACATTTGTAGATTTACTTCTTTAAAATATCTCCTGTTCTTCTCTGAAAGGCCTATCAATGATATTCAGTTTTGGAGCTACTGTGTCTTCTTTTCAAATCGCTAGGTGGTTCATTCATTCTCATTAAGTGCCATGAATATGACCCTGTCCTTGGTGCTGGAGGAGAACAGGGTTGCGGAGAACTGCAATCCCGTTTGCTATTGATTACAAAAGCTGTGATGAGTTGTGTCTGATTTAGTTAGATAGATTTCTTTTTCTGTTGAGAATTAGGAGCAGTGGCCTGAAATAGGATTGAGCAGGATATCTAGTCTTGCTGTGATGAACTCATCACAAGGCCAAAGGACTTGCTTTGTTAAGAAGTGTCCTGGATGTACTGTGTTCTGCTGGGTTACTCAGAATCCTCTAAGGTGATAAAATATGATAATCGCAGCTGAACTATTCACCATACTTACATCCAGTAGCATAAAATAGGCTTGTTCCTATGGGGTTCTACATTATCCCAATTCGGGGGTGCTGGGCTCGGGTAAGTCTCTAAGATATTGAGGAACCAGCATTATGTATAGCCAGAGTAGGTAATCACACTTTAAATGTATGACTTAAAGAGGTTGAGAAGTCCCACTACTTCGTGAAATTCTCCACTCTCCACTTAATAATAGCTTACTTTCTATCTTAGATGAAGTCATTTTCTTTATCTTAAGGAATTAATCAGCATTAAAATGTAAAATTCCTGGAAAGGATAACAATTTAAACTTAGTCATATATAACAAAGTATTTCTGAGTAGGGTTTGGTAATGGACTGAGGTTTAGGGAGAACATATCAGAGCATTGGGTTTTTGAGGGGCAGGGAGAAGGGGACACAACAGAGGATAAGGAATGGCAGAGAAAAAGGAAGCCAGTATAGTAGAAAGAGCTTTGGATTTAAAGTCAGATGTTCGTGCTTCACATTCACGGCCTTGGGCCACGGAACCTCTTTTGGGCTAAGTTGCATCTGTAAAATAAGGGGTTTGGAGATGATCTCTGGGTTGCTTCCTGGTTCTCTGTTTATGATGCTTACCCAGGGAAGCCCTCTGGACAAATATGATTGACTTTACAGATTTATCAGTAGTGGTTTTTTTTTTTATGTTGTTCTTCAGCTTCTGGCTGTGCCACTCTGAATCCGCGATATTTTCTAACCTTAGTTTAGTAGTAGAAATGTGATTTAGACCAAGCATAGGATGAGAAGGGTTCTGTTTGTCTATTCTAGAGTAATCAAAGCAAGTGGCCACCATGTGGAAGCAGTGAGTAGGAGAAGGAGAAGACTATCTTTCTTAATTAGCATAGTGGTGGAATGGGAGAGCTCTAAGGTGGTCCAAATACCACACACACAGGGAACCTTCTCAACATGTCTCAGAAAATTGAGTTTCAGACATTACTGGTAGGATGCATATTGCTTTATGGGCCCTCAGCTGAGACTATTTTAATTGAACAGTCCACTTGGGGAAATGTGAAGCCGAGTCCATTTTAATCCATTTTCACTATGTGTATGCAATGTACAATTCTGAAAAATGTATTCAAGGGGCCTCTTCAAACTTGCACTTCAGTATTTGCTACAAGGAACCTTTGCATACCTGCACATTTCAATTTGCATAATGGCAGAACAGCCTTTTCTCTGCTACTGAAAATGCATCGTCCCAAAGATGTTGAAGCTCATGAGCCTGCAGAATCTTTGAGAGCTGAGGTGGGAAGCTAATAGCCAGGTTGAATCACTGTCTTTTCCATTTCCTCCCACTTAGGAAGAATGTGGTGGCCCAGAGAAGGGGCAGCATTGGAGGTAGATGACCCAGGGGATAAGAAGGACATTATTACTGTTCATCTCTAGAGTGTAAAACGTTTGATATATTCCAACTCATAGAGAGAAACTCACTTTTCTTAGAGTCCCTGGGGGAACAACAGCAGCAAGGAGGAGTTTGATTAAAATATTCTTTATGCAGAGATGGGCTGCATGTGTATAGAATTGAAATGCAATACTTATTTTTACCTTCTACTGATACTCATACCATGAGTCTCTTTCTCTTCCAGAGCCTAGAGATTTTGGGATTCTGATTACCAACTCATCCCAGTTAATGTGCTTACTAATATTTACTCTGTGTCTAGCACTGGGTTAATTTCTATGAGATAGAAGAAATACAAGACATACTCTTGCCTTCAAGTGGCTTGTGGCATAGGTGGTGAGACGAGAGACAAGAGTGAATGGTATAAGACTATATAAATATAGTTAAGTGCTTAGTTGTACTGTATAGCTAGTGTGACTAGAAGTCTCTGATTTTTAAATATAAAAGTATACTTTTGATATATCCTTTGTTAGATTTTGTCTCCTCATTTTTGGTTCAGAAAATATAATTATTATAGGTATAGCACTATAGTGCCATAGGAGTTCATAAGGAGAGAGAAATCAGTGAAGAATGAATATAATTGTCAGAGGCTTCCTAAAGGAGCTGAAGTCTTGGAGGATGCATAAGAATTGTGTAAGAAACACAGAGAGGGAGGATGATGAAGAATAACATATGCAAAGACATAGAGGCAAAAATGAAGGTGACCTACTTATGGGACAGTGATGTGACCATCCTGATGACAGGAGAAGTGCATATTGAGGGATAATTAAAAAAAAATAAGCTTGAATAGGTAAGCTTGACCCAGATTGTAGAGGGTCTAAAAAGCAAATGAAGAAGTTTAGATTTGGGAAAGTAAATGCATGTCTGGAAGCCCCTGGTGGCATTTCTGTATGGTTTCCTCTTCCCCATGTGCAGTGTACCCTCCTTAAAAGGAACAGTTTTCATCTTAAGGGATTCACACAAGCTGAAGGTTAGGAGAATTGGTGTGTGGCTTTATCACATCTTGTATCATTAGGAAATAACATGCTATTAACATCAGACCGGGACTAAGTGACCTCAAAACAGTCAGAGACCTGAAGTGGTATCATATTAGCTCCAAAGTCACAGCATCTCAGAATGGAAAAGGTTTTGAGAAATCATTGAATTCAGCCCATACCTAACCAAGAATCCTGCCTCTGTCTCCAAGAAATGATCATCTAACTTCTTCTTGAAGTTTTCTTCTGGTGGAGAGAGGGGGAACCCTCTGCCACTGAAGCAGCCCATCCCACCTGTAGGCAGCTCTAATTGTCAATTACACAAAACCTAATTCTGCCTATTTGAAACTTTCATGCTCTAGGGCCAATCACAAGTATAATCCTTTTGCCACATGGCAGTCCTTCAAGTGACAGGATAACCAAAGAAGCTACTGTGAGTTTAGGTTTCCCTAGGAGAGCTTCTGTGTACAGAACAAGGAGACTAATAGTTCCACTATACTCTGCCTAGTCAGGCCATGTTTATGGTAGTATGTTCAGTCTTGGCCACCACATTTCAGGAAAGATGCAGGCAGGCTAGGGTATGTCTGTGAAAGGGGAACCAAGATAATAAGAAAACCAGCAGCCATCGCACACAGCTTCGTTGAGGATATTACAGAGAGGATTCATGTTTCACATTGGGTCTTTATCTAGGTGAGAATGTCCCAGGAAGGCAAGAGGGTTGGAGCATATGCCAGCCATATGTGGACTGTGCAAAATGACTGGAGGTGTTTAGCCTAGAGAAGAACAGGCTTTGAACATGAAAGCCATTTTCAAGTATTTGAAGGAAGCGTTCATATGGGGAAGAGGGATTAGACTTTTTCTACCTGACCCCAGGGTATAGAACTAGGAACAATGGGTAGAAGCTAAAATGAGTCAGGTTTAGACTTGATGTAGGGAAAAGCTTCCTCACTGTTAAAGTTTTCCAAAAATAGCGTGGGCTGCATTGAGAAATAGTGGAGTCCTTCTTATGGAGTCCTTCTATCAGAGGCATGGCCGGGGGGGCCACTTGTTTGAGAGGTTGGGAAGGAATTCGTGTCTTGGCCTTGGTTTCTTTAAATCAGAAGAGTCAGACACACAGCCCATAACCCTCCCAAGGGCAGCCCAGACCAGGTTGAAATGTAATTGAGAAATAGTTAACAAAATAATAAAAATACCAAAAAACACAGATAACATTACATTTTAAAACTATCAGTATGACACCTGCAGGGATCCTTATGTATGATTTGGTGGGCCCCATTTCTATTTGAGTTTGACCCCATTGCTTTAGATGACCTTTGAGGATCCTCCCAACTCTTAGAGGCTGTAATTTAAATGGAGATTGGTATAATTATATCCCCTAAGGCTCCTTTTCTCCCTGCTCAACATCTCTAGTTCCTTCACCCAGTTAACATACAGCATGTGCTATCCTGGTTGCTCCCTTATAGACACACTTACCTGGCCAGAGGTCTCAGTCTACAGGTGGAAGTGAAGAGGTGAAAGGTTGAGAGGTGCTCGACACCCCAAAATATTGACCCACCGGGTCCTGCCGAAAGCATCTATAACACTTCCAATGAATGGTCATCTGTCAATAAATGGAGTAGTAAAGTTGTAAGTAAGCTTGCAGGCAGGACCTGTTGTTCTCAACCAGAGAACAACTATTATCTCGCACTAACCTTCAGGGTGATAAATCACTGGCACAAAAACTGGGAACCCCTTGTAAGCTGATTTGGTAGCTTAAACACTTTGATTCCTCTCTCCTGCTCAGGATGTATTTCACTAAGCAGCAGGGCTTTGATAGAACCATCTCAGAGGCTGACATTTTGCTGCTTAGAGCCTTGATAGAAATATTCAATAAAATCCTATAGGGATTAAAAGGACGGTGTTTGGAACTCCACTGTGGAACCAGGAATCTTGGCTGGAAAGACAGGATTGTCTAAGAGAAGGAGGCAAGAATCTAGCCTATGTTCTGTGTTGGACTACTTGATATTGGCAGGGTGATGGTAGATGGTAGGGTATGAGAAGAGAATCAGGGTTAAATGTGTTATCATTGGAAAATATAAAGCTTTCAACATTCATCACTTACAGTCATGAAAGTCAGGTTTGGCAGATGCAAACAAAGCAGTGGCCAGAAGCCCAAGTATACAGGTAGAAAGGTTAGGGCCCATTCGGTTTTACAAAATAAAACAAACCTCCAAGTGAGAGGCAATTCTAGAAGCTCAGAGAGCTCATCAAGTCCAACCCCCCTACTGGAGCCATGAATTTCCCTCCAAAACATCTCCCACAAGTGGTCATCAGGCCTTTGTTTGAAGACCTCACTTTCTGAAGCATTTCCCTTTACTTTGGAATAGTTCTCAGTGTTAGGATGCTTTTCCTTATATTTGGAGATGGTCAAAATAAGTTGGCTACCTCATCAATATGATAATAACTGTATCCCATTCCCCCTGGCTTTCATGCTAAACATTCCTAGGTTCTTCTGCTGATCTTTGTATAACATGCCCCATATCCCCTTATGCAGCCTCCTCTGAACGAACATAGGCTCTTAGATTTATTTAGAGCTGGAAGAGACTTCAGAGATCACTTAGCCCAGCCTCTTCATTTTACAGTTGAGGAACCCCCCCACCAAGAGACGAATGACTTACCTAAAGCCCACAATTAATAACCAAGTTAGAATTCAAACCCAGGATCTGTGGCTCCAAAGCCACCTCTTTCCACCTACCGTGTGTTCCAGCTTGTCATTGTTCCTCCTAACAATGTGGTGCCCAGTACCCCATATCTAATCGGGTCAGGGCAGAACATGCTTCTCCTCGTACTTACCTCCCTCGTTCAGGACACTGTTTCTTGTAGGCAGCCTAAGCCTTTTTGAGCCTCCTGTCACATTGTGAACACATATTGAGCTGCAAGTCCACTAACACTCCCATGTCTTTGAAATATGGCCATCGTTGTGGACTACTAGCTGAAGCCTTTGAAGCCCTTTAGATCCGTGTAGTTGGTCCTTCTTGTGTGTTTTCCTAGGTTTAAAAAGGGACTTCATCCAATTCAAACAGTGAGGACCTACCCAGGACCCTTTAGTGTCATATATTAGAGCCACATTTTCTGGTGTGGATTGAAATTGTCTGTGCATTTGGTGTCCCCAGGAAGTTCCATGGAGTCAGATCCCAGCATTTCCGATTTAGATTTCTCACCAATGCCACTATTTTCTCTCTCATTAGAAATTTTCATTCTCTTGAGTTCTTAGCACTTTCAAGATAGGGGCTGGCCCATGCTACATTGACAGACAGGTAGTAATTCAGGATCCTCTTCTGGGTGTATGCCTAGTTGTTTTTAGTTGTTTACAGATGAATTCTGAAGAAAATAGTATTTAGACATCGCTATGGCCCTCCATTCCCAATGCAGACCCTCCAAAGCCAGAATTCTACCAGTGTCCTCATAGTGTGATAAGATAGTAAAATTGTGCCCCCAGGACACTCCGGTAGCAGCTTTAGATTCTGAGACAGGTTCTTTTATACAGATGGAGCTAATCTGCTTTTAATTTATTCACTTTTCACCTCTGGGACTTCCTCTTCCTAGGAGAGATTTTCCCAGGTTTGCTTCATTTATTCTCTCTGTCTGACTCCGCCTGGGGCAAGCCAAAGATTCCCTACCACTTACAGTTCTTGCTCTTTAGTTCCTTCTGTTACTGCCAAGATTTTCTTCTTGGGCCCCCAAAAGAGTTAACTTTTGTCTGTTCTCTTCCCACCCCCGTCCCCTTTCTCTCATTCCTTGGCCTCTCCCTCACTAGGGAGCATTCTTTCTCTAGGCCATTCAGATTGTTGAAGCATTTCTATCTTCTTCTTCTTCCCTAATCTGCTCCTATCTGAAGAATTCATTACATTTCAAATCCAAGGCCTGGCTGCATACATTAGCAGGTTTTAATAGACTGCCACTACTCAAAAAGGAGAAAAAGAGAGAGAAGATTTAAAACTCTTGTCTTGCCTAAAGCAGACAGATTGACTCGAAAATGATTCAGTCAATAAAAGATGAGTTTTGAAAAGGCTTCCCTCTACTCAAAGGGAGCTCGTATTCCAGGGAATTTGGTTTTTCTAAGCCCACTGTTAGAAATTAATAATACATACAGCGTGTAAAATGGATTCAGCTCTCTACAGCCTTACACAAACATATCTTTGACTTGCTAAATGTGACATGACTACTAGGATTTTCCAGCCCTCATCCCAATGGTTTGTCATTCCTCCCAACAATGTGACCCCTGTGGAATTTTTCAGTACATCAAAAAAATTTCTGTATGAAGTATGCCATCCTGCCTGTTGGCATTTCATCCCTCCTCCATCTTCTCACACAACAAACATCCTGATTAGCCTTATCCTGTGACATGTTTGTTTAGCTAGAAGCAACCTAATGTTCAGGTTCAGTAACATTAAACAGCTCACATTTCCTTTAATATTTCATGGTCCAGAACTGGTTACCATGTCTGTCCTTTAATAGCCGGATCTTTCTGGCTGTGAAAGGTTGGAGAAATGTTCATTTTCCAAGGCCTGAACCTCTCCAAAGCTGAGTAACACTTACTGACTGTCACTGCTTCCTTTCTCGTGTCCTGAAAAGCCATGTGTGGAAGGACTTCTGGTCAGGATTGCTGCTAGAACAGAGGCAGGCTGCCCTACTCTCCCACAACAACTCCATCAAGCACCTGAAACTCTCACCAGACTGAGTAATGATGCAGAAATAAAGGGACACACATAAAGAATTTGATATTTCTCATAATGGGCATGTGTGAGAAGAATGTGGAGGAAGAGTGGGAAGATTGGGCATCAGATGAACCTCGTTTTTATTTGAAGCAGACAGAGTGTGGGAGTGGGGCAGAAGTGGGAATAATCTCTATCAAAACAAATTTCCTGATCCTAAAGTGGGGATTAAAAGGAAAAGAAAAAGGGAAATAATAGAATATATGGGGATGTCTATCAGTTGAGTAATAGCTGAACAAATTGCGGTTCGATGAATGTAACAGAATACATTGTAAAAAAAATGAGAGGTGATTGCAAGGAATACTGGTGAGAATGAATGGATGTAGCATGAAGTGGGCCAAGCGAGAAGAGCAGTGGACACAAGGATAACAGCGTTGTAAAGAAAAACACCTTTGAAGGCTTCACTCTGATTAGAGCAAGGATCAATCACATCTCCAGAGGACTTAAGATGAAGCATGTTATCTACTATATCTATCTGTTCCTAACAAAGAGGTGACTCAAGCTTCTCCTTTTTTAAACTTGGCCACCATATGGAATTGTTTTGCTTGATGATGCTTATTGGTCATGAGGGGTTTTTTCTTTCTGTTTTTTAGTTGGAGATAGGGAGAGGAGGTCAAGTAAGGCTATCGATACTGATGCCAACATTGAAAAGGAGAGCCGTTAAAAAAACATTCTAAATTCATTTTAGAGAACAGAAGGAAGTTCAGAAGAAAATACAGACAAGCAGGATAGATTTGGAAGTCTTGTGTGAATTTTACTGTATACTTTTAAAGAGTGGTATGAAATAGAGATTCACAGTTTTGTATACAATTCTCATTTAGTATATGTATCTTTTTCAATTATATTTTTTTCAATTAGCAAATATTTTTGTCACTCCCTCTTAACCTCCCTTCCTGCTGGGAAAAACAAAGAAAAGTAAAATCTTTGTAACAAATATACATAGCCAAGCAAAATAAATGACAATGTTAGCTGTGTCCAGAAATGTGTCTTCTCCTGCATTATCTAGTTCATTGCCTCTCAGGAGGTGGTGGCACTCTTCGTAGGTGATCCTCTAAAATCATAGTTGGTCATTGCATCAATTAGAGTTCTTAAATACAAATGCTTCTTTTTACAATGTAGTTGCTATGACATAAATTATTGTCACTTCACTCTGTGTCAGTTCATACAAGTCTTCCCAGGTTTCTTTGAAATCCTCCTGTCATTTCTTAGGGCATGATAGTATTCCATTGCGTTCACATACCACAATTTGTTTGGCCATTCCCCAATTGAGAGGTACCCCCTTAGTTTCCAGTTCCTTACCATTGCCAAAAAAAAGCTGCAATAAATATTTTTGTACACATAGGTCCCTTTCCTCTTTCTTTGATTCTCTTTGTGGTGTAGACCTAGTAGTGATATCACTGGGTCAGTGAAGTGCACGCACAGTTTAATAACATCTTAGACATCCCAAATTGCTTTCCAGAATGGTTCTAGAACTTCATACCTTCACCAGCACTTCATTAAGAGTCAGGTTGCCACAATACCATCAACATTTCTCACTTTTCTTTTTTGTCAACTTTACCAATCTCTTGGATGCAAAGCAAGACAGGCAGGGGGAGATTTATTAAGCACTTACTTTGTGCCTGACACTCTGCTAAACACTGGGGGTACAAATACAGATGGAAAAAACCCCAACAATCTTTGACCTCAAGGAAATTACATTCTAATGGTGGGGGAGGGTGGGGACTAACACACAAAACAGAGCTAAAAAAAGTCAGAGGAGGGAAGCAACCTTAGTTCTGGCAATGGAGGTACCCAGTTTAGGGCCATGGTTTTGAAGTCTAGAAGCCAGGAATAGGACTGGAGAGAGAATGAAAGTGGGCTTGGCTCTCCACCCCCCTGACCCCCACAAAGGGAGACCCCAGGAGGAACTAATCAATGGGAGATGGGTATGAGTCTTATGGAGAGACATTTCAGATTGAGGAGGTTGCAGGAATGGTTAGATGTTTCCAGGGCAAGACTTGCCCTTAACTAAGTATCTTTTAGGACCCCAAATGTCTACTTTGAAAAAAATGAGTGTTGAAAGCAGGCCAGAGTTGCCAGGATGCTCAAGTCTTAAACATGTATATGGAAATATCTTTTTTGAGGGGAGGGGTTATTTAAGTTCAAAAGAAATTTTTTAAGTCATGCTGTTTATACCACCCGGATCTAGTACACAAGAGATGTATGGGTCCTGCTTTCTGTTCTGTATGGTTTCTAGTACTCCATGAGTGCTAGTACATTAGCAGGCCACAGGGGATCACGAATGTAAAATACTCACTGTAGATTGAGGGCTGTTCAACCTAAGAGTCTTCTGATTTCTTTGTTTCATGAAGATCCACCAGATAACAACAGCCAATCTTGCTGCTTCCATGTATGAAACTTTAACAGCTTTGCCATTAATGACAATAATAACTTCCATTTATGTGTCGTCTTGAGGTTGCCTTGAAGATTACTTGGCTTCCTGCCCATGTAAGCAGAGCCGTAGCTGGGATGGGTGATCTGGACTTTGCCTATGTACAACAAATTTAGATGGCGCTGACAGCATTTTCAGGCCTCCATCACTATAGAAATAATAAGAGCTAGTTAGCAAGAATAATTAGTCACAAAAGGAAGCCACCAGATGGTGGGAATGAGCTGTTCCTCTGTCCCACCCTGCTTTCTCTCCAACCCCTCCCCCACCCCCACCTCTTATTTGGCAGACTCTCTAGCAGTGGTCTTGTGCTGGTGCCCAGGGTCTCTATTTCTCCCCATTTAGCAAGCTCTTGCCTCCCTCCTCCCCCCACCCTATTAGGGTGAACTGATTGTCACTCGCAAGAGATCCAAAAACGACTAGCTATTGCTCTGATAAAAGCAGGCAATTCTGATTTTGCTTGTATTGTTGCCCGTGCATATGTATGTCCTTTGTGAGAGAAAGACAAACAGAAATGTAATTAATTTGATGTTGCTGGGCTCTTTGGTTTGGGGGATTTCCTTTCGATGCAGTTTTATGTGGCCTAGCTAAGCTTTTATCACATTTCTCAGTCTCAAATCTAGGGTAGCTTGAGTGGCTTCTGAATGAGTACAAGCTGTATTTGGTTCTCAGACACCCATCCATGTGCAGTGGCAGTCCCAGAGCTCTGCCCTCCTATAACTCTACCAGTTCTCAAGATCTATTGCACTGAGGTCCAGAAGAAAATAAAATTACTTGGAGGCAGCACTCTGTGGTGGCCTTCCTGAAGGTGACTTTCAAGACATGATGGCCCTTGAAGGTGGGATGCCCCATGGATTATTACCATTAGTTTTCTGAGTCCTCTAGAAGCCATTTGATGAAAGAGTATTGTTTTTCTCATCCTAAAGATATAATCTAGATGCTTTTTTGAGAGTCTGCAGGTTGCTAGTTTTTAGTAGTCTCCTACCTCTCGAAATCCTCTCCTGACTTGGAGGATGGGGACAGTTAAGACTACCTGATATCAGACACATTTCTAAGGAATTTCGAATGGTGCCCTCCCTTTTCCCAGGCCATTTCTCCTCTGCACTGATCTCTCTACTCAAGGTGGCACATGTTTTCCCCTAAGGATCCATCTAGACTTACAGAGCCCTCTGCCTTGTGTAGTGTTTTTTTTTTTTTAATGAAGTTTCATTTATTTTTTTGATGGGATGGGAATGATCAGCATCCATTTGAGATTTAACTTGTTCCACGTTTTCCTTTAGTTGGAAGAGGGAGTTTTCCCAGTGAATATTATGTCACATTAGCCCCTGGCTGTTGCACTGGGATATTTCCACCCACTAATCTGGTGGGGTATAATTGCTGGTGTCTTTTCAAATCATTTTTGTAAAAGGTGACAAACTGCTTGGTGGAGTGAGACGTTAATAACACAGAGATGCCCCTTGTTTGAAAGCCAGCACTGAGCTTACCCAGTGCGGTTGTCTGAGAGTCAGAATTGTAATGGGAAGATGGGAAGACCGGAGCTGTTCATTTGCATATAATTCCAGGGCTTGTGTGTCATCTTTTGTGTAAACCATACAATTTCCGGCACAGCAGGGTAACATGGGCTCATAATAGAGAGAGACAGGAACATAGGACCTCCTGTACCAATCAGGGTTAAAGATATGTCATCTGCTAAGGGGTGACTGAAGGTTTGGGTAAGAGTGATACAGTACCAGCAAGACTGGCAGGGAAACTGAGTCTCCTGTGTCCGTTTCTATTTGAAAATCTTACCTGAACACTGCAAAGAGGAAAAGCGAAGGAGCAGGAGTCTTAATGCCAGTCCCACTTGGCAGTGTTACTGCATCTCTTCAGGCAACCAGCTGAGTTCTCATCCTAACCCCCTTGGGAGCAGGCAGCACAATCTTGCCCATTGAAATCTGGGACAGTGGTTCTGGAAGAGAAGACTGTCCTTGCCGCTATCTGATCCCCTTAAAATCAACAAAGGAGGACTCTCTATGCCGAAGTAGGACCAAATTCCATCTCCCTATTGGCTTATGGTTTAGAGAGGGGTTAGGAGTCTATGGATGGCCATGACTTTGACATCAGTCCACTGATTTCTCCCTTTTGTTTCTTTCTCTTTAATAAACTAGACATGGCATTTCTGAATAGCCAGTCAGGACCTAGTGATAAACTTAACAATTAGAGTTGCAATGCCCAGCTTCCACAATCTCTAATAAAATTGCATAAATATTTAATGCCTATTTATTAAATATTTAAAAATGTAAAACTGAAATAGTTTAGAAGTTAGCAGGTCATGAATAATTCAAACACTGGAAACGTGGTTTTGGCCCTTAAGCTGAGCAAAGCTGATGCAATGCATTGCCCAGTCATGGGCTTGTCTCCTGTCAAGTCTGGGAAGGCTTGGCAAGAGTCCCAAGGAAAACATGCTTGCTGAGAGCTAGCCTATATTTATGACCAGGCCAGGTAGAGAAGATGTTGGTCAGGGAAAACTGCCCATTCCTTTAACTAGGGCTTTGTTGACAGAAGAGAATGAGTTCTTCCCTCATCTTCTATCTCCTTCTCTCCAAAGCCAAGTGTTCCTGGAAGTGGGGAACCAAAATGGGGTGGAAGAATTGGGCCTTCTATTTTTAGTTATTTTCAAGCCTCTTATCCAGTGAACTGGAATCATTTTAAAGTGCTCTTGATTATAATTTAATCTTTGCATATATTATAAAATCCTCTGTCTCTCAGGACAGTCCTTCATTAGCTTAAAATTCTGGCTATACCTTTTGGCAGAGACCTTACCAGTTACTCATTTTTTACCATGTACCTTCGGGCTACCTTTTGCTGTGCCTTAATCTTGCTCACAAACTGCTTGTCTTCATAATCACTTACATACAAATTTTTATCTTTTCAAAAGGAAGGGAAATGTGGTGGTTAATTTGAGTGAGATTCCCCATGATAACTCATCCACAAATATACTGTGCAAGACAGGATAAGAATTTGCCCAGGATTGGAAGTTTTTGGTGATCAGTTCAATGCTGTCAGTTCTTGCATTTCTTCCTTCCCTGGAAGGAAAAGTACTTGATTTTTTTCATACTTTGGGGCCTGGTTTCTACTTGTGGTATCTGGGGTATGTGTGTTTTTATGATTTTAGGGCAGTTATAAGTGCTGAGAGACACACAGATAGTATATAAGACTGGGAAGGATTTTGACTCCTTCCAGCCACTGCTGATTTATCATTCCATGTTGAGCATCATCATAGTTATTATTATTAGCTTAAAGAAGAAAGTCAAAATACTCCTTAGTTGTGTGGCAGGAGGAAGGGATAGAAACAGGGATGTCCTGATAAATGTTTAACAACCAGGTGTCTGAAGAAAAAAATGTACACATGACATGCTTTTGAGCTTAATCTGCGTTACTAACATTTTACCCTTTGCTTTCATAAATTTAGACAGTCAACAAAACAGTAAATCAAGCCCTGATTTGTAGTGTTTGCCAATTTCCAAGATGTAAATGCTTGCACTGAAAACTTAACATTTGGCCATCTTGAGGAAGTACAAGCTGGTCCCAGCACACTCATAGATAGAAGGAAGGAGCTGTGATTACATAGAGTTGTCTAATGGCTGAAATCAGGTACCCTCTGATAGTAGATGAGCAGAGGATCATTCAGTCTACTTTTATGAAGACATGGAAACTCTGCTTATTAAAAATATTGGCAGTTCGGGACATGGGTATGATCAAGGATTATAGGGCTTTAGATGATGAAGAGAAGTAGAGCCTTCTAGTGGCCTGAAACTTTTCTCTTGAGATCCTGATATTCCTGGAGGAGATGATGGTCATGAAGATGGTCAATACAGTTCTGATCTTTTTTGATCTAGACTTGATTTGTATCTGAGAAGTGCTGCCCCCATTAGCAACCTTGGATCTACTGTGTGCATTGTGGGCAAGCCTTTGGGTTTGGAACCTGAGTCTAGAAGAGTCAGCCTGTTCACCTTTAGTCATAGTGAGAGAAACCGTACCTCTGTCTTGATCTTCATGACTTGAACATTGCTAGGGAGAGGATGTAATTTAGGCCTGGCTAATTCTGTAACTCAAGAGGCATAAAATAGCAATTATTTCTTGAACACTTACTAGTCAATTTAACTAAAATTCATTAATTTAGTTAAACAAATACCCATTAAGCTCCTAGTTATGTGCAAGACATGATGGTAGAGCATGCAAAAATAAGAACAATCCATTTCTTTCATCAAGAAGTTTGTTTATATTCTTTTGATAAGATATAACATATATACAAGGTAGGGAGTGGTGGAGGAAAAGAAGAACCCCTGCCAAAGTGCTTGAGGAACATTTGAGGAATGATTGGGGAATAGAGGAGGAGGAGAAGAGGGAAGGTGATGGGCAATAGGCAGCATCTGAAACAAGCCTTGAAAGAAGAAGATTCTGAAAGGCAGAGGTGATGAGACATTACTTTCCAGAAATGTGTTATTGTTCATGCAAATGTATGGAGGGGAAAGGGCATGCCAAATTTGAGGAAACAGTCCAATTTGGTTGGAGTGTAGAGTGTATGAAGGAGAGCAACATGAAATAAAGCTGAAAAGGTAGGTTGGAATAGACTTGGAGTCTTCAGTAACAGGCTATGGTGTTTGTGTATTTTCCTAGACACAATAGGAAGCTATTGAAGGGTTTTAAGCAAAGGAATGAGATGGCTAGTCTGTCCCTAACCAAGGAAGATCCAAAGGACAGACCGGAGAAGCCAATACCAAAGCTATTGTAATAGTCCATCTGAGAAGTGAGGAGTGCTGAACTAGTGGAGGTAAAGAGAGAGATGGAAGAACTGTTTTGAAGATAAAATTAACAGGACCCAGCAACTGATTGAATGGAGATGGTGAGGGAAGAGGTAAGGATGGCTGGAGTTGACCTGAGTGACTAGCAGGATAGTGATTCTCTCAACAGAATAGGGAACCTTATCAAAGGAATGAGTTGACCCCACACCTGTCAGATTGGCTAATATGACAGAAAAGAGAAATGGCAAATATTGGAGGGGATGTGGGAAAAAATAAAACACTAACATACTGTTTGTGAAATTATACACTGATTCAGCCATTCTGGAGAACAATTTTGAACTATGTCTAAAGGGTTATAAAACCGTGCATACTCTTTGACCAAGCAATACCACTGGTAGGGAGATAAAAAACAAAAAGGAAAAGAACCTATATGTACAAAAATGCTTATAGCAGCTCTTTTAGTGGTGGCAAAGTATTAGAAATTGAGGGAATGTCTATCAACTGGGCAATGATTGAACAAGTTGTTGAATATGATTGTCATGGAATGTTATTATACTATAAGAAATGATGAGCTGAATGCTCTCAGAAAAACCTGGTAAGACTTACATGAACTGATGCAGTGTGATATAAGTAGAACCAGGAAAACATTGTATACAGTAACAGTGATATTATATGATGATCTACTGTGAATAGCTTAACTGTTCTCAGCAATACAATGATCCATGAAAATTCTGAGGGATGTGTGTTGAAAGATGCTGTCCCTCTCCAGAGAAAGAACTGGCGAAGCCTAAATACAGATCAAAGACACTTTTAAAAAATTTTTCTGGTGGGGGGTGGTGTTTCTCTGTGTTTTCTTTTACCATACGACTTACATGGAAATGTGTTTTGCATGACTACACATGTATAACCTGTGCCAAATTGCTTGCCTTCTCAATGAGGCAGGGAAAGGAAGGAGAGAGAGAATTTGGAAGTCAGAATTTGAGAAAGAATGTTAAAAATTGTTTTTACCTGTAATTTGGAAAAAAATAAAATATTAAATTTTTTAAAAAGGAATGGATTAGTAGTGGAAAAATGTTAAGTTTAGTTTTTGACATGATCAGTTTGAGATGCTGATTGAACATCCAGGAGGAAATGTCCAGCAGGTAGTTGGAGATGCAATGCTGGAAAGGGGTTAGGACTCTCTCTCTCTCTCTCTCTCTCTCTCTCTCTCTCTCTCTCTCTCTCTCTCTCCCCCCCATCCCTCCCTCCGTGTGTGTGTGTGTGTGTGTGTGTGTGTGTGTGATTAGTCAAGACATAACAGAACCCATTGCAAGAGAAGAGATTAACAAGGAGGAGAGAGGGTCAAGATGTAACAGAAGAGAATCCAGGACAAAGCCCTGGGGAATACCCACACTTAATAAAAGGAAATGGGATGAGCCAGCAAAGGATGTTGAAAAAGAGCAGTCTCATAGATAGGAGGAAAACCACGAAAGGTCATTGTGACTGATGTCATGGAAAAATGAGAATATCCCAAAGGGAAGGGGTCATCAGCAGAGTTAAAAGTTGTGGAAAGGTCAAGTTGAGAAACACAATTGATTTAACAGCTAAGAAATGGTTGGCAACCTTTTAGAGATGCGTAGTTTCAGTTAAGTAGTGGGGTTCAAAACCAGCTTCAAGGGTTTGAGAAAGTGGAAGTAGTAAATGTAGATTACCCTTTCTAGGCAGTGAAGGGGGGGAGAATAGGATAATAACAGGATTAAGAGCATGTTTTTAAGGATGGGGAGGACCTCAGTATATTTGTAGGTAATAGAAAAGGAAGGAAGTAGGTAAAGATGGAAGGTGATGGGGGCGGGGTAGGGGGAGTGCTGGATGATGCGGGCAGGCAGGTAATGATCACTGGAGCAAGTTCCCAAAGGAGATTGGGGGAGGGGGGGATGAAATGAGAGTCACATGTAGAGAGAATATTTGAGGAGACAAGAAGAGCTCCTTCACTTTCCAAGACTGGAGCTAAAGAAGAGAGCTAAGGAGGTTTCAAATTTTGAAGTGAGGGATCTGAGAGAGCTCATAGCAAATAGCCTTGATTTTCTCAGTAGAGTAGGAAGAGAATTCTCCTGAATCAGAAGGAGTCAGGGTGGTATTGAGAGCTTGAGAAGGAACTTAGAATAACCACTATAGAGTGTGGTAGAGTTAGTCCAAGATGAATCAAAGGATTGCCATGTGCTAGTGAAGGCACATTTGAGGTCTAATGCACTGTTAAGTGTTGTAGAGGCTATCAGAATAGTAGAATACATGGACCCTGCCATCAGGATCCCTACTACCTAGCTAGAGAAGCAAGCTGGATGTATGTTTAGTATGTATGTTAAGGAGCAATAGAAGAATTGTGAAGTGCCACATTACATGATACAGACTAGTAAAGTCAACAAGCACTTATTAACTATTTACTGTGTGCCAGGCACTGTGCTAAGTGCTGGGAATATAGTCACAAGCTGAAAGAAAGATTCTCAAGGAAATTATGTTCTGGCAGAGGGAGACAATAATAAAAGTGATCTGAAAAGTTGTGGGGGTTGGGGGGATGGTAGAGAAAGCCCTTTGAACAGTCAGGAGAGTATCCTGGCGAAGAATGAAGACATGCGCAGTTGTCCTGAGCCACCTCCTTGAAATAGAGGTTCTGAAAGGAATGAACCAGTTAGAGGGAGAAGCTGCAGGGACAGTGTGAGTGGTTGAGGATCAAATGACAGAACACCTGCAAAAAGTGCTTAGCCCAGTGTCCAGCACATAGTAGCCACAATATAAATGCTCATCCCCTTCCCGTGGTAGACAGAGTCTTGTGGAGAGTTAGCGGTGCAGCCTAGAGAAACAATAAGGAATTCAGCGAAAGATGAAGTCATGGATAGTCTAGGAAAGATCCCCAGAGGTGGGGCATTCATAATGAATGCATGGGTTAAAGAAGGGAGAAAGCCATGTGAACTCTGCAGTTGAATTGAGAGGTCCATGTTCAAGAGAGTCAAAGTGATTGTCCTTTGAAAGGATCCCCAGCTCCTTTGGAAACAGAAGGATCAAATGAACTAAGTAAGTTCAGGCCCTCCCGGTACTCTTCCTGTTGTGGCTTGCTCAGTTCTGGTGCTGTTTGGTTTAGAAGCAGGATGGGCTACTCATGCTGAATGTGTCCGTTTCAAGTATTCTTAATTTCTTTTTAAAACCTAGATCCTTTAAACTGGACAGTTTGTTTCTTTTATTGGAGACTGTGAGTATGCCAAGTTGGAAAACAAAGCTGATTGTGATTCATGCTGAGGAATAAAGTAGTTTTTTAGTAGTAGTGAAATATTGATCCTTGAGGGAGAAAAAAGCTTACAAATTCCAACATTAGTTTAGTGTATTTTGTTCATTTTCTGAAAGAAAAATGAGTCTGTCCTGAGTCCCCAAAGGAAAATTTCAAAGACTGTTTCAAACTACTAAAAGGAGAGGAGAGATAAGGGACTTAGACTGACAACCTCTCTAATGGTTTGACCATTCAGCTGTTAGAAAGATCTCAGTGTCCCTCTCTCTCTCTCTCTCTCTCTCTCTGTCTGTCTCTCTGTCTCTGTCTGTCTGTCTCTCTCTCTCTCTCTCTCTCTCTCTCTGTCTGTCTCTGTCTCTCTCTGCCTCCCTCCCTCTCTCTCTCTTTCCCTCTCTTTCTCTCTCTCTCTCCTCTGTCTCTTTTACTTCCTCTGTCCTCCCTTCAATCTCTTTGCTTCTCAAATTATAATATCTGCATATTTATAAGAAAAAATAAACATTTTCTAACAACAATTTAAGTACTTTAGCCTAATACTGGTTTAAATGCAGCGATACAGCAATCACTGTTTTTATTTCCGTTGAACGTCAAAACCAGTGTTGCTGCTGTGTCCTCATTTCATCAGTTACTACCACTTGTTTTCAGATAAGTTGCATCTATTTCAAAGCTCCAGCCAATCCAACATATGTTTCTGTAGCAGCCTTTATCAACCATAGCAAGAATAGGCATGGGCGGGAGAAAAGGAAGGACATTGGGAAGTTTGTCCTGAACCAGGGATGTTTCCACTCTGTGTATGCTCCTGTAAAGCTGAAGTTTTATGTTATCAGAAACCTCCAATTCACTATCCCTTCATCTGTAGGCCCAGATGAAATCATGCATATTTTTGGCTTCTATTATGCATTTAAAGTCAATTACCTTTTGCAACATAGACCCTTGTATCAAAATGATGGAAAGCTGCTTTATAGCTGCCCTTTCAAGGCAGATTTTAATCTTTAAATACATATCTGCTTTTTGTATTGTCTGTATGAGCTCAGCACTAAAGAATAAAAGGATTTTTTTTGAGGGGAGAGAGTGGAGGACAGAGAAATGTCCTTATTTCCTCATTCCCTCTATTTTTTTTATCTCTAAGAGCACCCAGAACTGAGAATCACTATTTCAAAGTGCACATTAGTACTCAGATTGGTTCGATTAAAAAATGGTGGAACTGTGGTCCTGCTTTTAGTGAGTTGCTAGGCACTGAGGGCCTGCTGTCCCCAGTGTGAGTGACTTTATTTTAAAATGAATTAGAAAGACCGAGATGGAAAGACCTTTTCTACCCCCTGACTGTCCTCCTGCCCTTTTGACAGAGAACTGATAAGAAGGAAATTGATGCACTGGAATAGCTGAGGAACATGCAATTTTTGTAAAATAAAGGCACAGTTTGGGACTGTTGACCAATCAGGCTGCCTGCTGTAAGTTATGAGTAGAAGAAAGCGGGGATTGGGAAAGCTTTGTTCATTTCTCTCTCTGTGTGTGTGTGTGTGCGTGTGTGTGCGTGTGTGTGTGTGTCTTCATCTCTCTTTGTCTCTCAGACATTCCACATTTCCTTCCAGTATAAAACCATTCTATAAATTTTGGCTTATGAATTGTATCTCTGGATATCTGTGGTCATAAATGCTTCTTTATCATGACATCTTTTTTCTCTGGGGTAAAACTGCCCTCTTCTCCCACAAGACTTTATATAATACAACACAATTTTAAAAAATACTATATCTTTTTTAAAGAATATCTCACAACTGCTTCCAGAGCTTCCAAGAGGATCCAGGTGAGTCAGCCAGTCAATATATATTCATTAAGTGCCTACTGTGTGCTGGCTACTGTGCCAAACACTGGAGATGTAAAGAAAGCCCCTGCTCTTAGGAAACTCACAATCTAATAGGCACAGCAGCATGCAAACAAGTTATACCCAGAATCAATTGGAAACAATCAACAGAGGGAAGGCACTAGAATTCAGAGGGACTGGGAAAAGCTTCCTGAGATGTGGGATTTTATCTGGAACTTGAAGGAAGCCAGAAGGCAAAGATGAGGAGGGTAAGCGTTCCAGGCAGGAGGGACAGCCAGAAAAAATGCCCGGAGTTAGAAGAGTCTTGTCTGAATAAGGGCAAGGAGGCCAATGTGATGAAATCAAAGAGTATGCAGTAGGGTAGAAGGACTAAGAATACTGGAAAGTGGGATGTGGGATGAGGCAGATGTCAGGTGAAGATGTATCCTGAAGTCTGGGAGGAAGCAGGTCAGAGACAACTGAGGATCCTGCCCTCAGTACATAGCAAGGTGAAGGCAGGTTGGACATTGGAATCACAGAAAGGCAAAGAGTTGGCAGTATTTATCAGGAGTCAGAAACATGGTGCTGGTGGGTATTTCAAGTTAAGTCAGCAGCACTTATGAAGCACCTGCTGTGTGCCAGGCACAGCATTAAGCACTGGAAGCTCTATTTTTCAAGCATGAAAAAATAGTTAACGAAATGGTTTGAAACTGAAGCTTTATAGATGCTAATGAGGCCACAGGTAGGTTTTCCCCCAAGTCTCCTTGTAGCCAAAAGATTCAAACTCTTCTCCCTCAACCCACCGAACTCCCAGCCCCAAAAGTCTTGTAGCAATGCTGGCACAGAGTCTTCTTTTATTTCTAACAAAGTCCAAATGAGGAACAAGTGGTGGATTTGGAATCAGGTAATGGGGGTTTGGGTCCCACCTCTGCACTCACTAGCCGGGGGCCCCGGGGAGTCGTTTGAGTTTGGTAGGCTCCAGTTTTCCTCCTCTGTGAAATAAAAGGGTTAGATTAGATGATTGCTGAGGTCCCTTCCAGCCCTCGACAATTTCTAATTCTATTAGTAGTAGTGTAATAGCCAAAATTAAGGCAGCCAGAGTGACACCCCCCCACCCCCACCCCCCTGCCAAATACAAGGTTTCTGGAATGCAGAGACTGGATGGTCAGACTGAACCACCAAGGCTTGACACCTTGGCCTGTATTAGATTTGCCCCAGTTTTGTTATGATGAGCTGTACCTCAGAATTCTGTGCTACTATTTTTATGCCCTCAATCACTTTTCATTTCTCTCCTTGTTTGTAAACATTTGCGTGACTTATGATTCTCCAAGTACTCAAGATAGTAAGAACAACCTTTGAATTAATGACTTGCTTCTCCTTTTCTGTCTTTTCCTCTTCTTATTTCTTCTTCACCTTCCACTTAGAATCATAGAGGTGGGAGGGACTTTTGATAGTTCACCTAGCTCAACCCCCTCATATTGTAGATGAGAACTCCGAGGCCTAGATAAAGTACATAGGACCTAGCAGAAGTGAGATGAGAGCCCTGGGATTACTTTAGCTCGTTCCCACCATCAAGGCACCCTCCATGGAAGAACGTTTTCTGGGGTTGCTGAGAAGTCTGGTAGTCCTAGACGCAGAGCACAGAATCCTTGTTTTACAACCACAGTTATCACAGCCATGAAAGACTGCTTTGGCTGGTTAGCCTCCCTCTGCCTGTTGTAAGAAACCCTGGGACCCCCTCTACTGCCCTTCCCTATAAGAAACATATCCTGTTTAAAATTATTAGGAACTCTGTCCTTTCTGTGAAATGACTCTGAAAGGAGAAAGGGAGACTAACAAATGATTTTTAAAAAAAGACCAGGGAAGTAAGCTAATACTGTTACTATAATAATAATCACCGACATCTGCATGCCACTTTGAAGTTGTATATGAAACAAAGCACTTCACATACATTTTGTCATTTGAGTTTCACCAACCACCCTGCCAAGGTAGGTTTGATGGGCATTGTCATCCTTCTTTACAGATGAGAAACCTAAGACTTAGAGAAATTACATGATTAGCCCATGATCAAACAGCCAGTGAGGGTCAGAGGTAGAATTCGAACCCAGATCTTCCTGACTGTGAGGCCAGAAGACATTAGCTCTCATGAGCTGTTTCTTAACAGATTGTGTTGGAAGTGGATTGGGAGGGAGAAAGATTCTTTTTATCAACAATTACTACTGATACTGAGACTCTGACTTTATCAATACTTGCTAAATTTTTCCCAAAGAGTTTTATTGGACTCTAGAGAACTAAGACCAAAGGGTAGAAATTATAGAGGGTCAGTCAGATTTTTGTTTTATGGTAGAAAATACTCCCTAAGTAGTTGTTATTCAGGCATTTCAGGCATCTCCAGTTGGATCCCATTTGGAGTTTTCTTGGCGAAGATGCTGGAGTGTTTGCCATGTCCTTTTCCAGCTCATTTTACAGATGAGGAAACTAATGCAAGCAGGGTTAAGTGACTTGCCCAGGGTCACACAGCTAGTAAGCGACAGGGGCCAGCTTTAAATTCAGGTCTTCCTGACTCCAGGCCTGATGCCCTATCCATTGTGCTGCCTAGGTCTATCCAAAAGTGGGACAGGCTAAATAGTGAGGTAGTGAGTTCCCCATCATTTGAGCCCTTCAAATGCAGTATTGGGGGATGTTGAAAAGGGAATTCTTGCTCAGTTATAGGTTGGACTAGATGTGACCTCTGAGGTTCTTTGTTGTAGAGAGGATTCTGAGTCAACTATGCTGTGGACTCAAAGCCTCCTGAGGTCCCTCTAACTCAGATACTGTGAACTAAAATCTCTGCACACAAGATCCCATGGTCTCTACTGTCACTTAAAACCTTATGCTATATGCACCATTTACACTGCTCAGAATTTTGGAGCGCACCATCCTCATTGAGTATTTCTTCTCATTACACTTTATTAGGCAACCATCGCCCAGATTTAGCCGCTTTTCCAGATTTAGCCACCTTGCTCTGCCATCCTGACAGGGTTGATTTACAGGCCCAGATATTCAGCTTGCAGGGTTCAGCTAGGAAGAAGGCTACTTATTACCAATTCAACAAGCATTTAGTGAGCCCCTCTGTGTACCAGTCTTGGTGCGAAGATGAAAATGAAGCCATTTTTCTTCTTGGGAACCTTAGAGCCTTGCAATGGGAGATGTGAACTGATACTCCATAGACACTCCATCTGGCTTTGCTATTGCCTCCCCTACTGTTTCCCCAAGTGCTTTAAAATCAAACTTGATTCTAAATGTCCAGTTGGGCAGAGAATGCCCATCAGGACCTTCCTAGTCACTGTTTCCTAAAGGAGATTGACTGGAGACTGCATTTTGACTACACACACACACACATACGCATACACACACACACACACACACACACATATACACACACACATACACACATATATACACACACACACACACACATACACACATATATACATACACACACACACACACACACATATATATATATATTAACATATGGACACCATTCCCTTCATGTGTATAGTCACTGACAGAAACCATCATATGAACAGGTAAAAGTGACCCAAAGTAAAACCTAGGGGTTTTTTTTGGGGGGGGGTTGTTTTATTTTGTTTGTTTGGGGCAGTTTTGAATGAGTGAAGCAATAAGAAAGGGGGACTGCCTGTCTTGCAGAGAGGTGCTTTATTCACCTCGACCTGGGGCTGTGCTAATACCACAATAGCTGGGTAGTATTTCCCAAGGACTTGGTTTGTTATGCTTAGTTTGGTCCAACATCCAAGAGGTACTTTGTCAATGTTTTTGGACTAACTGACATCTAGGAGACTAACCTTGGGCAGACTGTCCCATTCAGTTTCTGGCTTCAGATCTGTGTTTCTCACCCAAGAGACCAACCACTCCCACGCCGCTACATCCTTTTAATTTCCTGATTCAAGCAGAAAGACAGCCCTGGCCCTCCTAGCATCAGGCTCCCATCTACTCTGAAACTCTGGCTGCGTGAAAGCAACCAAGTAGAAAGCGGTGACATTTTAAATGTGAAAAAACCCATCTTTTATTTATTTAATTCAAACCAACATGTGAATTATTCATTAAAGTTTATGTAACTGATTGAAATACAAGAAATTTGAAATGGGAAGAGTAATATCTTAACAAGGAAGTCGATAATTCGAAAGCATTGACTTTTTTCTACCCCATATTAAAGTGATTTTTCCATAGGTTTGCTTCCTCAGTCCTTTTCATTAAATGCTGGCTAGTTTGAATATAGGTTAGCTCGATGCCTTGTCCTCCTGTCTATCCAAATATCTTTTCACTAGCCTTTATCTTTCCCTTTTGACTTTGACAGACAGTTCATGAGAGGAACGTAATGGCCATCTGGCCCAGGTCCTGTTTTTAGGGGCTTCTCTGTCTAATGCTATTCAAAACTAAGTGATCTCCTTTCAAGATCTAGAAGTCAGATTCCCTATCCTTCATAAGCTAGCCCCCTTTACCTTTCCAGTCTCCTTTCACCTTACGCCCTCCATGTGCTCTTTGATCTAAAGATAAAAAAAAATAAAGATATTCTTTTCCAATGTAGGAACAAGACACTCCATCTCTCAGCCTGGGCATGTTCACTGACTGCTCCCCATGCTTGGAACTCTCCCTCTTCTTCTCCATCTCCCAGCTTCCTAGCTTCCTTCAGGTCCCACCTGAAATCCTACCTTCTACCACAGTATCCCTTTCCCAGTCTCTCTTAGTTCTAGTGCCTTTCCTCTGTTAAACGTTTCACTCTTTATTCTTGCTTGTACGTATTTGTTTGCTTGCCGTCTCCCACGTTAGATTGTGAGCTCCTTGAGGGCAGGGATTATCTTTTATATCTCCAGTGCTTAACAGAGTGTGCATGACACACAGTAGGCATTTACTAAATGCTTAATGACTGGCTGACTGCCCTCGTCAGTCCTACACTAAAGGCTCCCTCTTCCTCTTAAATGATAGTCAATAGAGCTTGGATTCAAGATTTGGATTCTTTCAGTCTCCTTATGGCATCGCCTTCCCCCTCCCCCACCTTTCTGTAGACACAATATGTCTATTTAAAGTTGCACAGTGTCCACAAAGCAGGCCAGAGAAGTTCCTAGTAAACTCAGCTTCTAGACAGCTTCTAGGTTTGCAGGCCCGTCCCACACCTTGCCTCTCTGTTCTTCTACCAAAGTGAAAAAAGGACTGATAATTCCTCCAGTTTGTGCATAGAATCTAGGTACAATCCTGACAAATACCATCCTTACTAACATCTGAATTTGCCAATCTCCCCCCAAATTTTTTAAGCTCTAGACTATGAGATTTCAAGGTATTGCTTTAATCTAAGAAAATTCCTGTATGGTAAGGGAAATAGGACATTGCCTTAGCCAAGAAGTTTCTTATTCTAATTTGGGCACAGAATACTTTTGCTTTTGGAATACATGGAAAGAATCCATAAATTCTGATCACTGGAGATAAATGGATACAATATAGGAGTGTTACCATAGAGATGAGAATCATCAGGAAGAGGTCAGCTGAGGAGGGGAAGGGAGGTAACAGCATGAGAAGGGTAGGGATACCTTGCCATTCTTAGGCCTGGGAGGGTAGAGGAGCAGGTGCTCCATGGAGAGCTGGACCTCTAGATCAGGAGTGTCAAACACTCTGGGGGCCTGCAGCACTCCCAAGAACAGCCCAAACCAGGTAAAATGTAACTAGGAAATATTTAACAAAATAAATAAAAAAAAATACAGTAGAACATAGATAGTGTTAAAATGTGGTTTTCTAAGTTAATATGTAATTGCAGGGATGTATTTTGACACCACAGGCCTAGGTCTCATTCTGTTCCATTCTAGGTGGGGCATTAAGGCACTGGGGGCTTCACTCACCTCTGCATTTCTAGTTCCCTCACACCTGTGTTTCCTTCCAATTGACTTGCCCTCCCCATGGCCAAACCCCCTCTCAGGGATATTGATTTGTGTTGTCTGAGATAGCAGTGACCTATCAAAAATCTGTCACAGATTTTTTTTTAATCATTCAGTAAAAACAATTTGGCAGCAAAACACTGCATTAGAGACAGTGGGAATATTGGCTTGGGAATCTCGAGACAAGGGTTCTCCTTCCACTCCTACCACAGACTTCCTCTGTGACCTTGGTCGCAGAGTCACCTCCTCCTTGGCATCTCATCTTCCTCCTTTTTAAAAAGAGAGGGTTGAGTCAGAGGATCTCAGAATTTCCACACAACTCTGAGATTCTGTGATTCTGTGGGGTGTTGTTAGCAGTAAAGGTATAGAATGCCACTGTCGGGTCAACGTTAATTATTATTCTCAAATGTTGAGATTGCTTTTTCCTAAGAAGAAAATGCCACCGTTGTGTGCACTCACAATATAGTATGACAAGGTCCCTTGCCCAGGAACAAAAACCTCACAGTGTACCTTTGTCCCATTATCTTGGAACAGGGTGCCCTGCTTTTAGGGACAGGGCACAGTGAGAAGCCCTGACTTGTGACACAATATTGTGACATCAGAGTTTGTGTAACCCCTTCTGCAGAAGTTGTCCCAGCCCATCCTTTCATGTCCTTTCCACACGCAGAAACTGAAGTGCCATCCGAGCTCTGGCCTGCTAAGAAACCAGCTGGGGAATTCAGTTTCTATGCAGACGTTGAACCAGTTCATAAACTTGGGCCCTGTCTACTTCAAGAGTTAATGAAATGCATAAATGATAGCGTTTTATATCCATGGGAAAAGGGGGATATTTACTTTTCCAAGGTCAGACTGCATTTATTACCAAAATTTAATTTTTTCCCCATTGGACATCTGAGATATATTAAAGGCAATGCAGTCTCTGACAGTGGTGAAATATTACCTCTGAGATGTGGTCAGTGAATTTTTACTTTTGCACATCGGTTTTTATCCTTTTAACAGTTCCATCTTAGGACTGTGTGGCTGAGAGAAGCCAGGAAGAATATTGGGGTCAGAGCTGCCAATTAACCTTTTGATTTTGTAGTCTGATTACTCGATTAATCAAGGGCCCTGAGCCAGAGGCCATGATGGAGAGGCATTTTGGCTGCGGAATAACAATGTCTAGAAAGACTCTTTGGGAGCCAATGTGATGAATGGGGAGGCCAAGAAGAGGTGGGTAGGTGGTACACAAATGTCTACACTTCCTACCCAAGTAAAGGAAACTTGAGCAGTGGGGCTCTCAAGGCCAATGGACAGGATTTTAGGGAATGCTGTTTGTCTTCTCACAGCACTGTTTGACGGAGCATGTGATTCCCGGGGTACTCGGGAAGAGGAAAAACACACGGTCCTGTGTGATCTCATTCATTCCACTTTCACTAATTCAGAATTTCTGCTTATTCTACCTAGGATACAGGTTCCCTCTGTACTCTCTGTGAAGAAAAAGTTTGAGAAGCAAATTGAGAATGAAAATGAAACTCTAAGAGATATCTTTAATCTACCTAAGAGATCCCATTTTAAAGGCTTCTGTGTATGACTTTGAGTATCCATGATTTCACAGATATAGGGGTTCTTTCCATTGACACAGATGACATAGTCTTCCATACCTTAATCAATAACTTAACATGTTGTACTCAGGTGACCCACATTCTGTGGTTAAGCTTTTCCATTTTACCCAGTGTTGTTCTTAAACAATATTTTGAAATATACTGAGGCCTGGTGAAGCTTTTGAGGTGACCCTCAAAAATCCAGGGTCACTTCTGTGCTATATAGCAAGGTATCAGAGTAGGACTTAAGTGGAAATCCAGTAGATTATATTCATGTAAATAGTGCTTCTAATTACAAATGAATTTTATCTTCCTGAAATACTTTCTTGTTCATCAAAATCTACATGCTATTCAGAGCCCAGCTCTGACTATATTAATTCACATTGATCTCTCTTTCCTGACATACAGTCTAGCACATGATTATATACATTGTCTTATACTATCATATAATTGTGTGTGTACGTGTGTTGCTTTCTCAGCTGTATTGGAAGGTTCTCAGAAGCTGATTTTGCATCTTATAGACTGTTTCCCCCAAAATGTGCAGGGCTAGGCATACTCTAGATACCTAGTAGATATTTTTTGAATTAAATGATCTAAGGTCTAAGAGCAGCTTGAAATGCATTGCTCATAGAGTTATTGAGTGTGTACTTGAGGGGGATCACACTCATTTTGTTCAAACACATTCCTCTTTCAGATTTGTCACTTTTTTAGACTGGCCTTTCCCCTGTGGGACTGAATGGATAGAGTTTCATTGTCATTTAAACCCCAGAATAATCTGCCCCCACCTTCCTAACCAAACCTCTTACTGCAAGCTGAAGGACAGAGACTAATAGATAATGTGGAGTAGTTGAAAGAGTTCTAGCCTGGAAACTAGGAGACCCTATAGTCCACACCTAGTGAGTTTGTTCCTTCTTCAGGCCTGTTTGTTCCTCTTTACAGATGAAAGACTTAAACTACATGCTTTTTAAGGTCTTAAGGAAGTCACTTAAACTTTCTGAGGCCAAATTTCCATGCCTATAAAATGGAAATCCTAGTAGACATTGTTATATCAGGAAAAACCCAAGACTAGGTGTCAAGATCTGAATTCTGCTTCATGCTTTGCTGCTTTTCAAAGGAGGATGCAGATTTCAGAGAGGCTGCTCATTGGAGCAAGGATTCTTACCCTAGGGTCTATGAACTTGAATGGAGAAAAGAATAAAATCATTAATTTTTGTTGTTGTTAATCATTTTCAGTAATTTCCAACTCTTTGTGAACCCTTTTTGGGGGTTTTCTTGGAAGAAATACTGGAATGGTTTTCCATTTCCTTCTCCAGGTCAGTTTACAGATGAGGAAACTGAAACAAACTGGGTTAAGTGACTTGCCTAAGGCAACACAGCTATTAAGTGTCTGAGGTCAAATTTGAACTCAGGTCTTTCTGACTCTAGGACCAAAACTCTGTCCGCTGTACCACCTAGCTCCCCCTAAATGACATCTAAATGAAATGTAACATTCCTTTCAATTATTTAATAACTTTATTCTGAAAAGGGGTCCATAGGTTTTACCAGTCTACCAGAAGGGTCTGTGACACACAAAAAGGTTAAGAACCCCTACAATAGAGTTCAACACTAAACGAGACCAGGGTGTAAGAGTAGGACTTACCAGTAATGTAACCTTGAGTAAACTATTTAACCTCTTAGCCTCACTTTCATGTCCTGTGAAACGGAGGTGATAGAATCATAAACACAGAGCTGGAAGTGACCTTACAAACTATCCCAACTCCCTCATTTTACAAATGGCTGAGAAAGGTGAATGACTTGCCCAAGATCACATGGGCAGGAAGTACCAGAGGTGAGATTTGAATATAGAGCCTTTGACTCCAAATCTAGAGTTCCTTCCGTTGTACCACATATGCGTTTATCCCTCCCCAAACTTTGAAACATACAAAACTGACATGTAGTTATAATATCATGATGTCATAGTATCATAGTTTTAGGACCGGGAAGGCCTTAGATGTTATTCTAGTCCAGCCACCTCAGATTAGGAAACTGAAACCCAGAGGCCTCTTTTGGCTCCATAATCCAATGTGATACCAAATGAGGAAGAACTCAGGGTGAGAGAGATGAGCAGGAGAGACAGATTTAATCAATCTATTATCTGGTGATGCGCCCATAGTGGTGATGCTAGGCATGCTTATCGGGACCATATCAGGACTCTCTGGCCTCCTCTCTCATCGAGGCTGTGGATAATATGACCCAGCCAGCTGTGTTGGCCAGAATGTGCCCCATACTTAGAGCAGTTCTGGGACACTAGGATGCAATATTTTGAGGACTTGCATTCCTCTCCTATTCTCATAGAGCACATCCTGTACCTCAGAGAGCCCCCAAGCTGGGCTCACTGATATTGATAGCCTTCCATGGCCGTGGCCTTCTGGAGAGGAAATCCCAGCTGCCACAGAGGAAGGGACACCCCAGCGTGACTGAACACGATTTAGCGGTTTGGCAGTCCTGGACAGTGTTGTTGATAAAGCAGGTTGATTTGGGAGGCATCTTCAGTGTGTTTAAGTAAAGCCAGTTGCACTAATTAATGGGGGGATAAATCGAGGTTTAATTACTCGGAAGGCACCTTGGGTGAAAGATTCATGGTAATTGTTGTGTATCCTCTTGATGGATTCCTGCAGCTGGCAGCTCCCTTTACAGCAATAAAACATGCAGTGTCTGCCCGGTGTCTCAGGGTCTCTCTTCTAGACTAGGACCCTTCCGCAGAGAGAGAAGCAACTGAAATCTGACGGGTCCTTACTTTCTTTGGAGTAGCTTTTAGATCTCCCCTCACTATCTACATCCCAATGAGATTTTCTCTACACATAGGTATGAAGTCAGATGGCTTGTTGACAGAGAGAATTCCCTAAACCAGGAATAATCCATATGTCTATAACACTTTTTATTTACAAAGCATATACATCATCAGTAATGTGCATGAAAAGAGTACTTGCAAACTCTCCAAAGTAGCAGGATGTAACGCCACTTGTAAACCCTTAGTTAGGCTGACACACTGTTACCATAGTAATTGATTTCACTGATATGAAAAAACCGGACCAAAAGGGCAATCCAAATTTCGGACACTTAAAATTTTCTCAATGACCAGTGTGCATGCATTGTCTCATTTAATCTGCACACCCCTGTAAGATAAGTAGGAAAGGTGTTGCTATTCTCATTCTACATGGGAAGAAACTAAAGGCTGAAAAGTTTAATTCCAGATACTTAGCTAAGTTCCAGAGCCAGATGTTTCAACTTTAGTTTAAGTCAGTCTCTTTTCTTCTGACTTGCCTTCTTGAAATCCACTTCCCAGTATGTGTTGGAATCCATGCTGCCTACTCTGCTTTCATGTGTTAACCCAGCAAGATGGCTTTTGACTAAGGTTAGTCTGCAGTAACCACAAAGTCATCCCTTTTGATGATACTAACAGAAATCTGGCAAGAAGCTCTGGGTCTGGCTGACATCCAGCATATAAGTCTGATATGCATTTTTAAACAGTAAGAAATTTTAGGGTGGAATTATCTCAAACTTGGAAGTCATGTATTGCTAATGAGAAGTGAGTCCTTCCTTCATAGCTTACCAGTCCTGAACAGTACTGTTAATAAAGCAGGATGAGGCGTCTTCACTGTGTGTAAGTTAAACTGGCAGTGACAGTCGTTTACCTATGTCCCTACCCCAATATAAAATTTTGAAATTTTGAACTTTAAAGATGAGGAAATCAAAGCTTAAAGGCATAAAGCCATGGGCAATCCCAGGACCGGAACCCAGGCTTCCTGCCTGCCAGCCTAGAGCCGTATGGAGAAGTTGAATTGCTGTCTCATACATTCTAACTTTGTAGATCTGAAAAAGAAGTTGGAAAGTTCTGAACTGAGAAATCAACGCCTAAAGGAGGTTTTCCAGACCAAGATCCAAGAATTCCGTAAGGTCTGCTACACCCTGACAGGCTATCGGATAGACTTCACCACAGAGAACCAGTACCGCCTTACCTCTATGTATGCAGAGCACAAATCAGACTGTCTCATCTTTAAGGTAAGTTTCTATTTCTATTTCAAAACCTTTCCACTTCACTCTGTGCTCTGCTGTTAATCTTTGATAAAGCTGATGACACGTGCTTTCCGTTCTAATTGGTAGAAGAAATCAAGTCATTAGCTCTTGATAAATGAGTGCTTTTCTGCTGAGGATGTCCCCAGGTTCTGAATACAGAGTGCCACAAAAAAAAGTGCCTGCTTTTTCCATCTAGCCAAGTGTACTAATTTTATCTTCTCACCAGTACCCAAAGGACCCTGCTCCATGCTCTTGCCTCTCATAGTTTCTTATCCAGTGGAATATCTTCACTCAGTTTCCTGCCACTTCTCAGCAGGCTACTGATTCTCCTCCAGGGTGGTCTATGTTTTGCCTGCCCTATATCCATATCCATTCTTGCTTTTGCTTATCTTTTCCAAGTAGAGCCTCCCTCAGTCCTACCCAAGTGACAAGGTGGTAGCCCTATTCTGGTGGACAGCTTGTCACCTGGTGAGTTCTCAAGAGAACACTAGCTAAAAATGCTATGCTATTACTTGATCAAAAAGTTACACAGGAAAAGAAAAGGTTGGTATCAATTCATCAATAAACTATGCAAATAAGTATTCTATTACACCTTAAAAAGAATTCCAAAGAATTCTATTTGGTGAATTTTGGTGAAGACATTCTTTAACCTGATGGAATTGTGTCCATTTAGATTGGATCCCTTGGTTTCTGGGCAGAGATTGCATGAGAGAATGAAGCCTTTATGGGATTGAATATGGTTCCGATAAGCATACCCAGAGATTCTTTTAAATTAGTGAAGTAGTTGAAAGTACTTCCCCTCCGCCTCTTTAAAGTATGATGCCCACTTGAGTATCACGTTGGGAACTGGGATTGGGAATGGACTTTGCGACTCCAAGGAGTAGCTGTCCCTAGCTCTGGTGAGTTGCTATCTTAAGCAGTTATTACACAGCATTGCAGTAAATTAAGAGTTAGCATACAGAGAGCACTTTAGTGCTGAAGGGATTGGTCATTTATTTGGCATACTTGCTCCCTACACTGATACAGGTCATATCTCCTCCCTTACTCAGTGAGTGGTTTTTAATTGTAACTGTTTCTTAAAAATCCCTCACCCCACCGCCAACCATATGATGAACTTTTCTGACAGCAGTTAGGCAGGTCCTTGGACCAAAAACCCATCACCAAGTCTGTCCTGGAAACTCTGCCAGCTTAGTAGGATTTGCAAGAGTCGAGGCTCCACCAGCATAGCCTTCAAGAACGCAGGTCACTGCCATGTCACAAACAGACATAGGAATCAGACTTTTAGTAGAGGATAGAGGAGAACCCCCAGCTTCAACTGGGATTGAAGTTAGTTCATTTCAGTTCAACAAACATTTATTCAGCACATACTGTATACAGAACACTACGAGGTATTCTTGGAGAGATGCAAAGTTTAGGTGCTGTATGTTTCCTTCCCCTTATGGAGTTTATATTCTGTGGTGTATATGTGACACCTCACTCAAACCTTTACTTACTTTAGTACTTGAAGGACCTGGGATTTCATTCCCATGGACACTCCCTCCATCACAGCTGCTCCATGCCATAGGAGATGTGCTTGTTTAGTTTACTCTTTCCCAGAAAATGTATTACTCTTGTGGCGTGTTCACCCTTCTGTCAATTAGCATCTCCAAAGCAAGCTGGGTTGATCCTAAGGCAGCAGACATAAGCATACCACCAGGCGAGTATTTCTAGCTCCCAATCACTGTATACAAAATGATACATCATAAGTCTGAGAGATGCAAGCTTATAGTACAATTTGAGGTCCAAGGAAGGCTGTTACTGACTGGTGGAATCGGGAAAGGATTCAAGATGGCATTTGAGCTGGTTAGAGACAAGGAAGAGCTGGCTGATTGTAAGAATTATGAAGGTTTGGAATGGGTTATTGAAGGAGCATGTGAGCAGAATATGCAAGATGATCTTTGGAAATCTAGTTTGGATCTCAACTTCTGTATCTGATTGAACTATTTGATACATGCTCAATACAAAAATCAAGCTTTGGATTGTATTACTTGACACTATTCAAGTTGAAGTTCCAGGTTGCCAAACCTGCTCTCCTCTCTATGCCCTCTTCATCCCAGCCAGACGTAGGGCTTCAGAACCCACTCTCTTGTTCAGCTCAAAATCATAACAAGAATCATTAAAAATGAATTACTCCAGCCAGCTAAGCTGGAGGAGTATCCTCGTGCTGAGCCAATGAACTGAGCCCAAGCACCCCAGCCAATGCTCCCTACCATTTACAGCACAATTGGGAGCCCTTGTGTTCTTCATCGCAACAACTGCAATTAGCCCTTGAATTATCCCTGCTTTGGTGTGAGGCTTCCTGGGGCCATGGAGCCAGTGTGCCATGGCAGCAGGGTCAAGGAATGGAAGGGGATAGAGAGCAACTCAAGGCTAAAGACAGCCCCCATTTTATTTCCCTCTCTGCCCAGTGGTGAGATGAACGAGGGCAGAGGCCAAGGAATCATACTAGTGATAAGGAAGCTAAGTTGCTCTTCTTTGATGTTATAGGCTGGTCTGGCACTTCAGGCCCAGGATTGAAATGAAATGAGATACTTGTAGGCCCTCTAGCAGTTGTCCAAAAAAGGTTTACTTTGACGTAGAGTGGAAAAGATTCTCAGCAAGGATATATCGTTGCTTCAGCTAGACACAGCCCCGTCTTGTCTCTGTTTGGAAATGTGTCTGGTCATCCAGCTGTTTAGATTCCTGTGGGCCACTTAGTGACTTGGAAAACCACAAATTTACATTATCTGTGTTATGTTCTTATTTATTTTGTCAAACCTTTCCCAGTTACGTTTTAATCTGGTTTAGCCACACACAGGAGTTTCATGCCTATGTAGCCTGTAGGCTGCAAATTTGACACCTCCGTCCTACAAAACTAGGAAGCTTGAACCTTATCCCTCTCAACCAATCAAGTCTCAGGAACAGCTCCCCTGCCTTTTGGGACAAAAGCTAATCTATCCTACATCGTAGATATTGCTCCTACAGCACTCAGCATCCAAACGGTAAGAACAAGACGTGATATAGTGTTAGTCACTGCCTTACTCCATACCCAGATGCCCCAATCTTGCTAAGTGCTCGCACACATGGACTTAGGCTTTCCTACATTCTGAAATCAATCCTGAGTGGCATGTACACTGAGAACCATTGACCTTTGGTTTTCTCTAAATCCCTTGTTGCTGGCATCCTCTGCCTGTTGCTTCTTGACTATGTTTTGACCCCCTTTTGCCTGGGTGCCTCCATCTTTGTTTCTAGTTGTACTTACCTCCCAGTTACTAGATCTTGCCCCGTGGTAGTTGCCTCTTCCTTTTCTTAGCTGACTGCTCTTGGCTTGACCTCTGTTGACTCAGAGTGCCCACCCGCTCCTTCTGTTTGTCTATATATCTGCTATATCTGTATATCTCCCCTAACTCACTTCTAGATTTGCTTCCTAAGTCTCAAGTTAACAAATAAAAATGTCTCTGAGACACTAGAGGTACCAACAGATGGATAGTAAGGATCTTACATTTTGGGACATGTTCAAAGACTCAGAGAGGGACAGTACTGTGTCTGAAGATACAGAGCGCACTCCAGACTTCCAGGCTAGTATCTAGCTAAGAAACTTGCTTGGAATCTGGGGAAACCAGGTTGGGAGTTTAGGAACTGTTTAGGAGGGAGTTAAAGAGAAGAGAGAGAGAGCTTAAGATACCGTTCCTCCTAACTGGGACTAGTACCACTTAGATCATTATAATTACTTACACTTTTTATAGCACTTTACAGACTTCTTCATACCAACCCTGTGAGGCAGGTAGTATCAAGCTTACCATCCTTATCTTACAGACAAGGAAACTGAGGTACAGAAAGCTGAAGTGACATCTCTGCGGTCACAAAGCCAAGAAGTTATTTTACTGGACCTACGTCAACTCCCCAGACTCTGAACTCAGTCTCCTTTTCACTACACCAACTGCATTCCATGTGTTATACAGTCCATTCTCAGATGTTCTCTTTGCCTTCTATGCAAAAAGCACTATCTTGTCTTATATATGAGATAATACATGTGTGATGGCAGTAAACCAGCAGGCCCCCTGTTCTGCAGTGGCTGAAGCACATTCCATGAAGGCCTGAATCTGTACCTTGACCAATTCTATGGAGAACTGTGCTCATCTCGGAAGCACTTGGGCCTTAGGATGATGCAGCAAACCCTTGTTCCCCACCTCACTCCATGACTGAACTTTGGACCACACGATTCTACTTAAGTGATCAGGGCAGAGGCTTAGCACTTGGTGGGATGGACTCTAGTTGAGGCTGGCAGGCCCCATTATACTAATAAAAACTTTTGTTTCTATGCCACTGTTCTAATGAAGCTCTTAGACCATTTTTACAAATGTTATATGGCTGGTTCTCATAGCAACTCTTCGAGAGTATAAAAGACTGGAATTCTTTCCCAAATTACCCACGGTCACATATAGGTATTACTCTTTTTTTTCTCAGACCCTACATTCGCCACATTTATGATTCCTCATTATTCAAGAGCTTTCTGTGTCACACCATAAAACGAGGAAGAGTCTAGAGCTCAAATCCTGACTCCTGGCCCTCTGAGCTTCCACATCCCACTTTTCCAGAGCTGGGAAGATGAGGTAGATTGTTCAGAAACAGATTAGGCTCTTAGTCAAATGAATGAGACTCAGAGAGTGTCTAAATTTCAGCTAGATTTAACTCAGTTGTTGTATAACAAGAGTCACCAATTCTTTTCCTAATAGACTTTTAAAAAAATTTCCCTCAGGTTTTATTATTGCTACCTCTTGACTAGAAAGAAATTTTAAGTTGCTGACAGGGGAGAGACACATGGTAGCGATAGTCTGGTTGGCGATAACCAACTGCATCACATTTCCCCATCTTCAGAGGAACACAATTCAACCTGGAAAAAGAGAAAGCCTAAGTTGTTGGCCATGCTCTTTCAGGGACATTTGTGCCACTGCTTAGGACAGTTGTAACATGACCCTGTTTTGCTGATTCCCAACGGGGTCATTACTCTCCAGTCCCAAGCTCCAGATTCGACCTGCCCCATAGAATGTAAGCCTCATGAAGGCAAGGACTTGTTTCTTCTTTGTCTTTGAACCCCCAGCACCTAGAATAGTGCCCATTCCATAGTCTTAATGAATGCTTGTTGAATGACTGACCGAAACCTCATTTTAGAAGGGGAGAATGAGTCACTGACAGTTTTGGCTTTGAAATCTGGAGGTGTTTTAGTTAGGTTTGCACCTGTGTTTAAGCCTTCTTCTGCCTTCCACCATCACTATTGATCTCTCCTCACTCAAGGGGTTTTCATAACAAAAGAGAAATCCTCTCCCCTCTCCCGAGACCCTGGAGCCAAACCCAGTGCTCCCTTCTGGAAGGAGTAAAACTCCCAACAAAAGCACCTTGAGTCTTGAGTTTCTCCTTTATCATTTGTTTCCTTATCAACTGCCTCCCGTAAGCCTGAGGCCAGTGAAGCTTGTCATTCAAAATACCTGCAGGAAGAGTGTTGCTCTTTCTCCCCTAACCAAATACCAAGCTGATGCCAAGTCTTAGAGCTAGATGCTGGTTTCATGCTGGGGTTATGTGTTTATGCAGAAATCTCCAAGAAGCAAATGACTGGGAGGATGTAGGCGCATTTCATTAACCTGAAGAGGTCAGAAAGCAGGGAGGCTATTTATATTTATTTCCCTCTCAAAATTTGTAGAACTAGCTTCATGTAATTAGGCCAGAAGAATCCACTAGCTCCTGCCAGGCCTTTCCAGCATGTTCAGAAGTCAGGCATAGATGAAGAAATCTTAAGGCCATGAAAAACCAGAGTCTGCACAGTATCATGCACAGTAAACCACGTCCTTTATAGATGCTGGAGATGATTGCTAAACATCTACATGATACTGTTCTTTAACATAGAAGAAAGAATACTGGATTTGGAGCCAAATCCGGGCTTTGGCTCTTCCTTTTTGATTTGGGGCACCCCTCTCTGAGCTTCATTTTCCTCATGTGTAAAAAATCCTCATACAGTCCCTTCTAGCTCTAAAGCTGTGATCCTAGGGTAGGGCCTGGTTCCAATGGTCTCTATGTGACAAGTGACCAGCGAATCTGTGAGTAATGCTGAGCTCATCAGGAAGCCCAAAAGATGAAGATCAGAGCACTGTTTGAACATGACAGATGACATTATTACAATAAACCATATATGAGTGGTGGCTTAAGATTGTGGAGTGCCCTGATGTAGCTATGCAACCTGTCTCCCTCCGTAGTTTTCCCTTGAAGTGATGTGAAGTCATCATTCAGCTAGAATTGTTTATTGGTGGCCAGTCAAGAGGGCTTTCTTGGAGTCATCAAGGCTGCTAAATTAATGAAACTGTAAAAACTCTTTCATACATGTACCTCTAATACACACATACCCATATCATTTGTAACATAAGATGTGAAGATAGGTAGACATAACTGAAATGTTAAAATTCAGGACAAGATGCAGAGCTGCTGTGTCAAAGTTTAATCTTTTACAAGTTGCTCATAGAGGGTCACGGCAGAAGCAATTTGTCTTGAGGGTTCACCAGCCCCAAAGGAGCACCTAGGAAGGGAAACCACCAACTGCATCAGTTACCTGGGTTAATCAAGAGAGTTAAACCAACAGCAAATGGCAATCAATTCCTACCACTGCAGCTCTGGAATAGAGAACCCCTTTGGTATGCAGTGAGCTACACGCCCTTTCCTTTGCATGGCTCGGGCTTGAGTGTGTCTTTATTGAGAAGGCTCCATTCCTCCTGGGTGTTAGTTCGTTTTGACTGAAGGTGACAGTCCTTCTTCTTCAATCCAGACTCTCCTGCATTTTTGGGTGTGAGTGTGAAATGAAAATGAGGAGGTATAGCCAGGGTACTTAACCGTTCACAAGCTGCCAGGATACCAGCATCATCCCTCAGCATGCTTCCAAACTTCTTATAACAAAACTGAAACATAAGGCAAGACATACTTTTAGCCAAATCAAAACTTTCCTTCAATTATGTCTGTGTTTTTTCTTTAGTTATGTCTGTGTTTTTTCTTCTCTCTGTGTAAGCCTACCTTTATTTCCTTCCCTTTCCTCCTGTCCCCACAGATCTTCAGAGAAAAGTCACAATGCCACTGCAAGAATGCTAGACTTTCAGAAGACATCTTGTACACACACACACACACACACACACACACACACACACACACACAGACACACACAGAGTCAGAAACCACAATGGATCTTAGCAGTAGACCAGGCCCAGCAGTGAGCTGCCAGAGAGAAGACTGGCCTCCATTGCCTCCTCCAGCTTGTTAATTACCTGTGGTTTTGTTTTTATATTTCACTTTACATTTTCTGGTGCAGCATTCTGGGGATTTAATCTCTGCCCAGCTCTGGGAGATACAGCTGTCTGCATCTTAACATGACATCTCAAATCAAATGGGATGGATTTAGAATTGCAGAAAAGGTCAAGGAACCCTTTTTCTTTTTCTTTTCCCTTGGTGTTACAATCAAGGACTCTGGAACTAGGACCTGTCAACCAGTCTGTTGAGGTTACACAGACTGAGGAATCTACTGGGGGGAAACGTCTCTTGCAGGCCTGTCCTGTCTCTCTTCCTTTCTTACTGTTGCTCTGATACTATAGTTGGGTGTCAGGTAGGCCTCTCACATGCTCCAACCATCTCCTCTTTCCTCTCTACTTAATTTTTTTTTTCTCACAGTCTTAACCAAAGTTCATCTTTGGGCTTTTTAAAAAAACTATTTGAGATGAGAGAGAATCAACGTGTGTAACACACAAAAAGTCTGTTCTCTGTTAAACCCTCCTCAAATGTGCATTCCAGGTGTGATAGGGCCATGACCTCCAATGGTTTAGACCAACAAATAAGGGAGAATATACCATACTGAGTCCTCAACTACCGGTTTTCAATATAAGCAGTGACCACCCACTATAGGCCCATATTTTCATTGACTGAAACGATTTCAATAACTTCTCACCTCCTCTCTATTTCCCAATCTGGGCTATCTTCATACATCTGCCGAGTGCTCAGAAATCTCCAGTGGATCCCTATTACTTACCAAGCAAAGTTCAAACCGCTTTGCCTACACTTCAAGGCCCTCCATAATCAGAGACCATTCTGCCTTTCTATCCTTGTCTCACCACCTCCTTGCCTTTGCTAATGATATTCCCTTTTCCTGAAATGTGTTTTCCTCTTCCTTTTTCAGTTGTAAATTTCTAGCTGCCCTTTAAAGCCCAGCTTATATACCATTTGTTCCACAAAGCCTTATTGGTAACAATCTTTCTCTTAAATCTCACCAAGCTTTTTGTTTTGCACCTCTCAGACTCACTCATGGACATAAGCCTAGTGCAGTTACTTGAAATCAGGAAGTTAAACAATTAGCAAGCATTGTTAAGTGTCTGTTATGCGCCTGACACCATTTCAGGTCACTGAGTAGACAATAAGAAAAACAATACACAAGGAGCTTATGTTCTCTCAAGGGAATGACAGGTACATAAACTGTACAAAATTAAGTCACGGTAATTGGGAACAGGGAAGCATCAGGAATGGTTTTCTGTAGGACGAAGGATATGAGCTGAACTTTGAAGGACACTAGGAATCCTAAGAAGTGAAAATGAAAAAGAATGCAGTCCAGGAATAGCAAATAGCCTTTGCAAAGACACACAGATGAGAGGTGAAATGCCATGTGTGAGAAGCAGTAAGAAGGTTGGTTTGACTGGACCATGGACTATGGGAAGAGAAGTAATATGTAAGACTGGAATGCTAGGATATTAGGGCCAGGTTGTGAAGGGCTCTAAATTCCAGAGGATTTTGTAGTTGATGCTAGAGGAAGAAGGGAGCCAGTAGAATTTAATGAGCAGGAGAGTGATTCCTGGGCTTTTGCAGCTTTGTAAAGGATGGATTGTTGAATGCAGAGACTTGTGGTAGGAAGGCCCATTAGAAGGCTATTGTGACCAGGGAGAGCCAAAACAGAAAATGAAACCTATAAACTAATTTCCTTAATAAATATTGATGCAAAATTTTTAATAAAATACTAGCAAAGAGATTACAACGATGTATCACAAAAATCATACAATATGACCAAATCAGATTTATACCAGGAATGAAAGGCAATTAAGAATAATTGACCATATCAATAACAAAATGAACAAAACTCATATGATTATTTCAATAGATGCAAAAAAAGCTTTTGACAAAATATATCCCATTCTTGGTTTTAAAAACAAAACAAAACACTAGAAAGCATAGGAACAAATGGAGTTTTTCTTAAAATGATAAGTAGTATCTAAAACCAAGAGCAAACACTATCCCTAATGGGAATAAACTAGAAGCCTTAACAATAAGAACAGGGGTGAGGCAAGGATGACCGTTATCACCACTATTTTTCAGTATTGTAATTGAAATGCTAGATATAGCAATAAGACAAGAAAAAGACATTGAAAGAATGAGCATAGGCAATGACACAAAAATATCACTCTTTTGCTGAAGATATGATGGTTGACTTAAAGAACCCTAGAAATTCAACTAAAAAACTAGTCAAAGCAATCAGCAACTTTAGCAAAGTTGTAGCATATAAAATAAACCCATACATCATCAGCATTTCAGTATATTACCAACAAAACCCAGGAAGAGATTGAAAGAGAAATTCCATTTAAAATAACTACAGACAACATAAAATAGTTTGGGGTCTACCTGACAAGACATACACACACATATGTATATGAATACAAACATAAAATACTCTTCACACAAATAAAGACCTATCTAAATAATTTGAGAAATATTCATTGCTCATACATAGGGCAATTAATATAATAAATTATAATATCATATCATACAATTATATAGAATATGCAAAATATATTATGATATATGATATTGTTGACAATATCAATATAATTATTCTGTATATAATTATACAACATAATTCTGTGATAAATATAATAAAAATGATGATACTACCTAATTTAATTACTTATTCAGTACTGTGTCAATCAAAAAGTAACAGAATTCATCTGGAGGAACAAAAGGTCAAGAATATCAAAGGAATCAATGGAAAAAGTGGGAAGTAAAGGTGACTAGCAGTATCAGATCTCAAACTCTGCTACAAAGCTGTAATCATCAGAGCAATTTGGTACTGGATAAGAAATAGTGTGCTTAATCAATGGAACAGATTAGGTACCCAATATACAGAAGCAAATGAGCACATTAGCATAGTGTTTGATAAACTCAAAGATCCCAGCTGGTGGGTCAAGAACTCACTATCTGACAAAAATTTCTAGGAAAACTTGAAAATAGTCTGGCTGAAACCAGGCATAGATTAACATCTCACACTGTCTACCAAGATAAGCTCAAAATGGATACATGATTTAAACATGAAAGGTGGATGATATAAGCAAATTAGTGGAGTATGGAAGAAATTGCCTGCCAGGTCAATAGGTAGGAGAAGAGTTCGTGACCAAACAAAAGATAGAGAGGTTCACATTAGGCAAAATGGGTAATTTTGATTTCATAAAGTTGAAAACTTTTTGCACAAACAAAACCAATACAGCTACAATTAGAAGAAAAGCAGGAAACTAAGAAAAATATTTGTATCAAATTTCCCTGATAAAAATCTTGTTTGTCAAATAATATAGGGAACTGAGCCAGATTTATAAGAACAAGATGCCAGTCCTTGAATAAATGTTTAAGGTTGATGAATTTCTTCAGAGGAAGAAATCAAAGCTATTAATAGTCATATGAAGAAATGCTCTAAATTACTAAAAATCAGAGAAATGCAAATTAAAATAACTCTGAGATGCCATCTCACACCCATCAGATTGGCTAACATGACAAAAAAGAAAAATGATATGTGTGGGGAAAACGAATGCACAAATGTACTGTTGGTGGTGCTGCGAACTAGCCCAACCATTCTGGAGAGAGATTTAGAACTATCCCCAAAAAGGTATTAAACCTGGCAATACTGCTAGTAGGCCTATACCCCAAAAAGATAGAAGCAAAAGGACCCATATATACAAAAATATCTATAGCAATTCTTTTTGTGGTGACAAAAAATTGGAAACTGAGAGGATGCCCCTCAATTGCGGAATGGCTAAACAGGTTGTAATATGTAATTGTGATGAATACTATTGTGCTAAAAGAAATAATGAAGGGGGTGGTTTCCAAAAAACCTGGGAAGACTTATATGAACTGATGCAAAGCGAAATGAGCAGAGCCGGTAGAATGTTATGTATAGTAACAACAATATTGTGATGATGATGGATAGTGAAAGACTGAGCTAGTAATCAATGCAGTGATCTGCCAAAGTTGCCAAGGACTCATGATAAAACATGCCGTCCACCTCCAAAGAGAGAACTAATAGACTCAGAGTACTGGTTGAAGCATATATATTTTTTCTCTCTCTCTTTCTTTTTCTTGATTATTTTTTCCCCAGAACATGGCTAATGCAGAAATTTGTTTTGAATGACTTCATATTTGTAATAGGTTTTGTATTTCTTGCCTTCTCAATGGTTGGTGGAGGGAGTTGTGGATTGCATAGAGGGAGAGAGAGAGAATCAGTAACTGAAAATAAAATAAAACTGAATTTAAAATAAATAAACAAAATTAATTGGCATACTGATTATATAATAAGTATAAACCTGGAGATTGATGTAAACAATCACATTATCCCTCCGAGGGGAAAAAAATATACTGTTGACATACAGTGAAACCAGAATGTTCGTGTATGTACTCCAAAAACAAATCAATTTCTCTTCATTAAAGGCGATAGTTCAGGTGAGAGGCGATGAGGGTCTAAGTTAGGGTAGCGGCTTATGTGCGCGGAGAGAAGTTTAGTATACTTTTATTGGGTTGAATTGTCGCTTCCCATTCTCTGGGCTTGGTCTGCTCCCTGCTCTGATCAGAGGAAGGTACACAGAGTTATTAACGGAGGGCTGGAGGACTACCATCATTTTCCACTGCTTTCCCTTCACTCACTCAACCTCTTTTGGTCAGTATATGTAACTTGAAGCTGATTTGTACTACTGGATATCTGACTGGAGCCACAGATAGAGAATATGGATTATTCTTACTGAAACACAGCATGGAATGAACGTTAAACTTAAATAAACCTAACTTTAAATGCCCCCAAAAAGGCAAAAAAAGAACACTGAGCCAGATGGACTATGGGTTGTAGCCCGTTGTCCAAGATATCTCATGAGTGTCTGGTGCATTCCATGATAATACAGATTCCCCTAATGTGAAGTAACTCATGGCTTTTGAGCCCTGAAAAAGTGCAGCAGCATTCCAGAATCTCAGTGAGAAGAGACTAATCCATGCAATACTTAACTAAGAATCTCCTCTCCAAAAGCCCCCAGCCCCCAGAAATGGGCAGCAAGCCTCCGCTTGAAGCCTTCTAAGAGGGAAGCCCCACTTCCTGAGGCTTCTACTCTGGGACAGCTCCAATTTGTATTAAGGCTTGCCTTTCTCCCCGACGTCTGCCTCTCCATAACATCTACCTAATTTTGTCCTGAAGGCCAAACAAAACATGATTAAATCCTGCTTCTAGGTAATAGCTCTTCATCTACCAAGCAAACACTCTCAAGTCTAGTCTCTTTGTACTGGATGCCTCTCAAATCTAAGGGAAGCATTTTCCCAGGCTTTCCTTACCTCCATTTTCCCCACAACTTTGGTCCCTAATACAACCCTCTTGATTCTAATGAAGGCTCTGGGGATGTTAATCCTCTCAAACTCCTAGGTACAATATTGGCTCCAAAAGAATGATGATGGGCAAGGGGAGGTGTTGGAGGGACTGTTTTTTTAAATCATGATGTAATGGAAAAGGCAGTCTCAGAGTAGGAAGAAGATGTGAGATCTAATCCTAACTAACCATGTAACCAGGGTTCCTCATCTGTCAGATATAGATAAAATACCTTCCTTACCAGACTTGCAAGCCTTTTGTGAAGAACAATTCAATTCTGTATATTTACCTATATACTATAAAGCACTCCATAAATCTAAGTATAGTAATTATCATCATTCATGTTTTAATTATCTTCTGTTAACACTCATTGAGGAAACAGAAGGATCAGGATTGTCCTATGCCCTGACAAGAAAGGGGCACAGAGGTCAGGAAGACATTCAGATCTCTAGGAAACACTGAGCTCCATTTTGAAGCTAAGGAGAGAATCTTGGAAACCCAACATTGTGAATTTCTCTTCTTGTTGACTCACTGTCTGCAAACTATTTACCACTTAGGCTCTTTACCTTGATGCAAGAGTCTCTTGATTCTGACTGTTGTGGCACATCCCCAAACTGGTTCCCAGTTGGTGGGTTGTAGATGACTCAGAATATCTGGCTTTATGCTCCTCCAGCAAAAAACATATGTTACTTGAACAAGCCTTAAGCTTAGAGGAAGGTGGCTGCTCCCTTGGCTCAGCCCCCCCCCCCCCCCCCGCACCCTCCCCCTTTTTCTTTTGTTGAAGCAGCAGTAGGGTGTGATGGAAAGGCCACTGCACTGGGTTCTTGTCTCTAGTTTGAGACTCAGCTTATAACCTTGAATGATTTAATTCTGTAGACATTTATTGTATCTAATGTGTATGGAGCATCATGTTAGGCAGTGGAGGAGATAGAAAATTTTAAAAATACCTTTACCCTGTCCATGGAGCTTATGCCCTAGTAGAGGCCTAAGAATTCACTTCTCTGATCATTATCTCTAGCTTGGTGATCTTTCAGCATTTACCTTCTGTACTTCTCTGGAGGTCCCTGACCCCCTCTGCTATCTGTATGTCTGTGTTTTTCTATATCTCTTCTGTCACACTGGGCATCCCCAGGCACTCCATACTTTCCTGTGCTCTCGGGTGCCCTTGACATGGGCTCTGTCTCCCTTACTTTCCTGATGTCAGGCAGGGCCTTAGGTGATGATGACCAGGTTGAGGCATGTGCTGGTGAAGGGCCTAATGCAGTGGCAGTTTCATCCTGGCATATTCCTTTGTGTGTCCAAACCCTACCACATCCACCAAGTGCCAGCTGGCAACTTTGCTGGTCACCAAGAGCATCCGGCATGGATGTCAACAGCCAAATGAAAGCCTTCTGCCTCTCCCAGTGCCTGTCTCTTTCAGTGCTGTCATAACAGTCATTAATCTAATTACTAACATGTCCTACTTGACCCAATGGCGGTTTAGAATGTGCCGTGCACATGTGTGGCCTGGGCTTACAGAGTGTATTCTCTTCTCAGTAGGTGTCCCAGGTCCTTCTCTATAGATGCTAGGCTAGACAGGAGAGTAAAGATCTAGTTTCATATCCTAGCCTGGCTACTCATCCTTAGGCAAGCCACTTTACTTCTCAGAGCGTCAGTCTCCTTCTCTATAAAATGACAAAAATTGGACGAGTTAGCCTCTGAATTTCCAGCTCTCCCTCTATGCCATAAAGTAGTATCTGTGGTGATTTTGGTGGCACATCAGCTGGATCCAAGAGAGGCTTACGTCAGAAACCCACCTAGGAGGAGATAGCATCTGAGTTCCCTGAGCCCCAGGACAAGGAAGGCCCAAGCAGTGGTGGGCAAGTATTCCTGTATGGTATCCCTAACCTCCTCCTGCCAGGGGTTCCAGTAAGCATGCTGCCTGAGTGGATCCCTGTAGGTGACTCCCTCAGCTTCCTTCTCTGCCTCTCTGCCCTTGCACTTTCAAGGAAGGGGGTGAATGAAGGCTTGGCACACCACTTCAGAAAGATTACTGATCCTTCCTCTAACTGATATCCCAGCTGCTAGAATGGAAAATCATTCTCCAAATGAGTGGTCTTCTTGCTAGTCAGGAAGTTGAATAAAGCCAGTAGCATTCCTTGCTTATTTTTTTAATGAATGATCATCATTGTCTTTTCCTCATAGACATTTTAAGTTAAAAAAACAAAGCCTCACATTCTCTTTAATGATGTTCATTCCTCTGGCAGCCCTACCTGTGGTTCAAAGCTTGTATTGCCAGTATAATAGCTCAGTTATTTAGTCCCATTTCACAGATGTGAAATGAGAGGACTATGGAGTTTAAATGACCTGAACCAGGCAGCATGGGGCCAGAGTAGAATTTGAAATAGAAACAAAAACTATTGAATTTTGAATCCCTTTTCTCATTTCTAAATTGACCACCTTTTTTTTTCTTATTTCCATCATTTTACATATAATGAGGAAACCAAACTCTAAAAGCAAAAGACCTCTAGGGAGTAATACCTCCACCCAGCTTTTTCAAGATCCAGTCATCTGAAAATAGCTCTCAGAGCCACATCTCTGGCACTATTCTTTATCTAAAGCAGGAGCTCTTAACCTGAGGTCTGAGAATTTTTTTGATATTGTGATAATTATATTTAATGTAATTGGATTCCTTTGTAATCCTATGTATTTTATTTTGTGCATTTAAAAACATTCTTCGAGGTGTCCATAGGCTTCGCCAGACTGCCCAAAGGGTTCTTGACCAAAAAAAGGTTAAGAATCCTGATCTAGAGACTATGAAAACCCTCCATCCCCTTTCATTGCATTCAGGTAAAGACCTGAATAAGCTCCTCAGATTGTCCGGTATCATCAGCAACTGAGCACATAACATTCAGCATCTAAATAGATATTCAGGTGGGAGCCTGTCTTGCATATTTTGCTAAAGTTGTGCATGTACTTCAAACCCTGGAGGTAGGCCTATAGAATCATAGAATCCTGGAACTTTAAAAGGCCTTAGAAAAAATGTGGTCCATCGCTCTTATTTTCTAGACTAGCAGATTGAGACCCTGATTTGGGGAAGTGACTTGCCCAAGATAACACAGCTAGTTAATAGCAGACCTATGACTAAAACCCACTTCTCATGACTCCTAGTAGGTAATGTTTCCGTTGTTGTACGTGGGCTATCAGGAACCATATTTTCTTCTCCTGATTGTTGACAGTCACAGTAGCCCTCTTCCACTGGTCTGCTGGGATAAGGCATGATCCTGCCTAATAGCACAAGAGGTGTGCAAGTTTCAGTGCCAGGTAGAAGCTGTCAGCACCAGGAAGGCACCAGGGCAGGTATAGATAGATAGCTCAGAGTTAGAAATCAGCTCCTGCCTTATGCTCAGGCACTCGCTTCTCTCAGCTGAGAGGTATAAGGAAGATTTCATTACTGGATGTTGTTAGAGGTTGGCTGAGCTTGTTTTATGACTACTGATGAGGATTATTTGAAAATTGGGTGTATTATGATGGGCCCATATGTCTGTCTTGTGAATGCAGTAAACAAATACTCATCTCGTCCCCTGCCTAAAACAGAAGGGACAGAATCAGTGTCCTCCCTAAGACAAGGCCTTGTGTCGGGGGAGCTGTGAAGCACCATTTGGAGTCAATCCTCTCTTGTGCCTTTGTTGAACAGTATAAACCCCAACATTACAATCTCATCTCACTGAGCATTTCTCCATCTCCTAGAGTCAGTTCACCGTCAATATAGTCTCCTCTTGCATCTCTGGAGAAATTGCAATGCTTTCTCCTCTACCCCAGGGGAAGACAGTTCAGGCAGTTGAGGCAAGTTATATCTTGCTTCTGTGAAGTAAGAAAAATCTGGAACCAAGTTCTATAGAACTTCCTCCCTCACTGTCCGTGGTGAGTTTGTCTTCAATTATAGGCTTCTAGAGACTTTGTATTAGATTTTATTTGTTTGCAAAGTATCACTGAACTATACATATACAAGTACTTATTAACATCTATTATCTGGTGATAATGTGATGATGGTGCCAAGCTCTCTGCTGGTAATAAATGTCCTTGTTACACCTACTCATTGATTCCTTGAGGACCTAACTAGGTGCCCAGCGCCATGAGAGGCACTGCATTGTGAAGCTATTACCCTGTCCTCTAGAAATTTACTATCCGGTTGGGGAGACAAAACTAACACACCTGAAACAGTAGGAAACAGTTGAGACAATGTAATCAATACTGATTTGTGTGGTACACATTGTAAGCAATGCAAAAATTCAAGCAAGGAAAGCTACTTGAGCACCAGCTAGCATGATCCAGAAAAGCTTTGGGGATAAAGTGGGATTTGGAACATGTCTTCAAGAATGGAGAAAGCATTGTTATTTAAGTAGGAAAGAATATTTGGCATCAGCGAGGCATGAGTCGTAATTCATGACTGGAAGGACATTATTTCCTAAGAGGTATGAAGGGGCAGGCAATATAGCATCACATATCAAGAAGAGCTCATGTAAGATAAAATTATGAACTTGGAGGGGTAAACATGGTAGAGAACATTTGGGCGAAGATCAGGGGAAAGAGAAATAGAATCAGTATTGTGGTAAGCATATATCAATCAATTGGCATTTATTAAGTGTTTATTATATTCTGGGGCAACTGGGTTGGTGCAGTGGATAGAGCATCGGGCCTGGAGTCAGGAAGATTCATCTTCCTGAGTTCAAATCTGGCCTTAGATACTTACTAGCCATGTGACTTTGGGCAAGTCACTTAACCCTGTTTGCCTCAGTTTCCTCATCTGTAAAATGAGCTGAAGAAGAAAATGGTGAACTACTCCAGTATCTCTGCCAAGAAAACCCCAAATGTGGTCACAAAGAGTGGGACATGACTGAAATAACTGAACAATAATATAATATGTTCCAGGTCATTGGTTCTCAGAGTGTAGTCTTTGGTCTTCTGGGGGATCCCAAGACCCTTTCAGAAGGTCTACAAGGTCAAAACTATTTTCTTAATAATACTAAGACATTATTTACCTATGAAAATACTTCCTTTTCCAATTTCACATCTGTGTGAGGCTGGGTTTTCTTGCTATACTTCACTCAGAACAACATATCACAACAAATTGAATGCAGAAGCAGAAATAAGAATCCAACTTTTATTAAGCCAGACGTCAAAGAGATATAAAAAATATGTAAAACAATGATGCCCTCCTCACTTTGGCGGGAAAATATAGTTATTTTCATAAACTATGTTTTTATATTAACATATATTGGGTTTATTATTGTTATCTTGAATTAAGAAATACATATTTTAAATTTTTGTTCATTTAAATATCTAATAAGGTAAATATTGATAGGTATAACACAAAATAGCTCATTAGGGGTCCTCATGAATATTTAAGACTATGAAGGAGTCCTGACACTGAAAGGCTTGGGAACTGCTATTTTAGATCCTCTGTTAGGTTCTAGAGAGATTAAAAAAGGAAAAAGAAACAGTCCTTACTGTCAAGGAGAGCATATTCTTTTGGGAAAAGAATAGATAATGAGACTTAACCAAAGTTATACCAGCAAGTAGCAAGATAGGAAATTCACGTTCATATTGGCCAACATGCAACAATGGAAAAAATTACTGACCAGGCATCAAGAGATATGTGTTTTTGTTCCAGCTCTCACTAATCGGCTTTATGATCTTGGGCAAGTTAGTTCCCCAGTCTGGGCCTCCATTTGCTTGTCTAACAAATGAGGGGATTGGACCAGATTTTTCCCTAAGATCATTTTTCAACTCTAGAATTTGGCAATTGGTAATTTTTGCCCCCTGTTTGCCCCTTGGAGATTTGAGGGAGGGACACATGCACAACTTCAGCAAAGCATTTAAAAGAGGTTCCCACCTAGGGAGGAAAAACATGGACATGTATTGCTCTATATAAAACATTAAAAGTAAATATAAGGTAATTTGGTGGTGGAAAGGCCCTAGTAGCAGGGGTGATTGGGGAAGATTTTGTATTGAAGGTGGTGTTTGAGCTGAAGTTTGAAAGAAACAGGAGATCCTGAAAGGTAGGAGCAAGGAGGCAGTGCACTCTAGGCATGAGGCACAGTCAGTATAAAGTCGTGGAGGCAGGAGATTAGAGGCAGGAACAGCAAGACAGAGACTGGCTAAAAACCACAATACAGGAAGGAGGGGAATAATGTATAATATGGCCAGAAACATAGATTGTAGTCAGTTTGTGAAAAGTCAAAGGAACTTATTTTTTGTTCCTAGAGAGTAATAGGGAATCACTGGTGTTTCTCAAGAAGGAATTAACATGGTCAGGCTTATACTTAATGTAGACTGGCAAGATTTGCAACTGATTGTGCAGAGTAGGAGAGAAGTAGGAGATGAGGCTAATGCTGATGTTCAAGGCTGGTGACTAGAGAAGTGGTGGTTCCCTAGATAGATACAAAAAACAGAAAGAGGGGTGGGTTTGATTTGGAGATGTTTATGAGCTACGTAGTTTGAAATAGCCCCTGAGCCCACTGGAGCTTGGGGTGGAGGACAACGGGATTTCTAGATCTGGGAGTAATCTGAATAGAGTAGATGAAGCCACCGAGTAAAACAGTGTACAGAGAAAAGAAAAGTCTCAAAAGAGAGGTGTGGGCTACACTGACAAGTGAGGACTATGACACAGATATTGAACTAGCAAAAGAGACTGTGAAGGAGCCATCAGACAAGCAGAAAGAGAATGACAATATGAAAACCTATAGAGGAGCGTGTGGAGGCAATGTCCATCAACAACCTTTTCTAAGAGTCTGGCTTAGAAAAGAGGGAGAGATTTAGGATAGTATCTTGAGGGGGTGGGAGGGTATAGTGAGGGTTTTGTTTATTTTTGTTTTTGTTTGTTAGGATGAGGGAGATGGGTGTTTTTGTAGGTAGTAAAATTAAAAAGAAAAGAAACCAGTAAATGGAGTTAATGGATTATTGTGGGGACAGTTTGCTGAAGAAGAAAGGAGGAGAGGGTATCAAGATAAATGTAAGAGGGGTTAACCTTGGTGAGAAGAAGTACCAGCCTTTCATCAGAGACTAAAGGAGGAGAAAATTGGGGACAGTGTCAAGGGATTTTAAAATGGAGTGAAAGAGAAAAGGGAGTTATTCTTAGATGATCCAGCCAGAAGGAAAATGGGGTCAGACAGCTGACATAAAGGCATGATCTCATAGTGTGGAGGAAATATAAACTATCTATACATGTGCTGGAGTTCTTTACTAAAAACATTAGTTCAAGAAATGACAAATATGATGAAGATGGAGAAGCATGGGAGTCAAAAAGTCAGAGTGGAGAGTTGGAAGTACCTTGGTAGCCATCTTGTCCAACTAGCACATGAAAGGAATATGGACTGATGCAAAAGGGAAGCAAGCAGAACTAGGAAGGCAATATATACAATAAATACAACAGTGTAAATGGAAAACACAACAAAATAAAATTGAATGATGCAGAATTATTTAAATTATTTTATCCTGAACTTAACACCAAACAAAGCAAGCATTCCTTTATATAATATAGAACAGATGAATATTATACATTTGTTGCAATATTATTGCTATCCCTGTTCTCCCTTCCAACTCTCCATCCCCAATTTTTAAAAATAGGAAAAACAAAACCCTTTTTAAAAATAATTTTTTACCTTTCTTTTTTAATAGTATCTACATTTTTTATTTAATATTTTTAGTTTTCAGCATTGATTTCCACAAGATTTTGAATTATAAATTTTCTCCCCATTTCTACCCTCTCCCCCCACTCTAAGATGGCATATATTCTGATTGCCCCATTCTCCAGTCAGCCCTCCTTTCTGTCATCCCACTCCCCCCCATCCCCTTTTCCCTTACTTTATTGTAGAGCAAGATAGATTTCTATGCCCCATTGCCTGTATATCTTACTTCCCAGTTGCATGCAAAAAAACCTTTTTTTTGAACATCTGCTTTTAAAACTTTGAGTTCCAAATTCTCTCCCCTCTTCCCTCCCCACCCACCCTCCCTAAGAAGGCAAGCAATTCAACATAGGCCACACGTTTATCATTATGTAAAACCCTTCCACAATCTGTCCCCCTTTATTCAGTTTTCTCCCTTGACCCTGTCCCTTTTCAAAAGTGTTTGCTTTTGATTACCTCCTCCCCCTATCTGCCCTCTCTTCTATCATCTCCCATTTTTTATCTCCTTCCTCCTTCTTTCCTGTGGGGTAAGATACCCAATTGAGTGTGTATGTTATTCCCTCCTCAAGTCAAATCTGATGTGAGCAAGATTCACCCATTCCCCCTCACCTGCTCCCTCTTCCCTTCCAATGAACTGCTTTTTCATGACACTTTTATGTGAAATAATTTACCCCATTCTATCTCTCCCTTTTTCTCTCTCTCAATATATTTCTCCCTCATCCCTTAATTTGATTTTATTTTTTTTTAGATATCATCCCTTCATATTCAACTCACCCTGTGCCCTCTGTGTGTGTGTGTGTGTGTGTGTGTGTGTGTATACACACACACACACACACATGCATACATATACACATACATGCATACACATATATATTCCCTTCAGCTACTCTACTACTGAGGTCTCATGAATTACACATCATCTTTCCATGTAGGGATGTAAACAAAACAGCTCAATTTTACTAAGTCCCTTATGATTTCTTTTTCTTGTTTACCTTTTCATGCTTCTCTTGATTCTTGTGTTTGAAAGTCAGATTTTCTATTCAGTTCTGGTCTTTTCACTGAGAAAGCTTGAAAGACCTCTATTTTATTGAAAGTCCATATTTTGCCTTGGAGCATGAGACTCAGTTTTGCTGGGTAGGTGATTCTTGGTTTTACTCCTAGCTCCATTGACCTCTGGAATATCATATTCCAAGCCCTTCGATCCCTTAATGTAGAAGCTGCTAGATCTTGTGTTATTCTGATTATGTTTCCACAATCCTCAAATTGTTTCTTTCTGGCTGCTTGCAGTATTTTCTTGTTGATCTGGGAGCTCTGGAATTTGGCAACAATGTTCCTAGGAGGTTTCTTTTTGGGATCTTTTTCAGAAGGTGATCGGTGGATTCTTTCAATTTCTATTTTACCCTCTGGCTCTAGAATATCAGGGCAGTTCTCCTTGATAATTTCTTGAAAGATGATGTCTAGGCTCTTTTTTTGATCATGGCTTTCAAGTAGTCTAATAATTTTTAAATTATTTCTCCTGGATCTATTTTCCAGGTCAGTGGTTTTTCCAATGAGATATTTGACGTTGTCTTCCATTTTTTTCATTCCTTTGGTCCTGTTTTATAATATCTTGGTTTCTCATCAAGTCACTAGCTTCTACTTGCTCCAGTCTAATTTTTAAGGTAGTATTTTCTTCAGTGGTCTTTTGGACCTCCTTTTCCATTTGGCTAATTCTGCCTTTCAAGGCATTCTTTTCCTCATTGGCTTTTTGAAGCTCTTTTGCCATTTGAGTTAGTCTATTTTTTAAGGTGTTATTTTCTTCAATATTTTTTTTTGGGTCTCCTTTAGCCAGTCATTGACTTGTTTTTCATGGTTTTCTCGAATCACTCTCATTTCTCTTCCCAATTTTTCCTCTACTTCTCTTACTTGCTTTTCCAAATCTTTTCTGAGTTCTTCCGTGGCCTGAGACCAGTTCATGTTTTTCTTGGAGGCTTTTGATGTAGGCTCTTTGACTTTGTTGCCTTTCTCTGGCTGTATGTTTTGGTCTTCTTTGTCACCAAGAAAAGATTCCAAAGTCTGAGTCTGAATCTGAGACCATTTTTGCTGCCTGTTCATGTTCCCAGCCAACTACATGACCCTTGAGCTTTTTGTCGGGGTATGACTGCTTGTAGAGAAGAGAGTACTTTGTCCCAAGCTTGAGGGGCTGCGCTGCTATTTTCAGAGCTACTTCTAGCAAGCTCTGCCACACCAGTGTTCCTTCTCCCCCAAGAACCACCAACCAGGATTGTGGCCCAGATTCAGGCTGGGCAAAGGCAGGCTTTGCACTCTCACTCTAATCTGCTGCTTAATTCCTCCCACCAGGTGGTCCTGGGGCCAAAAGCATCTGTAGCTGCACTACCTTCGCTGCGCTGGGGTGGTAGCTGAGCTGTGAACTCCTTTCACTCTGTCCCAGAAGCTTTTCCCACTAACCTGCTCTGTTGTTTTTGGCATTTGTGGGTTGAGAAGTCTGGTAACTGCCACAGCTCAATGATTCAGGGCCCTACAGTCTGTTCCGCCTGGCTCCCAGTCTGGTTGGTCCGTGTGGCCCATGCTGGGCTCTGCTCCACTCCGCTCCCAGCTCTGTGCGACAGACCCTTCCCAGCGACCATCCAGGCTGTCCTGGGCTGGAGCCCTGCTTCCCTCTGCTATTCTGTGGGCTCTGCATCTCTGAGATTTGTTCAGAGTCATTTTTATAGGTTTTTGGAGGGACCTGGGGGGGATTTTAATCAAGTCGCTGCTTTCCAGCCGCTGTCTTCAACAAAACCCTTTTTTTAGCAGATCTACGTATAAGCAAAGCATGTCTCTCTGTGGTCTGTGCCTGAAGACCTGTCTCCTCCCATACTCCGAGGCCGTTGTCCGAGGCCAGTGAATGCGCCTTGTGCCCTTGGCTTGCTCATGTCATTGATCGAACTTCTTAAGTCTTTCAGAGTCATCTTTCTTTACAGCATTATTGTCATACATGTATACAGTTCTTATCCTGCTGACCTCATTCTACGCAGGTTCGTACAAGTCTCCCGAGGTATCTCTGAAATGATTCCTCTTATCATTTCTTATGGACCAATAATGTTCCGTTATATTCATAGACTGTCATTTGTTCAGTGCTCCCCAATTGATAAGCACCGTGTTTAATGTTTATATTCCACAATAAACCGAACACAGATCTACTATTTTTTCATAGCATTACATTTACATTAATTACATTTTTTTGGTAAATATTTTCCTTTTCTTTCTTTCTTTGGTCTCTTTTAAGTAGAGACCTAATAGTAGCATCACTGCATTAAGAGGCATGACAGTTTAGTTATTTGGGGCGTGTGGTGCCACATTGGTTTCCATGTCGGGCAGACCAGTTCATGGCTCTACCAGCAGTGCATTAGTCTGCCTGTTTTCCTGCAACCCCTTCAATAATTGTTATTTTCCATTTTTGACGTATTTGCCAATATGATGCACATAAAGTGGATTGTCTTAATTCGCATTTTTTCTAAATGTTAGTGGTTTGGAGGATTTTCTCTTGACTATTGATAGCTTGAATTTCTTCCTTTGAAAATTTCCTGTTCATATGCTTTGACTATTTATCTTTTGAAGAATGTTCCTTATTCTTATATACTTCAGTCAGTTCCCCATGTATCTGGGATATCAAACCCTCATCAGAGAAATGTGCTGCAAAGTCATAATGACCAAACTTGGCCCCAAAGAAGAGATATGAGAAGGCGTCTCCTCCCATTTGTGGGCAAAAGTGGGGGGTTATGGATGCATTTAATGTCAGACTTTTTTGATATGTTGGTTAGTTTTGCTGAACTGGTTTTTTTTTAACTTTTTTATTCTTTGTAATAATGGATGGTTTGTCTGGGACAAGGGGAATGGAAGGAACCCTTGGGAAATACGGGTAATAAAAAAGCAAAAGATATGAGTAAAAATGTATTTTTAAAATAGCAGTTTATAAATTGTTGATTCGCCTTGGTGATCTTTTAGTTCTTTAAAAAGTAAAAGAAATAATAGGGAAACTGATATTCTGGATCTGATTTGCACTGACAAAGAAGAATAAGTTCCCATGGTAGAAATGGCAGGAGCTTTGGCAGAAAGTTGTCCCTCCCACTTTCAAATTTAAAATAGATAAGGAATGAAATCTGGACATACTTTGGCATTTGCTAGTTTTGGGAAAGCAAATTTCAGTGAGTTCAGAGAAAAAAATTAGTAGGATCTCTTGGCTATGGTTTTCCTTAGAGGTCAGTAGAAATAAAGATGTAATTTTTCTCCCATCCAAGTTCATGGACCCTCTGAAATTTATCCACAGATCCCTGGGGATTCCATGACCCCAGATTAAGAATGCCTGCTGTAGGAGAAGTTGTTTGAAGATGGATGAGATGATCCCAAGGAAAAAAAAACTGGATGATATAAACCATTCTGATGAGGGGGTAATGAGGAAAGCTATGTAAAGAAACAGATGTAACACTGCTCATTGCTCAGTGTGTATTAAAGTGCACGTGCATAGGTGTGTGCACATGCGCACATGCGCACACACACACACACACACACACACACACACACATACACACACACTGTCCCCAAAGTCTTAGTGCAATTTTTGGTTCAATGTGTGTGGAGAGAGACAGAGAGAGAATGAAAAAATGTAAAAATATACAGAAGAGAGCAGAAAAATTCAAAAGAAAGCACAGCAAGCAGGGCAGTTCTATTACTGTTGGGCTAAATTTTATATATACATATATGTATGTAAAGCACTGGATGCATCAGAAGCTCACTATTTCCTACCTTTTCCCTGGTTTTTTTGTATATTAAAATGTTTGTGTTTCTTGACGTTTAAGTTGAAGAGAGAGGTTAGCAGCAAGGCCAAGGAGCTGAAGGTGAACACCAACAGGTTGCACAGCCCTGTAAGAGTGTCAAGAATGTGTCACAGTCTCTTGAGGCTTGTCTGGCAATGCCCAGCATAGTCGAAAGAACATTTTAGCTCTGCGTGAGAAAAGAGAGCATTGCAGAGTGGATACAATGATGGTAATGGGTGACAGAGAGAGAAGGCAGAACCACTCAGTACTTATTTTTATTCTGTTTTCTCTGCTGAGGAAAATAATCTCACTGGCAAGCATAGAAAAAAAATATTTGCTGTGAAATTGAAGTCCAAGATAAATGGGGAGAGTAAGAGCTGCCCCCTCAATAAATTCAAGTTACTGTCTCAGAGTACTGAAAAATATGCAGATATATTTGCTGACCTGTTGTATGTGATTTTTGGAAAATTATGGAGATTGCAAGAAATGCCACTGGATTGGAGCTGGGCAAATTTCCCAGAAAGGAAAAAAAATGGGTTTTTCATAAACTTTGTGGCCTTTAATTCTATTCCTAATAAAATTCTAAAACTTTTTTAAAGATTAGTTTGTAAGCACCTGAGGAAATGATGAGCTGTGTGAGCCAGCAAGGGTTCATGAAAGCAAGTCATGCCAAAACAATGTCATTTTCTTTTTAAACAGGGTTAGATGGCTAGAAGATCAGGGGAATGTTATAGACATAGTATCCAGTCATTTTTAATGATACAATATGCGTAATAATAATATGTAGTACTCTATAGTTTACAGAGCATTTTACAAATATTAGCTCATTTTATAACCATGCAACACTGGGGAGTAGGTGCTGTTATCATCCCTCTCTTACAAATGAAAAAACTGAGGCAGAAAGGTTACTAAGTGACTTGTCCAGGGTCACACAAGCTAGGAAGTGTCTGAGGCTGGATTTGAACTCAGGTCTTCTTGCACTTTGTCTACTTTACTACTTAGTCATTTATGTTCTTATGGAGAGATTGAAGATCTGGGCGTAGATGATAATAGCGCAGTTATAGTCAGAACTGGTTGAATGAACAAATCAAAGCTTTCTTCAGATATTTTAAGGGTACTACACAGAAGATATATTAAACTTGTTCTACTTAACTCTGGAGGGCAAAAGTAGGGACAACGGGAGGAAATTATAGAAAGAAGTTTCTGCTTGATAGAAGGAAAAAACCCTGACAGAGCTGGTCCCAAGAGCACTGAGCTTCCTCTAATGCAGCCGGTTCCCCCTCATGGGAATTTTTCAAGCAGAAACCCTGGATACCCACTTGTTGCAGCAGGAGAGAATATTTCAGCTTTCTGCTTTGATACTGTTCTGCAGAACTGACCTGTTCTCATTTCCCTAGCTGTTCATGTTCTCTCCCTCCCCAAATTATCATGTATTTACTTATCACTATTCCCCCAACCCGACCCTCCCTGTAGAATGTTAACTTCTTGAAAACAAGGACTCTTTTTTGTCCTAGCACAAGGGTGGGGAACCTGCAGCCCCCAGGCCCCTCTACCTAGCAGAACAACATGTACATAGAAGATAGTTAAATGCTCCTTGGATTGAATTGAATTGGATTAGAGTGGAAGATTTTAGAGATACCTGCTGACTCTGAGATTGTAAATCGTGCTGTAAACTGACTGCTCTTCTATTGGTCCAGGAGCAAATGCCTAATGGTTCTTTTCCTCCAAGCAGGTGAGGACCACCCTCCTCCTTTCTTGCCTTTTTCCACATTTTACCCTAGTCCACTGAGATCTGTGCGGGAATGGGGACTCATCAAAGAAACAGGTCCCTTTTGGCAGGAAAACCAATGAAGCCTTTCTTCCCACACTCCCCTTAGAATGATAGCTTCATTCTGGCAGAGGCCGACCACTATTTATGAAGCCCAGCTGGGCAGGATGGGAGCTGCAACAAGCAGGATAATAACCAGGCTCTGATGGATCAAGAATCTCAGTAAATTCCCAAAGAATGACCTTTAAGCCTTATCCTACTTATTTGCAAAGTACAGAATAGTAAATTAATTTGGTGGTAGTTTTCAGGAAGACAGCATCCCAGAAATGAACTCCCAGTGCCTCCAAGAATGGCTATACTGGGTAGTTTGTGCCAAAGCTCTCATCTCCTCTTAATTTGTCTGGGTCTCAGCCCTAGTTATACCTTACTGTGCTCCGTACAGGTGACAAAGTTCTAATGTAGTATTTCCCAATAAGCAAGCAGAAACTGGGCAGGAGGGCACTATTCAGCCATTTATCCAGGAGGCCCTAAATTCAGAAAACTGATCAACATCTTTCCCCGCCTCAAGCTTCTTCTCCTTTAAGGGAGTCATCTTTTTCCCATTTCCCCTCTAAGAACACTGCATTCGTTCTAAAGCCCCTTCTACTTCTTAATCCTGACCTTGATAAGTCACTTCACCTTTATGGGAATCAGTTTCCTCATCTGTAAAATGGCTTAGACTAGATGTCTTCTACAATTCTGTCTACAGTTCTTTGACCCATAAGTCACTGTTGTTCAAAACCTTTAACCTCCCCTGTTGCCTATAGAATAAAGTCTAATCTTTCCAAGAATTCAAACCTATTTCTCAGACTTTTCTTCCATATAAGACTCGTTCTGTCTAAATTGGTGGACTTGCTGTTCCCCCACTATGCCTTTACACTTTCCTGCTCCCATTCTTTACTTGTGACGTGCAGAGTGATTCCCCTCTGTTCGTTGCCTGTTTACCTTCTCCCTATCCATGGAAACCTAAATCAAATTCCACTTAATAACATTATAGACTGTGGTTGAAAGAGAACTTAGAAGTCATTTAGTCCAATATCTTCACCATTATTGTGATCCCTGTTTTCTTGAGAAATGGTTATCTAGACTCCTTTGAGTTATAAAGCTCTTACTTATTTTGAAAAGAAATCTGCCCCCAGTACCTTTCACCATTCACCCGATTTTTGCCCGTTGGAGGCACTCAAACATCAGAGCTGTATGAGTGCGTTTTAAATATTTAAATATTTGAAGACAACTACCTCCTCATGTCTCCCCCAGAGGACATTTCTCTAATTCCTTCAAGTATTCTTCATATCATAGTTTCCCGATGCCTCATTGTTTAGGTTGCCTTCTCTAGGACTCTCTCTATTTCGTTTATATCTGTCTTAGAATGAGAAACCCAAAATGGGACATAATGCTGTCAATTATTTCATATAAATTTGTATTTATTGACTTTATTTTTTGCTACATATATATTATGTGTTCTTGATGTCTTCCTCCTTAGAATGTAATTTCCTTGCAAGTAGATATTGTTTTGTTCTTTGTTTTTGTATTTCTAAGTGCCTAGTACAGTGCCCCACATGTGGGAAATGCTTCATAAACATTCGAGGATTGATTGGTTGAGGTGGTTTTAGTGTACTAGAATTCAGTGGGAGTATTACCTTCCTTAACTAAATTCAGGCTTTTACCTTTCTTACTGTCATATTCACCCTGTTTGACCCTTTGTTTCTACTCAATAAAGATCATTTTGGATCCTGATTCTGTCATCAAAAATATTGGCCATTTGATCCAACTTTCAGTCAGCCACAGATTTAATAAGTATCACTTCTAGGTGGACATTCAAGTCATGAATAAAAATTTTCATCTGTCAAGCCTTTCATAATGACATCCAGTTCACAATGATTCCTTACTCTGAACCGCTAGTGTGCTGGGATTCTTTACCATTTGCTTGGCAATTAGCATGTACTGCCCCGTATAGTTAGCTGTCTTTTCATTTTTATATGATGTGACATGAAAGTAATGAAATGAATTTGTATGTCTGTCCTCTGGACTTTTGTGTTACTTTGTAGCACATCTCACACATCTCAATACATTTTAAGTTTCTAGATACATTCGGATAATAATTTAGCAACCATTTATGAATTGTCTCCTACGAACAAGACACTGTAGTAGGCACTGGAGGAAGTATAAATAAGAAAAAAGCATGGCCCCTGCCCTCAAGCAGTTTGCAGTCTTGTAGGGGAGAGAAATACATAAAAGAAAGGTGGGTAGGACAGCTGCAGCAATACCTTTGGTGGCTGCTATGGGGCATTGTTATACACCTATATAGCTCTCAGATCTGTCACCCAGCCAAAGAGAAGGAAAATCAGAATTCAAAAAGAGATGATAAAGGGAAATGAAGGGTCTTGTACCAGTAGGGACCAGGCTTGTGAGTTGCATGCTGCCTCAGTTTTGTGGCCTTCAGTATTTTCTTTAGATCATGAAGTCTAGAAACATGTTTTTTTAAATAGTTTGATAACTGCATTTAATACAGTTATATTCCTATATTATATTCCTATGTATTTTATTTTATGCATTTAAAATTTTGTGCATTAATCAGAAAATAGATTAATAATTTTTCATCAGGCTGCCAAAGGGGTCCTTTATACACACAAAAAGGCTAAGAACCACCACTTTAGAGAAAGGCTTCTTAGGTTTTTCAGTTGCTTTGAAGATGGTTTGGGGAGTTTATTTTGTTTTTGAAATATGTTTCTGCTATCTAGCAAGTCATAACATGATTCCGGGTCAGGCTATACCAGCTGTCAACACACAAGCCTTGAATCTGCCCATACACAGCTCCAGTGCCATCCCATGCCAGTCTAGGCCTACAGTCTGAATGGAGACTTCCCCTCAGGAGAGGGCTTCATTTGTCAGCCTCGGTGTGTCCAGTAGAGTTTTCCCTTAGATCAGATACAGCATCGTCAGAAGTGTCAAGAAGAATAAGGCGTGTGTGTGTGCTTGTATGTTACGGTTTTGTTTTTACTTTGGGCAGGGTAGTGTATTCTCCTTTGGTAACAAAGGCCATGCTTTTTAGTCAACACCTTGTTTCTCCTCAAGCCAGTGAAGATCTTGTATTCTCTCTTCTCCCAACCAGTGTCACCTATTAGACTTTCTACATTTGCTTCCTATTATACTCCTACTTCCCCAAGCCCTCTGAAAAAAAATTAGAAGCAACAAAATTATACAACTTGCCTACCACTATAAGGGAAAGAAATTTTGGTCAGTTTTATGTAACCCTAAGAAAGATTACTCAAGAAATAATTGGCCATTGAGGGATGTATGAGAAGAAAAATTCATAGCTACCTTGTCTCCTCTAGCACTAATCCTTCATTCTGTAACCTACATGAGTCTCTTCCTCTGATTATCATTGTAATTACCTAATTGAAAGCTCTGAGCTACAAATATTTTGAAACCCTGAGACCTTTTTGTGCTCCATTCAATTCAGCAAAGATTTAATAAGTGCCTGGTATATCCAAGGTATTGTGCTATGCACTAGGAATACAAAGATCAAAAGAAACTTCCTTCCTTCATGGAGTTTACCTTTCATTGAGTGATATGTGTTGTACACAGATCATATAAGGTCATTTGAGCCAAGAGAGAGCAGTAACAGAAGAGAGATCAAGAAAGGCTTTATGTATAAGGTCGTATGTGGTCTATACTGTAAAAAAAAGATAAGGATTCTGGGAGAAGTAGGTGAGGAGGCTGTCCGTTTCAGGCATGGCCCAGAGCTGGAACATGCTGAGTGGAGGAAATAACTAGTAGAATAGTTTGCCCGGAATTCAACTAAGTAAAAGGGAGTGATGAGTCTAGAGTGGTAGATGGGAAGCCAGATTGTGGGAATGTTATCCTCATGACAAAAGGAAGCCACTGATTTTTTTGATCAAGAGGAATGATATGCTGTACTTTTGCATTATAAATATTGTTTTGGCAGCTGAATGGAGAGTGGGGAAACATTAGAACAGAGTTAGAGCTGTGGCAGGTCAGGCAGGAGGAGCTGATAAGGGCCCAAACCAAGGTGCTGGCTGTGTGTGTTTGGGAAGGAGATGGATGCTCAAGACATTATGGAAGTTAAACAGACAAAACAGGGCAAGTGGCTGGATATTGGAGAGGGCATGAAGGAAAGGAAAAAGTCAAGCATGACCCTGAGGTTGTGAATCTAAGCAACTGGAAGAACAAGGGTGCCCTGAATAGAAATAGGGAAGTTGGGTGGAGGTAGGGAAAGATGATTGCCTTTTGGACAGTTTGAGTTTGAGGTGCTGATAGGACAGATGCATGGAAATGTTCATTAGGCAGTTGGAGATGTGGGACTAGAGCTCAGAAGAGAAGTTCTATCTAGATTCACAGGAGCCTGGGGGAGCTGATAGAACCATCAAAGGAGCAAGTATAAAGAGGGGAGAGAAAAGGGCTTAGGACATATCCTGAGGGGACACACGTGGTAGAGGATGATAGATGATGAGGTAGCAAATGATGGATGGTTTCCAACAAAGGAGAAAGTAGAAATGCTCGGAAAGGGAGGAAAAGAACCAGAGAAAAAGTGACATGTGATGAGAGCCAAGAGAGGAGAGTATACCTGGGATGGTACAGTATCAGTGGTATCAAGAGCTACAGAGGTCATGTAGAATGAGGACTTTGGACTTAGAGGTTAAGGGTTATGCATTATTTTGAAGCACACATTTTCCAGTGAGTAGTTATGTTGGAAAACAGATTTCAAGCATTTGAGAAGTGAATGGAATGTGTGCAAGTGGAGGCTGTAAGTGTGATCAGTGTTTTCTGCTGAATTGACTGTGGAAGACAGAAGAGCTGTAGGATGAGAGCTTGGCAAAATAGCAGGGTCTATTGAAGGGTTATTGGCAGAGAGAGGAAACTTGGGCTGATCTGTAGACAATAGATTGAACCAGCAGATAATGAGAGTTTGAAGATGGGAAAGCAAGGCGCTGACCAACTGCCTCAGAATCGGTCGGGGGAGGAGGGGTCCAGGGAGTGAGGAGAGGCATGGAGCCCTACCACTGTGTCAAGGGACACAAAAGAATGGGTATTTCAAATTAAAAAGAGTGGACAAAAAGGCAGTGTTTCCCAGGGCAAAGAATGTAACAGGAAGCGTTTAGTCATTTCAGTCGTGTCTGACTCTTTGTGACCCCATCTGGGGTTTTCTTAGCAAAGACACTGTAGTAGTTTGCCATTTCCTTCTCTATCTCATTTTCAGGATGAGGAAACTGAAGCAAACAGGGTAAAATGACTTGCCCTGGATCACATAGCTAGTAAGTGTCTGAGGGTGGATTTGAACTCAGGTCCTCCGACTCAAGGCCTGGTGCTTTATTCACTGTGCCACCTACCTGCCCCCAAGAGGAAGTATAGGATGAAATAAAATATTGTAATATGTGGAGCCTGTTCGTCTCCCTTCAGTACCCTGTTAGTCTTTATCATCGGTTAGTCATCAATGCAGAAGTACCCTCAGGAATTGTTCCATTCATTTAAAGAACTAATCATAATTAGAGGAACACCTGATGTTCATCAGATGAACCAACATACCCACCTTCACCTAACCTTCCCTCCCCCAAATAGCGTTCCCCAGGGAAATACTAACAAATTTAAATAATGATGATATCCATTTTCCTGTTTCCAAGTAGAGTTTGCAGAGAAATGGGGAGTGGGGAGGTATGTAAATAGGCAACAATTTGGACAACTTCCCCAAGACACCCCAAGACTGTAAAGGAATAGCCATTGTCTCTCCAAACTCCTTCCATCTCAAGAGAGACTGAAATTTTAATCATTGCATTAATTTTTCAGGAACCATTGTGCAAATTTGTAGCACCATCTGGTATCAATTATGAATACAGGAAAGGGAATTGCTGGCAGACTTAGCTTGGGAAACTTGTATTTTGAAGCACTTCATGTCAGGTTTCCTAATTGTAAGATGTTAGTTCTTTCAAACTCAGCAACTTTCCCCATTATTGTGCTGCCTCAAAATGTTGCTAATCTGCTCTGTCCCAGCAAGAATTGTGGGTAGAGACTCTGGGCATGGATTTGAGTTTTTGTTTTTCCTGCCAATTGTATCTCCTTTTCCTTTGTTTCTTGTGCGGGGGTGGTGTCTGGGTTGGAGTGGGCCCCCAAGGCTACCTAAAGAGCTTCTCTCCTCACGTCTCCTCACGTTGAAGCCGCCATCCCTTCTCCCTTGGAGGACCCTGGTCTCCCAATTTCAAGTCTCTCCCCACTCCAACCCATCCTCTGATCAACTACCAAGGTGACTTTCCTAATGTGTAGATCTGCCCATGTCACCACCCCCAGCACCCCTACCTTGCCCTGGTTCAGTGAAATGCAGGAGCCCCTGGTTACCTGCAGCATCACAAATAAAGTCCTCCGTTTATATTTAAAGCTCTTCCTAACACGGCCCCTTCCTGTCATTTCCCGTCTGTTCATATTTTACTCCCCTTTACTCACCCTACTATCTAGCTACACCAGCCTTCTAGCAGCTTCTCCAGCACAGCACTCCTCCTTGCCTGGGATGAACCTGCACCTCTTAGTTTCTCTGGCTCCTTTCACAACTCAGTGCAAAGCCACCTTCTACAAGAGACCTTTCCCAGCTCCTTCAGTGCCCAGTGCCTTCCTTGGAGTTTGTCTTCCATCCACTCTTAATTTATTCTGTTTGTACTTAGACATTCATTCCATTTGAATGTGAGCTCTTTGCTGACAGAGACTGAGTGCTGCCTTTCTTTGCATCCCCGACACTTAGCACAGTGGCCAACACATACCAAGTGCTTAATAAATGCTAGTTCCTGCCTTAGTCCCTCGAGCAGCCCCCAAAATGGCACTGGAGAGGTTTCTGACTCCTGCCTTGTCATCAGGTAGACAAGCTGCCCTTTGTGCTTGGCAACAAAGCACAGACCACCGGCAGCCTTGTTCCATTGCACATTCTCCCTGAGAGGATGTCCTGAAACCTAGCCAAGATGCTTTTCTGCTGCGGTGCTGGCCTCCTCCTTTCTCTGACTCAGGCTGGGGGTACACCTCAAGCTGATTCTGGAGATGACAGAAGCAGGTGCTTTCCTCGTCTGTTTCAACAGGAGCAGCAGGCCCTAGGCAGTTGCTGAGGTGCTTTTTGACCCATTTACCTCTGGCCTGCCAATAGCCACTGCCCATAGATATTTTCAGAAGACATCTACACAACAGTCTGCATATTATTCAGTCCCATTGCAGCTATCTTGCTATCACCCCTAGTCAAGGGTTTCTTCAGAAACCTCGACACAGGAATGGGCTCAGAAATTGTGTATGACATGATAAATACCAAATTTCCCAGGACCCCATAAACCTTTCTCCATGTTGTTTCCTTAGCTCAGACATCTGAGCTTGTGAAGAAATCTGGACAGCCAAGTGACTCAGGCTTTGTGTAGCTGCCAGGATTTGGTTTGGGATTCTGACAGAGGAACAGACTCCCATTTCATTATATTGCCACACACATTTGTTAACTTAGGCTAATCCTGGCAAAGACTTCCAGAAGAAAGAAGCCTTGAAAGTGAACAGTGAATTGGACTAGGAGTCAGGAAACCTAAATTCTAGCTCTGGCCCTGCTACCATCACTGCATGACCCTGAACAAGCTGACGTTATAACTGTCCTGAGTCTTCTCTACAAAGTAGGGAAGCTGGACTAGGTAATCTCCAGGGCCATGTCTGGCTTTTCCATTTGGATTCTACTATTACTTCTCTAGGGTACCTCAAGTGGAGAGATGGCCACGCCCCTTGGGCCACAGGCCTTCATTTCTTAGTGGTCATGTTCCTCTTTTCTCCTTCACTGCCCATCTCTGGAAGGGTACAGATGATAAGACCAGAACATAAGGGAAGGACTTGGTGAAATCCAGTCCAACCATTTCATTTTAAAGAGGAAGAAAGAAAATGAGGCCAAGAGGAAGAAAGTGACATGATTCTTTCTCTGGTTTTAGGCCTAGCATATTAAGTTCACAAGCTGAGAGGGGTGTTCAGAGGGCCATTTCTTGTGTCTAGTACAAAAGGTCAGATTTCAAATGGACAGATGTTCTGCACCCACCCAGACCTCTTAATTTTCCAGTCCCTCTTCACTATTGGTACAATCAGTGGGGCATATCTTCAGTTGACACTGACTTATAACGTTCTTTTGTGATGGTAGACTGATCATAGAAACCTATTCTCATCTCACCTAAGACTAACAGCAGACCACACCTCTCCCCACCATCATCCCCTTACAGCATCCTTAAACAACCAAATATACTTGGACAAACTTGAAATATCTGCCGCAAGATCAAGGCCTGGCGCCATGTCGGTCTTTGAGGACTGATCTAATAGCCTTTTTTCCTTTTGTTGGAAGATGATAGTAAGATCATAGCATCATAGAACAAGAGCCAGAAGGGGCCTTATAGGCACATTACTCCCTTTCACAGGTTGTAGTCCAGTCAATTGGCATGTATGCTATTTCCTGAATTCAGCACTCCATCTCTAGGCTCTTTGCCTGGGTGTGAACTGTCTGTCTCCCATGCCAAGAATATATTCCTTCCTTACCTCTTAGAATCCCTAGCTTCCTTCAAGGTGCAGATCATATGCCTTCTCCTACAGGAAGCCTCTCTTAATCCCCTTAGATGTGAAGGTTCACACCTTCCTTAAAGTACCATGTATCTACTAAAAAAAAAAAAACCCTGAGTAATGCCCTGCAAGTAGAATGTAATAAGTTCTTTGAATTCAGGGACTGCTGTTCATTTTGTCTTTTTATCCCCAGTGCCTACAATAGGGATTTGCACTTAATAAATGCTCATTGTATTGCATTGGTTGGATCTAATTCAACCCTTTGTTTTACAGTTGAGGAGCCTGAGATTCAGAAATGTTGAATGAATAGCCCAAGTTTATACTTACGGCATTGCTGCATTTGAAGCCAAGTTCTTCTAACTCCAAATGTAGAATTCTGTCACTGTCTTGTTGCTCCTCTGCTATCAATCATGAAAGTTCTACCGGTTATAGGAACCCTGGGAACAGAAGGGACAACGATGTTCTTGGTACTCAGTATTTCTCCCAGTTTGTTTATTGTGTCACATTCCTCTGTGTCCCTGGCAGTGAGACCTTTGCTTTCTTATAATGGTTCAGATTATCTAGACAGCAGTAAGTGCTAGGAGTTTTTGTTTGCATTTGTATGAAAAAGTTGTTCGTTCTTGGTACCAGATTAGTCAGTTTAAAGGTCTTTATTTGGAACCCACTTTGGGCTCAGTGCAGTGAGAGTTCTCTAGAGGATATGTACAAAGAAGATGGGATCCCTGCCCTCAAGGAATCTACAATATAGTTATAGAGTTAAGGACCCAAACACATTAAATTGTAAGAGAACAGTACCCAAAGGCATAGAATTGGTTGCTAAGGGGTAGGGTGCATTTGGGTGAAGAATGGAGGCAGAAGCAAAAGCAGGTTTGTTGAACTCCTGAACAGAAAGAGAAAAATGATTTGGTTTATTGATAATTTTATCATTTGAAAGATGGAGGAACCAGATACCGTTCTTTTCTGGCCCTGATTCTCACCAAGATGGAGGGACTGATTCCTGGTGGTGGGAAAAATGAGAACCTTGAAGGAAGGTGACCATTCCATGTTAAAATGTATAATGAAGGAGTGGGAAAATGAACGTGGTAGGCTATACAGACTAAATTTGGGGAGAGTGGATTTCACATGATTTGGAGAAAGAAGATAGATCTCATTGCATGATATTCTGCAAGGGAATTGAATGCAGGAGTGATAGGAAACTCATAAGAATGAATTTCTGAAGGCCCAAAAGAGAACCTAGTTCCAGTGAAGAGAAAGAAGAGGAGTTGCCTAATGATCTCTCTTTCAAGATATGTTCTAGGAATGACAGAGGATTCACTGATAAATTTGGATTTTAGTTATTTTCAATTAAAAAGCATTTGTTTTCTCTCCCTCCCACCTTCCCCTGTATTTGGTAAGGGGTGGGGGAAGAGGGACACTTCTTAACAAATATGATTTAGCAAAGCAAAATTACTTAGATTTTTTAAAAAATACATTCAGAAGATGCAAGCAAAGGTAGATAAGAGAAATAAAGGCAAAAGCATGGTACAGGCCCTGTGAGAAGAGTGGCAAGAATATTAAAAGTCAGAATTGACTGAAGCTCAAAGAAAGTTAGGGACAGCTGAAAAGCTTGGAATTTTTTTAAGTGATATTATAGAAAAGAGGATCAAAGAAGGGATTGGACAACTGGTGAGGGTGGATGGGTGATGGTGACAGACAATTGGGAGAAGGCAGAGCTACTCAAAGCTTATTTTGCATCTTTTTTCTCTGCCAAGAAGACTGATCTTTGAACTGGAAAATGAAGAAAAATTCTCATAGAGAGTTGATATCCAAGATGAGTAAGAAGAAAGTAAAATAGTATCTAGCCATCCTTTGTAAAGTCAAGTCCTCAAATCCAGAGGAGCTACATCTGAGAGTGCTAAAAGAACTGGCTGCTGAGATGACTGAACCCCTGTCACTGATCTTGGAAAGATCATGGAGGCCCAAGAGAATCATTGATGGAGCAGAGACAATTAATAGCTGTAGTAAAGCATAGGGATACAAAATAAATCCACAAAAAATCATCCACTTCTCTATATAGTAATAACAAAATCTAGGAAGAAATAATAGGGAAATCCCATTCAAAATAATTACAAAATGTGTAAAAAATGTCTGGGAATCAAGCTGTAACACATTCAAGACTTAGGTAAATACAGTTTTAAAGGTGTCAATGAAGAAAAAAAGAATGACTCAATTAAGATAGTCATTGTTTGTATTTGGGTTGAAAAGTAGTATAATATCATTATGGTACTTCCGAAATTAATTTACGGGTTTAATACTACACCATGTGTACTACCAAGGGGACACTTAGTAGGACTAAACCAAAAATAATAGCAAAATTGACTTGGGGAAGAAAAAGTCTGGAATTTCAAGGGAAAAATGGGGTGGGGCGAGGGGAAAGGACCAAGTAGAAATGAAGATGGAATAGCACTTCCAGACCTAAAATTGTACAAGAATCATCAAAAGTATTTAGCACTAGTAAAAAATTATGATGACGATGATGATGATGATGATGATGAAGTACATCAGTAGAACAGGCCAGATAAGCAAGGAAATGTTAGGTGAAGAATAGTTAGTCTGAAAAAAGAGGAGATTTGTGGGGGCTTTCTTCAGATATTTTGAGGGTGATCACATGCAAAGGGGATCAGAATTATTCTGCCCACGTGACAAAACTAGGGGTAAAAAGTTGCAAAGAGGAAGGCTTAAGGTAAGGGAAAACCTTCCAAATAAACTAGAGCTATCCCAAAGTGGAAGTGCCTGCCTCAGGAAGTAGTGGTTCTCCTTGGCTGGAAGTCTTCAAGCGAAGGCTGCATGACCATTTGGAAGCCACGTTTATAGTAAACTCTCATTACAGCTACAGGTTGTATAATAGTTGGCCTCAGATTTTTCCAAAACACGGAGAGATCACTATGGACTTGAGTAGTTGAGGTTATAGGATATTAGCTGGTCTTTGTGATGCAGGTAGGATTCAGATAAGCAGCAAGAACTACTTAAAGAGCATTCTCTGGTGGAAAAAACAGCATGGAGAAAAGGCGTGGAGGCAGGAATGGCCATGGCTTGTGTGAGGAACAGGAAGAGACTGACCTGACTAAACCTTTGTGGATAACTTGATGTCAGATAGTAGCAGTAGCAGGATATATGTTTGCTTGGCTCAGATTATTGAAAATGATAGGCCTTGAGAGAAAGCAACTAATTGGAATATCCATCCTTTTCATTAGCCATAAAAAGCAACGTGTCCAATCTGTAGCATTACCCATATACAGGTGCCATGGCAGTATCTTACTGCAGTGGCAGCGTGGGCCAGCACACAGAGATTTGCATGGTGGTGGTTAAATTTGGCTTGAGGGGAAAAACAGAATGAACAGCAAACTCCTGGTGACTTTTTTTTTGTCTTCAAAAATGATTTTTCAGACAGGAAGGGGGTTGAAGGCAGGGTTAGAAATAGCTGTATGCCTGTTTCCAGTTGAGCAGGTTTTGCAGATGTGCACTGGGATAATTGAAGGTTTGCTGCTCAGTCCTACATAGCGTTGCTGGAGGAGAAAACATGGTCTGCCTGTCCCAGCTATGGACAAAATCTTTTGTTGCTAGCGTGGGAGGAGAAAGCTACCTGGCTGTAGGCACTGTCATTTGTGTTGGGAGGCGGGGGGAAGGTGGGGGGAGGTGAGTGAAGGCAAAAAATATATTGTTTCCAGATTATCCCAGAGGGGCATCATTTATGTTGTGAGGTTGGCATGTAGGCCCTTCCCACCTCCATGCCCTCCTCTCATGAGGGAAAAAAAAATCCCAAAGCCATTAGAACTTTGGGAAGGTTTTTCATCTAGTTCTACATCCTTGACAAAGTGAAACCTGTTGTTGATCTGTGCAGGTAGAAGGTGTTTTGCAGAGGTGCTGTGTGGGCAAGTATATATTCATAGCTCTTGTTTTCTTTCTGGAGTTTACATGACGTCTCTTGCTGTACTTTTAGCATCTCATGAGTACTTTCTCCCCAGCCCTTTCTTTCATCTTTATAACATCCCAGGGAAGGAAAGCATTTGATTCCAGGAATGGGATGTTAAGGTTCAGAGGAGACAGATAGTCACATGGCCAACGTGCCACTGATCTGGGATTAGAACTTGTGAGCTTTGGATTCCCTGTGCGATGAAGTAGATTTTGTTGTAGCTTTCTTCCCTCGCCTCTTTGAGACCCTTCTTATTCCTAGCTGTGCTTCATATTGATCTAATAAAGATAGATGCATTAGTCAGAAGCAACTCAGTGGTCCTCAGAGAGGGATTCAAAGTAGTGACTTGCCTCATCAGAATTCCCCAGTGAGCTAAGAAAACAGTAGCTACCTCAGCAGCCACAGTGACTTAGAGGCAAGTCTGTGGACTCTCAAGGCCCAGCCAAGCATGCATGCCTATAATTTTTCTTTTTTCCAAGCAAGCAGGGATTTTGAACTGCCAAAGCTGTGAGTCCAGCCCTATGGAATGAGGAGTGAGCTAACCTGTGTTCTGGGGGACCAGTGTTCAGGGATAAGAACAATTTTAGCAGTGTACTCGTTCTTTAATTAACCCATATACCCTCCTATTTTTTTCACTTTCTCTTTTTTTTCCTCCAGAATGTCAAAGTGCCTTCCAACTGGGCATTGTTATGTCACTTTTACCTATGTGAACAGTAAAAAGCATCTGTCTGGGGGTGAGAAACCAGTGGAGGTCTTACCTTGCAATTTTAGAGCCAAATATATAGCCTATGTGCCCCCAAAAAATGGAGATCAGTTAAGGAGACCAGACATAGAAAAGACGTTGAAAAAGGTTTTTGAAAAATATGACTAAAAAACCTTCAAAGGGTCCAAAGATTTATAATGTTGCCTTTCAAGTAATTTCTGCTTCCTTAAGGAAAGGAGAGACCCCAAAAGGTGTAATATGTATGTCTTTATGGCAGTTAGGTGGCACAGCAGATGGAGTGCCAGGCCTGGAGTCAGGAAGAATCGTTTTTCTGAATTCAAGTCTGACCTCAAACACTTACTAGCTGTGTGACCTTGGGCAAGTCACTTCACCCTGTTTGCCTCAGTTTCCTCATCTGTAAAATAAGCTGGAGAAGGAAATGGCAAACTACTCCAGTATCTTTGTCAAGAAAACCCCAAATGGGGTCACAAAGAGTTGAAAATGACTGAAATGATTAAACAACAACATCTGCATATATGTATATAGAAATAAATGGATGGAGAGAGAGAGAGAGAGAGAGAGAGAGAGAGAGAGAGAGAGAGAGAGAGAGAGAGAGGCCAGACCAACTTTAGAAAATCAAAAGAAATGAGAATGGGGGTGGGGAGGAAATGAAAATTTGAAAAATGAAGCTGCTGGAAAGGACAAAGGATCTGACTCAGCATCTTGGTTAGTGAACTGTATTTATTCATGCTTCAAAGCTTGTTTTATTTTAGTTGTCTGGAACACAGCTCCTATCTCCTCAAGGGGTTGGGCAAGACCCAGAATGTTTTGGTTAACAATATTCTGAGGTAGATTAGATGATGGCTAATACTATTGAGGTATACCCTCATCCTCATCAAAGCCAAAAAAGAGAACACCTATATTTTCAAATCAGATGAATTACCAAGTGACTCACAGTAGAATTGCTTTAAAAAAAAAAAAAAAAACAAGCACTCCTTTCAGAAGCAAACATGATTTGCTTTTGAAAAACTCAATATAAAACCAGATTTCCGTGAACATAAAACAACTTTTAGAGTAGAATTAGGGATAAGTCCAGTCCATTTTAGATTGTTTCTGTGGTAAGGGCTTAATAAATGCTTGTTGACTGACTGATCAAAGGAGTCTAACCTTTTTTGCCTTAAAAATGCTCATTTGCTTGGATCTGAAGGGTAGCATTGTTGGATGCATCTAGTCAACCAATATTTACTGTGCAAATAATGATGCAGGTTACAAACAAATATAAGAATGGATTCCTGCCCTGAAGGATCTAACAGTCTAGTTGAAGAGATAGGACATAAACATTTCTTTGTTGTTATTCAGTCATGTCTGACTCTTCATGGCCCCATTTGGGGTTTTCTTGGCAAAGATACTGGAGTGGTTTGCCATTTCCTTCTCCAGCTCATTTTATAGATAAGGAAACTGAAGCAAACAGAGTTAAGTGACTTGGCCAGGGTCACACAGCTAGCAAGTGTCTGAGGCCAGATTTGAACTCAGAAAGATGAGTCTTTCTGACTTCAGGCCCTGAAGTAGCTCTAGCTACTGTGCCACCTAGCAGCCCTTTATTTAACAATGGTGTTTAATAACAGCCTAACAGCTATCACAAGACAGTGTGTAATAAGGATGAAGTTGGTGGGTATAGATTACAAATATTATCAGTTAAAGGGAAGGTGAAATTACTGTGAACTAAAATGGTGCCATGGAAGAGGTGAAAGTTAAGTTGGGCCCTAAAAGATAGCAGAATTTAACTCAATAGAGAGGAAGGTCAGGCAACACTTTTCGGGGAACAAAATAATTCTGCCTACATGTCTATCATCAAAATAAAAAAAAATTTATAATTGTATTTCAATATAATTGATTTCTTTTGTAATCTTATGCATTTTATGCATAATGGGAAGGGGGTCCATAGGTTTTACCAGACTGCCAAAGCATTCCATAAAACAAAAAAGTTAAGAACTCCTGCTTTAATCCCTAAATTACCACCAACACTATTCTCTCTCTGTTCTGCCTCCCTCTGTTTTTCTCTCTGTGTCTCTGTGTATGTCTCTCTCTCATACATGTACACACATGTACACACCCACACAAAGCTACAGGTGTGCTTTCCTCTACCTTCCTAATTCCCTATTTCATTTTCAGTATTTCCAAACCTTTAGCCTATGTCTTTGAAGACTAGCCCCATCTATCAGCCATGCGGGGGCCCATCTAGGAATACAAAAGAGCCCCTTCAACAACATGGGAGATCAGAAGATTCTTTCAGTGAGAAATGTTGTATTTTCCCAATAGTCTCTGGGATAACCTCACTTTAAAGCCCCTTTTAAGATGGGAAAGGGTAGTAACCATAACCTGTACTCCTGGAAAATGTACTTCAAGGACTAAAATATTGGAAATTCGTCTGGCCTATGCCCCTGGACATCATCCTACCCTGAAGCAAGTATTTGAAAATCTGCATTGTTAGGATTGAGGATGAGGGTGAGATGCAAAAGGAATTGAAACTACAGTGGCCGATCAGAGGTGGGGAAAGATGTCATTTCTATAACTAGCCACTTGGCTTGAATTATTTTGTGGGGAGTGTAAGAGTTAAGTACCATGTCAATCAATATTCCCTTTTCTTTTCAGAGAGTTATAAGATTATCCCAAGCTCTTTATTAGTAATGACAGTATCTTGTTAAGGTTTTCATGGTCCTTTACATACATTTTTTTCATTCAATCTTCATAACCTTTTCGAGTTGTGCACCGCAACTCTCATTACTTCCATTTTGTAGATGAAGAAACTGATTCTCAGAATGATTTCTGTTTTGTTCATGGTCACATAGTTAGTTATCCTGTGAAGCAGGATTCAAATTCAAGTCTTGACTCCCTCAAAGTCACAATATTCTTTCCATCATGCCATGTGGCTGCTCTTTTTAAATATCAGAGCTGCCTAAGAGAAACGTCGATTAGCCTCCTAATTCTTTATTTCTCTTTAATTTCTTCCCAACATTCTTCCCATTTTAGTTTAATTAGTTTAGTGTTACAGAAGTATCATCTCATAGCGCCACATTCATTAGAACTATAAAAGACCTCAGAAACTGCACCCACTTCATAGATAAGAAAACTTGTCCATCTAGGAGGAATGACTGCTCAGGGCACACAGCTAATGGCAGAGCTATAGGCAAGACCCAGATTGCCTGGCTTCCAGTTCTGCCAGGTCAATAGAGCTCACCCCTGCCCCAGCATGAAGATGGAGAAACTAATATTGTTACTGCCACACACTCTCCCAAGGAGGGAGGATCCTGGTTTAATTATCAACTGTTAAAAATGCATGGTGGGGCTCTGCCTAAGTACTCTTGGGTATAGGGCCTTATCCCTTAGCTTCCCTGGCCTTGCCAACAACTGTCAACAATAAAAGCTCATCACACTCACCTCCACTGGCTCCTTGTCTGCCCAGCAGCCACAACCTGTGGCATACATGATACTCGCCACAGCTGGTGGAGAGCAGCTTCTAATTCATTTCAACAAACATTTTACGGAACACCTTCAGTGTGCAAGGCACCCTACTTGGCACTGCAGATACAGAGATGAAAAACGAAATCCACTTGTATGAAATCCACTTGTGACTCCATGCCCTCAAGGGTCTTTGAATCTAATAGAGGAGATAAGGCATACAGACAAATAAGCAAAATGTGCTGATGCAAAAGTGAGGTCCCTAGTCATGCTCTAGCAAAATCTTAGAACCGTGAGTTCATTTTCAACTAGAGGAGAATGGGAGTGGGGGAACAATCAGAGGTCAAGGCAGAGTCAGAGAGACTCGTCTTCATGAGTTCAAATCTGCCCTCAGACACTTACTAACTGTGTGACCCTGGGTAGGTCATTTAACTCTGTTTGCCTCAGTTTCCTCATCTGTAAAATGGGTGGAGAAGGAAATGGCAAACCACTCCAGTTTCTTTGCCAAGAAAACCCCCAATGGGGTCACAGAGAGTTGGACATGACTGAAATGACTCAACCACAACAAAAACAAAGAATACAGTGACGTATCTGAAAATGCACACAACATCCCACATTGGTAGCGCACTCCCCCTCTATTTTTAAAATGTTTTTATTAGCAAATATCTCTCCCTTCTGCCTCCCATATCATTTGAAAGAAAAAGAAAAGAACACATTCCTTTCAACAAATATGCATAGTCAAGCTAAACAAATTCCCTCTTCTCTACTCACCTTAGATATCTACTGCTCCTCAGTCAGCTTTGGCTTCTTCTAGCTAGGTTGTTGTCAGGCTTCTACAAGGGTTCTTACTCACTTCCTTAACATCCTTGACTTGGAATTTTCCCCTTAGGGGAAATCATGAGTCTTAGGTTCTAGTCTCAAATGCTACTAATTGTAAAAGTCTGCCTACTTGTCCTTACAGTGACTTTCTTATGCTGGACACTGAATGTTAAGACCAAGTCTTTCCAGGTCAACATATAACATATCAGGCCACTATTGTATATTTCCTTTGACTAAAGAAACTGAATGGATTATTCAACCTGATCCTCCAGAGTTCTCCCTGGAGTGTGATTGGAAAAAGTTATAAATACATTCCTGAGACCTGTTCTGGGGGGACTACACTAGTTTATGGCATTTTTGGGGGTCTGGTCAACAATCTGGTGAACAAACACCAAGGTGAGTGATGAGGTTTTCATTTAAGGAATGTTTCTCCTCCCTTTAGCACGTTTCTTCCCTTTTGCGTCCATGTTCCCTGATCAACATGTAATCTTCATTACTGTGTGGCCATAGTCTCCTGCTTCTTGTCTGCACAGCTGGGCAGGAGAGAACCAGCTGCCAATTTGTGTCCAGAATAAAGGTTCTGACCCTGTTGGTTTTTTTGGTTCCAATTGGCTTCTCCGCAGTGGAGGAAATAGATCAGAAATTACGAAAGGAGCTGGAAAGGAATTTAAGCCCCAAAATTGCCTGCCCAGATGAGTTTGTTTGATTTCTTGGTATACTTGTTATGATCGTGGTAGTCAGCAAGCACGGGAAAGGGGGCCTGCTGAACCCGCTGGGGCATGGTAGTTGGAGAAGGCCAGGCAATTTTGAAGTTGACTCACTACCATTCTTTAAAGACCAGTTACTCATATAGCCCTCGAATATGACTTTCAGAGGCTTAGCAAAGGTCAAAATAGTTAAGACAGGATAGAATACTGCTTTAAGCAAAGCCATTCGGAGACTGAAGATGAAGGGTTCATTTAGACATTTATTTATTCAATCAAACATGTTTTAAGCATTTACTGTTTGCAGAGAATTCTGTAGTGCTGTAGAGAATACAACTATTTAGTCCCTGACATCTAGGAACCTATCTTTTAGGGAACATGGTACAAATATAGAAATAACTATAAAACAAAATGAATTTTGTAAGTTAGGTGCCACCGTGGTGAAGGGGAAAAAAATGGAACTTAGTCAGATTTCTGGCAGGGCTGGCATGAGGGGGGCAGGACAGGAGGGTGGTGGACTGGCCAAAAAGGCGTAAATGTAGATAGGTCTGGAAGTATGCATAGGACTTCAAGTAGAGAGGGAGAAGAAGAAGAAAGCATTCCAGGAATGGGAATAACACGAGCAGGTTGGAGAAACCTACGACCTGCCTGGACTTGATGAATGGTCCACCTGAGCTTTGGGATTCAGGTTGGATTTCTTTCTGTAAAGATTCATTAAATCTTTTCTCTCTCCTTACTGCCTCAAGTCTCATACCATCCTCGTGTCCTGTCCTTCCAACTTTGCTCCACAGCCAGCTCAGTAGGTAGAAAGCAGCTTTTCTACCCAATTCCTAGCCCCTCCTAACATCTGCCTTTTAGATTCTGTCTCCCTTTGCTCTGTTTTCCTTCTGTCTGCATTAGTATGTCCCCTGCAGGCCCCACAAGTCTTCAGCTCCACTGAAAACAAGAATAATGGTAAAAGCAAATAGTCTCACAGTCTCAGTAGGTAGGATTTGTCCTCCCTTCTTTTGGGAGGAAAAACTAAATCTAGACTTTTAAAGATCCGCTGGCCCCATCATTCATCATAGTGCATAAGTATAGAAATATACAAGGCAGATGATGTGGTTCTTACACACACACACACACACACACACACACACACACACACACACACACACACACACACAGCCCCTCTCCCCCCAGTACCTTTGTCAGGTGGTGGGAAGATTTCCTTTATTTTCTTTCTAATTTACTTTAATTGAAAAGCAGTCCCATCCCATAGCCCATTCTCCTTTCTCCTGGAGTATTAAGTATTCTCACATCTTCTTTGATTCTTTGATCATTGAAAGGAACTAGGCTGCAGTCTGTGTGTGAGCAGACAGCTCAGAAACTCCACTTCTCACCCAAAGCTTTCCCAACGGGGGGAACATATGTGAGAAAATCTCATGATATAAATATTTCTTTGCATCATCCCCTGGGATATTTCCCCCCACCAGGGAAGGGGGGCAGGGCAGCAGGAAAGCTCAGATGCCACCTGTGGATTTTCTTTCTTTCTGCCTAGTCCAGCCAGAATACAATAAAGGTTCCTAGGTTTTATGCAAGGAAAGCAAGTCCCCACTTCCTTGGCATACACAGGAGGGTAAGGTCATTGAAATTTACTATAAATTGATGGTCCCCCTTTCTGTGCCTACCGCCTCCACTCCAAGATACTCTTAGTCATATAGCATATGTTTTCTGTTTTCCAGATATGGTATAAAGCAGCATGCTCAGAATTAGTGAATTTCTGAGAGCCTCCACCCCAGCCTCTCTATCCACTTCTACTCTACAGATCTGTTCAGTTCCTTTCATAAAGCAATTTCCTGTTGAGTTCCCATTCTCCTTCACTTACTTCCCTCAGAGCTACAGTTGTTTGTCAGTCTTTAGCTATTGAAAGGAGAATGCAGAATTATGAACTTAGGACTTGAATTTTAGCTGTGGGCCATGTTGACACTCTCTGGGATTTGCACAAGATTTATAACTCTTAGATTAGATTTCAGTACTGCCTCTGCTGCCCTTGGGTGTAGACATGACCTTCAAGTCTTTTTTTTTTCTGTACTCTTAAACCAGTCTTGCAAATAAGTATAGGACATTTGCTAGCCTGCTCTTGCTCCACAAGGTACACAGATAGTAGATTAAATGAAATCAGGTTCTAATGAAGGAATTCCATGCTCACTCAGCATAAATTATGACTTGATTAAGGTGAGTGGCTATTATTAAGGCTGTGTAAGTATTTCCCTGCTACCTTTTTCTGTTAAATAACTTGATGACAATAATTTCAGCTTTTCATTTCATTTTATCAGTCATTTTCTTGTGGCTCACTAATAAGAGTGTAGTTACAGACAGTCAACCATTATGGAGTTCAGAGGTAGAATTAGAAGTAGTAAATGGATGAAGATGAAGAGGGGGAAAAACAAAGAGATGGAAATTAAGGACAACAAATTTTTAAAATGAAAAAGGAGAAGAAAGCATGGTTGAAATTCTGCTGTGTTCAACTTTCTAAATAGTTTGTAGCATTTGACTTCTGCCCAACTAGGGTTCAGCAGGTTCATATTGACAGGTAAGATTGAGTCCCTGGGGTAACAAAATGAAGTCTTGTGTGAAGAAGTCTCATGAGAAATCATCAATACCTGCTGCTCCCTGACATGTTCTGTGCAAAGGAAACGCTGATATTTATTCTTTTCCAACCTCTCATCTTTGGATTTAGGATTCTAGTCAACTGGACCTTGACCCTGCTATATTCTGTTTGATTATAACTTGGACTGTGCCATCTTTCCTCAGGAGAATTCTTCCCTTAGGTTCTCTTGATTGCCTGTGTTCCCAGACTTGGGTTAGTTCCATCCTCTCCCTTCTGGGTGCCCCTAGGGGCAAGGATTTGATGAGGAGGGTTCGTTTAATTACAGAGCAAGCAGCCTGCTGACTGCCTTCCCCAAATCACTGACCATTTTGAAGTTTCCACAATTCGTGGACTTATTTTTGTTGTTGTTACTCAGTCGTTTCAGTCACGTCCAACTCTTCATGACCCCACGTGGGGTTTTCTTGGTAGAGATACTAGAATGGTTTGCCACTTCCTTCTCCAGTTCATTTTACAGATGAAGAAACAGAGGCAAACGGGGCTAAGTGACTTGCTCAGGATGTTGCAACAATTGGGCTAGCAGCTGCTGTGGGGGTGAAAGACCAACACAAGCCCAACAACAAGAATGCTGCCAGCATAGATTCTTTTGATCTGCTTTACTAAGGAAAGTAACGTTAAGGGGGTTAACAATCTTATTTCAATCCAACATACAAATATCATTCACTTACTTCAGGGAAAAAGCCAGCACCCTGAACTTCAGAGCAAATACAAACAAATTACAAACATACATTATAAACCGACCAAATACAATTCTTAGTTACCAAGAAGCCATCAACATCTGGGTGAGCCAGGAGGCCCTTTGAGCAGCTGCCCAGAGTCCTGGGCCTCCAGGAGTGAGAGCCTCAGCAAATAGCTTTGTTCTCTCTTTTTATACATTCTTTAGCCATCATCAAACATCATCTGAGCAACCAGAACTTAGGTTCCTACTACTGACTCTGGTCTTAGCAACTCCCCTTAGGACCCTGAGGGCTGTGTGCCCACATAGGCTTAGCACCTAGTAGATGAGAGTTTGGGCCTGGGGCCTTGCATCTAGTAAGGCTCAATCAAAGACACTTAATTTATCATTGCAAAATAGTAAAAAAGTCTCAACTTAATTGATATTACACAGGGTCACATAGCTAGTAAGTATCTGAGGTCAGATTTAAACTCAAGTCTTCCTGACTTGAGGCGCTCTATCCACTGAGCCACCTAACTGCCCCTATTTATTTTAGTACAGTGGAAAGAGCACTGGATTTGTAGTAGGAAGATCTAGTTTTGAATCCTAGCCATGCCACCTACTAAGCTGTACTACTTTGGCAAGTCACTTAATCTCTGGCCCTCTCTAAATTACAGATTTGAACTATAGGACTTCTAAGGTGCCTTCCAGTTCTAAATACATAATCATCTGCTCCTGTGATCTTATAAGGTGGGTTTAGGGGGAGGAAAGCAGGAATCTGCTTGCTAAGTGACCTCGGGCAAGTCCCTTAAACTCCCTCAGTGTCTTCATCTGTCCAATGGGAGAGTTGGACTAGAGGGTCCCTTCTGCCATCTCTAAATCCATGATCTTATGATCCTGACTGTGCTGAAGTGGAAGCTGCCTGATCGATGTGGGAGAAAGAGCCCTGTGTGAGCCAGGAGATCTGAGTATGTCCTGCTTCCGGCAGTAAACAGACTAGCTCTGTTACCTTGAGCAGGTCATGGAATGATTCCAAGACACACACACACACACACACACACACACACACACACACACCTGCTGCCTTGTAAAAGGGAGATACTATTATTTACACTGTCTTCCTCACAAAGTTCCGATGGAATAAACTTTGTAACTGTAAAGCATTACTTAGACATAAATAAATTTCACTGTTATCCTTTGCCTACCTCCTTCCTCTCTTCTTCCATTGATAGTTTTTGAGTTCTCATGTTCCCAGGGAGCTTTTTGTCTCATAACTCATTCCTTCTTGACACTGAACAGATGGCTTCCCTGTCAATTAACCTTGTCACTTTTCCTGGCTTTACCCGGGCCCTTCTCTGAATGTTGAGCTTCTAAACTCTGTTTCATTAGAAAATTTAAATGAAGTTAAACTGTGATTGAAGTTTACTGCTGAGCAGGAAGAGGTAATTAGATATGAACATCAGGTAGGCAGGTGTGATCTCCCAGGGAAATGGGCTACTGAATACCCAATAGTACCTCCCCAAAATAAGGCAGATCATTGGGTAACTACATAGCAATTCCAGAGGTATATTGGCTGCACAAAGAGCTGTGATACATTCCAAGAATACCTTAGCAAGAGTACCTAGATGTAAAGAGCGGCTCCTGGTGGTACTTTCTCCCTAGCCCTCCAGCCAGTTGTACAGTACAAATGGAAGGATAATAAGATCTTCTCTTCTCTTGGGCATGTCTGCCTTGCGGCAGTAGTAAATATTCTCACTCAAGCAAAAGCCCTTAGCAGATCGGGTTGGCTGATGAATACATTTGTACTGGTTGGATCCTTGCCACCTAAAACCACCTGGTTTAGCTTGGGGATGGTGGTAAGGTTGTGGATTCAGCTCTCCTGTTCTCTAAATTGAGTTCCTCTTGAATGAGTTTCTCATCTCTAATATTTGTTGCCCAGCCATCTCAAATCTCTAAAATACCTCTTTGTAACATGTATATTTCACCTAGTGTCCAACATTAGGCAGGTATGATCAGGGTTAAAGTGGCAAATCAGAAACATGGGTCATAGAATCTTAAAATTGGAAAATATTATGGTCTTGACTGCATCTGAAGTAAGGATTCCTGCTAATCTTCAGTGTTGTCTAGCTTCTTCTTGAAGACTTCTAGGGATAAGAAAGTCATTAATTTTGGGGAAAGCCCATTCAATTTGAGAAATTTCTTCTTTATGTTGAGTCATAATATACCTTCCTATAACTTTGGTCTAAGTTATAATCTTTGGAGCCAAGACTAATAAGTCTTTTTGTCTTGTCCATGGCAATAGCATGAGAGACTTTGTCAGATACCTTGTGGAAATTCCACTTAGAATATTTATATTGCATTCCCCTAATTTATCAGTTTGCTGCTTCCTCAAAATCATTGAAAGTGGGTCAGCAATTGAATGTATAATTTTTTTTTCAATATCTTACCAATCTAAGAATGTCACTCCCTTGTGACCTTTTTAGTGACTCTTTATAGCCTCTAGGATAAAAATCAAACTCTTCAGCCTGGCATATAAAGCCTTTGCAACTTGGTTCTAGCCTCTCTTTCTAGTCTGATTGCACAGTCTCTACATTCCAAGCAAACTGACCTATTTGCTGTTCCCTAGGCTCCATACTCCATCTCTGGTCTCCAAACCCTTGCAAAGAATGCCTGTAATGTGCTCCCTCCTCACCTCTGCATCTTGGTATCCCATTTTCCTTAAAGGCTCAAATCATGTCTGGTTCCTCCTGTGGGAAACATTTTCTTATTACTTTATTTGTTCTCTCTCCCTCTTACTCAAATTCCTATGTGCATAATTATTCAAAAAGCATTCAGCCAGCATTTAATAAGTACCAGTTATGTTCAGGGCAAGAACTGGTTTTCATTTTATCTGTATATCCAGAACCTAACACAACTGTGCATACAGGAGGAGCTTAATAACTCTTGTTGGATGGAATTGGATGTAATTAACCTTGAATTGGTGACTTGTTTAGGAGAGCAAGATACTCATTTTCTATATTCTTTATTTATCTTGCATCTTGATTACCTCTTGATTATTTTTGTTCCTTTTACCATTCTGAAAAACATGTTTTAAAAGAACAAACAAAAGGCAAAATGGGAATTTGAGTAGTTCTACTTTCTCTCCTCCTTATCCCTAAATAATAGGCTTACAGTATATTTCTTATTTTTCTGAACTGTCTTCCCTTTTCTCTTTAATTTTTACACACAGCACACACACACACACACACACACACACACACACACACACACACACACACGAGGCCCCCCCCCCCCCCCCCCCCCAGGGAGATGGAGCTGTCCAGATTTCTTAGTGCTGACCAAAGAGACTAAGAATTTATCAAACTGCCATGGACCTATCCTTTGGGTGGCAGCAAATGAGTAGCAGAGATGATTTCTCTTAAAAGCAGGAACTTCACATTGACCTTTTTAAATGAATCAGGTCTCGGGGAATTTGGCCAACTTTGCTATTTTGGTGGAATATACTGATACCTCAAGTCATTTGTGGTCTAGGGTTTAGTGGTTTTACTCAAGGCTGCTGGCCATTAGAGTAAACTCCTGAATGGAACACAGCATTCTTGTGTCCTTTATCCCAACAGTGACCTCTTCTATGAAACCTCAACTATTATATGCTCATTCACTCAGAGTAATGTCTAATTTAAAAGAAAATCCTCTCTCAAATCACCCAGAAAGGATTTTCCAATAAGTTCTGTAGGATTACTCTAAAACTGTGCCTCTTGATATAGTAAGAGTGCAAATTCAGTCCCCATAATAATTTATTACAAAAACTGGGTAATTCAAGTGATGTTTTATTTTAAATAAATGACTAGTTGTGGATTGTTCTTATTTGTAAATTGGAAGAGACTAGAGAAAGTGAGACCAAATATAAGAAAATCTTGTCACTCTTCCTCTTCCATCTCTCTCCCCCTTTTGACAAGTAATCAGGACCATTCACAGCACTTTGTCTGAAGAAGCAGGCTTGTTAAGTACTCTAGTCTCCTGCTGTAACAATGAGATCTCAGATAGCCAGGACCACTTTAATTTGAATTTGCCTTTTTTAGGTCCCCTGAATTTCAAATGAAGGAGTTTTGAATATATGCTGACTTAAAAGACTCATTTCTTCAGCAGAGGCAGATGGAGTTTCATAGGCATTGAAATCTGAATGATTCACAATGTGTACTCAAATTCTTGAAAGCATGTTGCATCCCTTCCTCCATTGCAGAGGTGGGGGGTGGGGCTGGTGGTTAAGAGTGTATGTTATTGCATATACTGTAATATGGTTGATGTATTTGTTGGTTTTACTAGGCTGCTTTTTCATCCTTATTTTTAAATCTGTATTAAGAGGAATGGCTTCATGGGCAGAAAGAGAGATATATATGGAAATGAATGTGATATAAGAACAAATGGCATATTTTTAATCCCCTCAGAATGAGGGGAAAAGAACATTATATACATACCTATTCTTTCCTCATCTGAAAAAAGTGAGTGTAATGAGCAGCTAGGGAGATAGAAAAATTGGAGGTCAGCAGTCAGAATACCCTTAAATTCACAACATCAGATATAGGAGGCATGGCCAGTTAGAGAGGAATTTTCATGGACTGAAATCTCAGTAAGAGTGAGCAGTGTGATGTAGCACAACTTGGCCAAGCCCTGCTCAAAACCAAAACAAACTCCTCTTGCCCCAGGTCTGCTAGACTGGTCTGAGGGAGCAATAGGACCAGGCCTTTCTATGGCTGGCAAGCAGGGTAGAGAAAAACTATTTCCTTGTATGGTGGGCCCTGCTAGAAGGCATGGCTGATTAGGAAAGGCCAGGACAAACCACTTCCCACTGCCCCTTATAGCCATGTCACTGCTAGGCTAACTTCAAATCAGGCCTGGGACGCCACTAGGACACTGGAATATTGTCCAGAAGCAAACCTACTCCCACTTATACCTGGCACATGGAATTCCAGGTGCTTTGTGTGCTATGATAACTTGGCAAATCAGGCATTGGAGTGCTGGACCAACATTGTGAAGGTCAGCCTCCTTTTATCAGAGGACCTCACTGGTACATTGACTGGATTCATTCACCTTTAGTTGGTGTACTCCTACTGCTTCTTCCTACTCTTATAATTTCTCTGATACTGAACCCCCAGCTGCTAAAGAACAACCCCCACCCCTGCCTCAACTGTATCCTCCTTCATTTCCAGCCCCTGAATCTTAACCTCTTACCCAAAAATATTTTACTCCATATCAATCATCCTCCCTTGTGCCATGCGGAATTCCTGCTCCATAATTAATAAACTTGCTCTCATAGTATACTGATTCTTCTCTTGCTCTTTCTATCTCCTGATATGAACTGAAACCTAGGTCACTCTTGACAACATGCATTCCTGGCCACACTTTCCAGTACTCATTGAACTTTAAATTCATCCTCCCTCCAAGTCACTAGTTGGGGGTGGGATTGAAGGTAGAGGTGCTTTGTAATTTTAAATAACCTGATGCAGGCAGACTTGACAAGATGATAGTGATTTAGAATAAAATGATTAAACCACTATACAGTCACTATTTATGTTGAATATGTTAAGAGAAAGTGAATCATGGGGGTGGGGAACAGGAGAGTACCCCAACAATTTCCATATACAATCAAGGCAAGTATTTATTCCTCCTCCTTAAATGTAGCTAGGTAAGCCAGGATGTTTTTTTGTTGTGTTTAAAGCAACCAGTGAAGCTGTGCCAGGAAAATGTCATTCTTTACCTTGATTGTAGGGGCTGGGTAATTTTCCCTTCTCTGTCATCTTTTGGTGACTAATACAGCATGGTGTAGTGGGAAGGGCTTTGGATTAAGACAGGAAGCCTGGGTTCTACTTCCATACTGCCACCAACTACTTGTATTACCTTGAGCAAATCCTTCTTTTTGTTTCTTTGAACCTGTTCCCTTATCTAAAGATTGAGAATAGTACTTGCCCTAACTCTGTCATTGACTTGTTAAAAGAACCAAGTGAGAATATCTGTGAATATTTTTAAAAATTTATGAAATGTTCATATAAATGCAAGATAAACTTTACCAGGTCAAATTTTTCCCAGGAGGTATTGAAATAGAAACTAACTGAAATTAGCATTCCTTCCTACTCATCCACTCCCTCATCCCTAAAGTAAGTGGGTGAGAGGCTATTTACCAGACTATTAGTGAGCTATTTCCATATTGACCATGTGGTACTCTCTAAGCCATGTCCTATAGGGGAGGTGTTCTTTCTATGTTTTTTTAAAAATATTTTATTTTTTCCAATTACATGTAAAAACAATTGTAAAATTTTTCTTAAAGTTTTGAGTTCCAAAATTTTCTCCCTCTCTTCCTCCCCTGTATCCTTCTTGAGAGGACAAGCAATTTGATATAGGTTCTACATGTGCAATCATGTAAAACTTTTCAATATTAGTCATGTTGCCAAAGAAAACACAGAAACTTCCCTTTCCCCCACAAAAAAGCCCCACCAAGAAGAATGTTTAAAGTTTGCTTTGACCTGCATTCAGACTCCATCAGTTCTTTCTCTGGAGCTGTATAGCACTTTTCATCATAAGTCTTTCAGAATTGTCTTGGATCATTGTATTGCTGATAATATCTTAAGTCATGCACAGTTGACCATTGTACAGTATTGCTGTTACTATGTACACGATTCTCCTGGTTCTGTTCACTTTACTATGCATCAGTTCATGTAAGTCTTTCCCATTTTTTCCAAAAGCATCCTGCTTATCATTTCTTATACCACAATAGTATTCCATCACAATAAATGCCACAACTTGTTCAGCTATTTCTGAATTGATGGGCATCTTCTAAATTTCCAGTTCTTTACTACCACAAAAAGAATTACTATAAATATTTTTGTGCATATACATCCTTTTCCTTTTTTTTAAATCTCTTTGGGATACAGACCTAGTAGTAGTATTGCTTGGTCAAGGGGAATGCATGGTTTTGTAACCCTTCAAGCCTAGTTACAGATTGTTCTTCATTAGGTCTAGCTCAAGATTGTTCTCCAGAATGGTTAGACCAGCTCACTATTCCACCAGCAGTTCATCAATGTACCTATTTTCCCTCATCCCTTCCAGCATTTGTCTTTTCTGGTAGGTGTGAGGGAATATCTTAAAGTTGTTTTAATTTGTCTTTCTTTAATGAATTTAATTAATTTCTTTAATGAATCTAGAGCATTTTTTCCTATGACTTATAGAAAACATTGATTTCTTCTTCTGAAAATTACCTGCTTATTTCCTTTGGCCATTTATCAATTGGGGAATATTTTTATAAATTTGACTCAGTTCCCCATATATTTGAGAAGTGAGGCCTTTATCAGAGAAACTTGCTGTAAAATTTTTTATATTACTTCATTGCCTATGATAACTCTTAGCAAAATATAGGTTCCCTGATTATCTCTTTTAATTAGGTTCATTTTTGCTTTTGCTTTGCCTGAAATCATGGTTGCTGTGCCTACCTTTTTTATTTCAGCTGAAGCATATTAGATTCTGCTCCAGCCCTTTATTTTAACCCTGTGTGTGTCATTTTGTTTCGAATGTGTCTATTGTACACACACACACACACACACACACTCACTCTTCCCTCTTTGAACCAATTCCAATGAGAGTGAGGTTAAAGCATTACCCTCCCATTTTCACCTCCCTTATAAAAGCTCTTCCTTACATACTTCTTTTATAGAAAAATTTCCCCCATTCTACCTCTCCCTTCCCCCATTTCCTAGCGCATCACTCTTTCTCACCCCTAATTTTTTTTTTTTTTGGAGATCATTGCATCATAATCAACTCACACCCATGCCCTCTATCTATTTAGGCATCTTCTAACTGCCCTAATAATGATAAAATTCTTAGAAGTTACTTGTATTATGTGTCATATTATAGATTAGGCAAAAATTGTTTAGAAAAGAACTACCCTGATAATGATAAAGTTCTTAGGAATTATACTATCATCTTCCCATATAGAAAAGTGAACAGTTCGACTTTATTGAGTCACTTATGATTACTCCTTTATGTTTACCTTTTTATACTTCTCTTCAGTCTTTTTTTTCAATATCAAATTTTCTATTCAGCTCTGATCTTTTCATCAGAATGCTTGGAAGTACTCTATTTCATTAAATGTCTGTTTTTCCCCCTGAAGGGTCATACTCAGTTTTGCTGGGTAGGTTATTCTTGGTTGTAATCCTAGCTCCTTTGCTTTCCAGAATATCATATTCCAAGCCCTCTGCTCCTTTAACGTGGAAGCTGATAAATCTTGTGTGATCCTGACTATGACTCCACAATATTTGAATTGTGTCTTTCTGGATGCTTATAATATTTTCTCCTTGATGTGGGAGCTCTGGAATTTGGCTATTCTTGGATGTTCTTGGGAGTGTTCATTTTGGGATCTTTTTCAGAAGGTGATCAGTGGCTTCTTTTAATTTCTATTTTATCATCTGAATCTAAGATTCTCAAAGCAGTTTTCCTTTATAATTTATTGAAACGTGATGTGTTTTTTTGATCATGGCAGTCAGGTAGTCCAATAATTCTTAAATTGTCTCTCTTCAATAGCCACTGATCACCTCCTGAAAGCTTGCTAGGTCAGTTGTTTTTCTGATGAGATATTTCACATTTTCTTCAATTGTTTTTCATTCTTTTGAGTTTGTTTTATTTTTTCTTGAAGTTTCATGGAGTCATTAGTTCCACTTGCCCAATTCTGGTTTTTAAGGAATTATTTTCTTTAGTAAGCTTTTGTACCTCTTTTTTCATTTGGCCAATTTTGTTTTTTTAAGGAATTCCTTTCTTCGGTGAATTTTTTGAGCCTCTTTTTACCAAGGTGTTAATTTTATTTTCATAATTTTCTTGCATCACTCTCATTTCTTTCCTCAATTTTTCCTCTACCACTCTTATCTCTTTCTTTATATTGTCAGGAATTCTTGCTGGCCTTGGATCCAATTATTCTTTGAGGCTTTGCTTGAAGCTGTTTTCACATTGTTATTTTCTTCTAAGTTTATGTCTCATTCTTCCCTGCCACCATAGTAGCTTTTTTGGTCAAGTTCTTTTTTGTTGTTGTTGCTCATTTCCCCAGCCTATTTCTTCACTTTGAACTTTATGTTAAAGTTAAGCTTTGTGCCCCTGTGGGTGGGGAGGCATCGTCCCGAGCTTCAGGCTTTTTGGTGTTGCTGTTTTCAGAGCTAGTTTTGGAGGTCTACAAGTTTTCAGTACTTCCAAGATGGTGTTATCCTGGGAAAGGTGTGATCGCTGCTCTCCTGGTCTTTGCTTTGGTCTTTATACAGGAAAGGCCCCTACTTCCCTGCAGCCACAAGTACTGATGTTCCTCTTGACCCTGGAATTGTAACTAAGCCAAGTCCCCCGCTCCCTTGTGATCCATTGCAAGTGCCATTCTCTGCCCTGGAACCGTAACACAAAACTGTTTGTGGGCAACAGTTGCCAATCAGCTCCCTCTGCCCCCGCTGCCAACAAATGGTCACCCGCAGTCTCTTTCTGAACAGTTTTTTGACTGCCTTACCATCTCTGGGTTGAGAGCTCCCAAAGCAAAACTGCTGTTGCTGCTGCTGCTGCTGCTTTTGGGGCTGCCTCTAAGGCCCACTGCTGTTGCTCCTGCCATGCTCCAGGCCTGGACCCACCCTGGTGTTACAGACCTCTCCTATGGACATTCTAAGTTGTCTTAGGTTGGAAAAATGTCTCCCTATGATCTTTTGTTGGCTCTGCCATTCCAAAATTTTATTTGAGGAATTATTTTAATGGTGTTTGGAGGAAAATTTTGGGAGATTTTAGCTGAGTACCATCCTGTACTCTTACCATCTTGGTTCTACCTCCCCCAGATCTTTTTCAAACCAATATGATGGTTGGTGTGTGAATTGGAGTCCAAAGAAAAGAGAGGATTTCATCACTTGCTAGCTAAGAGCCCAATTTTCCAAGTCTTGATGTTTAACCAAGACGTTAGAGGTTGGTATATAGGACAAAAGATTTGACATGAAGATGACATCAAGCAACTGAGCGTTTGGGTCTCATTCAGGCAGTAACTCTTAGAAGATCCCATCTTTTCTAAGAACAAGTTTGTGTGGTGTTTGCTGTGAACAGAGAGGCAGAGGACTCAGGGACTCAGGTAAAGTTATGCAGAGCGTTGTCCACTTAAGTGTTTTAAATCATCTACCTTTTTTCCATTAACCACATCGGACTTGTTTGGAATTTATTTAAATTATTGAAGTCTGAGTGTAGGGGTGGGAGGAATAGGTGGAATCAACCTCTTCCCCTCTGGCAGAGAACACGTAGGTCCTGGCAGTCTCCCTGCTCAGTGTGAAGCCAAATGAATGCAGCACTCATAGTGGGGCTATCTTTGTTATTATCTTTTGAAAGCAATTAGAGCAACATTCTTGACATGTTCCAAGAGAGGGCTTGTGAGGCTCCTGAAGAGAAAAAAAATGACATAAGGAACAGTATCATTGCCAGGTCTTGTCATTTCTTCCTTCAGAGCATCTTGAGTCTTTGACTTCAATCACATGACTATTTTTGTTTAAAATGTATTATCATACATCATCTTAACAGCACCACATTTCCCCTCCATTTTAAGTGTCCTTATTAAAAGAAGGTGAGTTGGATTGCATGTGGGAAACTACATGGTGCTTTCAATGATCCCTGGCTCCTACAGGGCACAAAGATCCCTCTTTTCAATGTACATACTCTTTAGGTAATAATACTATAGGATTGTGATTCTCAGAATGTCACAGTATGTAAGAAACTTCTTAGAGTTATGTGTGACCCCAAAGGGCAACAGACAGATACTTGGTTGAGTGCAACATGTTGCTCATGGTGACTTGTGTAGAAGAAGTGGTAGAAAATATATCCAAGAAATGATGAAAAAGAAGGCAGTCCAGTCATGTAGCAAGAATTGGAGGTTAACAGATAGAAAACCTGAGATTTCAAGGGTGCCTATATTACAAAGACCTAAAGAAAAACCTTCAAAATAGTAATGGATACTCTGAAGGATTTTAGTGAAGACGTGGACAGCAATTGCCCAGGATGAGAAGGCACTGACGGATTGTTAAATCACCATTGGAAGAAGGGATGTACCTCCAGTATTCCTATGACCGTTGGAAGTGTCAGTGTGTGCAAGTACCCACGTCATTGAGATCGTCATGCATTTACTGGAGCATTGAATGTACTATTCAGATTCTAAATCCTGCAAAAAAGCTAACTTTTGAGGAAAGGGGAGTAGAAATGCCTATAGAACAGAAATTGCTTCATAGCCAGATCCAAATCTAATTAATAAAAAGTATACATTTTTGGGAAAAAAAAGGAACAGGGGAGACCATTTGTAATGTATAAGATTAGGGATGGAAACTAATTTCAGCACAGTGGAATTCAGATGATCAAGGTGAGAGTTCATTTAAAATTAAGCAAAAAAAAAAAAGACTTTTGGCTTTTCTCTTAACTCCAAACTTTACTTGAAGTACTGGTGAATGATAAAATATTATAGCTTCTCCATAATATCCCTAAAGTAGGAAGAGATAGCAAATTGTCTAAGGCAGAATGACTTATCCTTCTGTACCTTGGCTACTCCTTGGGCAGAGATGTGTGTCTGACACCTTCTCTCATACCATTTTCTGATTCTCAAGAATTTTTGTTGTTTGGTCATTTTTTAGTGGTTTCTGACACTCCATGACTCCATTTGAGATTTTCTTGGCTAAGATACTGGAGTGGTTTGCCATTTCCTTCTCCAGCTCATTTTACAGATGAGGAAACTGAGGCTAACAGGGCTAAGTGACTTGCCCAGTGTCACACAGCTAGGAAGTGTCTGAGGATGGATTCGAACTCATGAAAATAAATCTTCCTGATTCCCAGCCCAGTGCTCTATCAACTGTACCAGCCACCTGCCTCTGTCAAGAATTGTCCAGGTACTATTCGTTGTCCTCAGGCTTCATGTACTGCTTTTTCCTCTTAGTACATGGATTTGGGACCAGAGCAGAGAGTCTGATGTTGTCCAGAACAGGGTCAAGAGTTCCCTTTTTTCCTTGTGCTGATGACTTGATGAAACCAGTGGTATTTACAAGAGTAGAGAATAAAGGGCTTGGCTCACGCGGAGATGGAACATAATTGCCATAGATGAAGAGCACTCTCAACAATTCTCCAAGATCCCTGAGATTAGACTGTAATCATTGTTTGTAAGCAGCCGGGAATGAAGGGTAATCAGCCAGGCAGCCTTTTTATATTATTATTCTAAGAATTAATATCATGTTGCTGAAGGAGCCCAGCAACTTGGGCTTTATGCTTCTTGAGTCTCTTAGAACCTTGTCCTCCTGAAAATGAGACTCCCATAAGAACTGATGATTAAATCAACCCACTTCAATCTAATAGATATTTATTAAACATCCACTGTGTCCCAAACATCATCGTATGGACCTGGTAAACAAAAATGAAAAATAACTCGGTACTCACCTTCAAGGAGCTTAGAGCCTAATTAAGAGTAGGTAGCAAAGGAGAGGCCCAAGCAAGTGCTAGGAGAAATTGGATGGCAGAGAGGTGGAATAGGACTTGACCTGTTCCAGACTTGGATTTTTAGGTGAATGTTACTCTCTAAAAGAATGTTAGAATCCCAGAGGCTAAGAATTTTGCCAAAAAGAATATGGGAAGTCTGACTGGAGCCCTTCCCTTCCCAGAAACAGGTGTTACCCATTTCCGTTACATTCAGTTCAGTTGAATTAAACAAAACAAGCACTTATTTAAATGGCTACAGTGTTCAAAGCACTGTGCTAGGTGCTAGGGATTTTGTTGACAGGCAGCTAGGTGGCACAGTGGGTAGAGCGCCCTGCCTGGAGTCAAGAACACTCATCTCCCTGAGTTCAAATCTGGCCTTAGACTCTTACTAGCTGTATGATCCTGGGTGAGTCACTTAACCCTGGTTTGCCTCAGTTGCCTCATCTTTAAAATGAGCTAGAGAAGGAAATGGCAAGCCACTCTAGTATCTTTGCCAAGAAAACTCCAAATGGGGTCACAGAGTCAGATATGGCTGAAACAACTGAACAACATGCACTAGGGATACAAACAAAAGTTCAGCAGTCCCTGTCGAGGACTCTTCTCCTGGAAGAAGTGCATATGTATACATGTAAATGCCTAAGAAACTACAACACCATTAGGGGAACAAGAGCACCACGGATGGGAACAGTCAGAAGAGGCTGCTTCTAGGACCTGCAGTGAGTTTGGTTGGTCCTCATCCTGAAGGGATCAGGGAGGAATCCTCATTCTGGGAACTTAACCCTTGTGCTTATCCCAGCTTATTCATTTATCAGTTGGTGAATTTCTTCAACTTGCAGGCCATTTTGCTAGGTTCTGTAAGGAATAGAAAGGATTATGAGACAAGTTGCCTGCCCTCAAGGAGCTCCCAATCTGTTAGTGGAGACAAGATATCAGTAGTTAGATAACTATAACACACAGTCTTATGTGCTGTGTTCTAGATGGACAGTGTAAACACCTAAATGCTACTAGGGCTTAGGGGAAGGAGCAGATACTCTGACCTGACACATCAGGTGAAGCTTCATGGAACAGCTAGAGAGAGGGAGGGAGATGATTCTGAGCCAGTGGAGCACGAGAAAGGTGCGAAAGGAGGAAAGCACAAGATTTGCTATTGTAGCATTAAGTTCATGTAGAGGGGCTATAAGGTGGGTTGTGGAACAGCCAGAGAGGGCTGTGGATGCTAGGGAGCTGTTCTTTATCCTGTCGCCAGTATGAAACTGTTGAAAGGCTTTGAATGGTGGAATGACGTGATCCAAGAGTAAGCTTTTAGGAAAGGGAGATGAGATTCTGTATCTTAGAGGTTTTTCCAATAGGGGTGCCCACATCAGGAAGTCAAAGCTATTCTTTCCTTCTGCTTAGCACTCCTTTTCATGCAAGAATCTTTTCCTTTTAAGTAGTTTATTTTTTGTTTCCTTCTGAGACCATGACAGTGACATGTCCAGGCAAGAAAAAGTGAGGCCCATCATTCAGACCAAGGGATATTTCCCTCTTGGTTTATAACAGTATTTTCCCCATGATCTGGATGCTGCTTGAAATCCTGTTCCTAATTATAAACTCAGTTGGTATCTGTGAGCACAGCAAGAACATTCAGTACAGACACAAAGCTAGCACCAGGCAGCAAGTGCCTTGATGTTTCTCTGATGTGAAATGAGAAGAGGAAGGAATGAAAGAGCCATGAAACCAGTCTGGCCATCTTCAGGAGGGTGGGAGGAGGGGCTTCTCTCAAGTAAGGCTCCGAAAGGAAAGGGAAAGATAGCAAATGAGACTGCTGAGATGAGAGGATGAAATGCCACTCAGCCAAGTGGATAAGAAATTCTGGATCATTATATGGTTCAGAAATGGAGGCTAAGCCACTTTGCCAAGGCCTAAAAGGTGGTAACACTGTGATACCGACTTACACCTCAAAAAAACCGTTTTGTATGTCTCCATTTTAAATCTAGGATTTACTCCAAAAGGGCACTTGGCAATATTCCCTTTTTGAAAATCCATATTCTGTGCCATGTATAGTAAAGGCAGCTTGGTTTTTGACCCTAAGACATTGGAAATTCTCTGTGGCGAGATTTCCAGTGTATGGTGCATAGGATCAGGCAGCGTCTGGAATCTTGTGCTCAATACTGAGTACCAGACTTTCAGAGAGATATTGACAATCAGGAGTAACTCAAGAGGTGGGTGACTTGGATAGTGAGAAGGCTTATGGTTATCCATAGAAAAGAGAAGACTGACGGGTGATATGATTGCTCTTTTCAAATATTTGAACAGCTGTTGTGTAGAAGAGACATTCAAACATATTGTGTAGCTTCAAAGTACAGAACCAGGACCCAGGACCCATGCTTAGAAGTTGTAGGGAGGCAGATTTCAGCTCTGTATAAGACAGAATTTTATAATGATGGCACATTTTAAAAAGGGATGGGCTGTCTTGTGAGATAATAATCACTCATTTATGCTTTGCTTTTGCCAAACTACTTTCCCTACAGCTCCTCTGGGAGACAGCTGATGCAAGTATTAATGTTGTTGTTGTCGAGTCATTTTTCAGTTGTGTCTGACTCTTTGTCACCCCATTTGGGGTTTTCTTGGCAAAGACGCTGGAGTGGTTTGCCATTTCCTTCTCCAGCTCATTTTATAGGTGGGAAGACTGAGGCAAACAAGATCAAATGACATGGCCAAGGTCACGTAGCTAGTAAAAGTCAGAGGCCAGATTTGAACTCAGGAAGATGAGTCTTCCTGATACCAGGCTCATCCACTGTGCCACCTGGCTGCCCTTGCAAGTATTAATACCATTCCCATTTTACAGATTAAAAAAAGAGAAGCCTAAAGAGATTGAGTTACTAGCTCATTAGTTACTGCTCAGCTATTGAAAGAGTATTGATTTTGAATCAGAAGGCCCCAACTTTGCCACAAGGTCACCTGTTTCACTTGGGGAAAACCAATCACTCTGGGCCTCAGTTTCCTCAGAGGTCCTTTCTATCTCCCAAATCCTAGACCCCCCCCCCCCCTGCATTCCATGCTGCCTTTCCCAGGGAGCCTCCAGTCACTACAAGGGTTTAAGCAGAGTCTTAATCCCTTGCCAGGGATTTGGGCAATTGACATTGACTTAAGATCCTACTTTGCATGTGGACACTAAGAGATACAGAGTTTAGAGACAGTAGCTTCTGCCTTCATAGAACTTATTGCCTTGAAGGATGAGAGATAAGTTCCAGTAAGGGGAGATTGTCTGAAGAAACTTAGGAATGCACAGGGAGCTCAGCAGCCAAGTTTAATGGATGTGTACAGAAGATAGGGGTGCAGCTAGGTGGTGTAGTACATAGACTGCCAGGCCTAGAGTCTGGAGGACTCCTCTTCATGAGTTCAAACCCAGCCTCAGACACTTCCTAGCTGTGTGACCCTGGGCAAGTTACTTCACCCTGTTTGCCTCAGTTTCCTCATCTGTAAAATGAGCTGGAGAAGGAAATGGAAAACCACTCTAGCATCTTTGCCAAGAAAACCCCAAGTGGGGTCACGAAGAGTCAGACATGATTGAAAACTACTGAACAACAACAGAAGATAGGTAATCAGATGTAAACGTCAGTGTGACACAATCTTATAAAAGTGATATCAGGAGTGCCAAAGTTCGTGTTGAACTGAACGAGGAAATCTAAAAGGATTTTTAAGGGTGTATTGGGCAAAAGGAAATGATCAAATAGGAGACAGGGTCTCTGGCGAGGACAGAGAGGACAAGGCCAAGCGATGACAGAGAAGGCGAAGCGAAATTCTTATTTGACTTCAAAGAGAATGAGCCGTGGGCTGGGAAGGGAGACCCTGCCCCACCCCCACCTCAAGGCTAAGAGGAGTTGAGTTGATACCAAAATCAATTATGAACTAGTAAAGAAAATCTGGCTGCCCTTCATGAAGCCAGGTCATCTGGCCCAGGTGAATTGCATCCTTGGGTGCTGGAATGGCCTGGCAGATGCAATGGCTGAGCCATTCTCAGTAAAATTTGAAAGACTGAAGAGGATAATGAGGGAGGTGTGGCAGGACTGGTAAAGGGCAGATGGACCAATTTTCAAAACAGAAAAAAGAGATTGGAGTCAGCACTCCATAAGCCAATTGGCTTAACTTGAATTCATGGCAAAGTTTTAGAACAGATCATTAAGGAAATGGTTAGTAAATGTCTAGGAAAGGGTCACAGAGAACCAACATGGCCTGAACAAGAATTGTTCATGCTCATCTTATTTCTTTTTTCCTTTCTCTTTCTTTCTTTCCTTCCTTCCATCTTTCTTTCTTTCTTTATTTATTTCTTTTTCCTTCTTTCCTTCTTTCTTTCTCTCTCTTTCATTCTTTCTTTTCTTTCTTTCTTTCTTTTTCCTTCTTTCCTTCTTTCTTTCTTTCTTTCTTTCTCTCTCTCTTTCTTTCTTTCTTTTTCCTTCTTTCTCTTTCATTCTTTCTTTTCTTTCTTTCTTTCTTTCTTTCTCTCTTTCTTTCTTTCTTTCTTTCTCTTTCCTTCTTTCTTTCTTTCTCTTTCTTTCTCTTTCATTCTTTCTTTTCTTTCTTTCTCTCTTTCTTTCTCTCTTTCTTTCTCCCTCCCTCCATCCTTCCCTCCATCTCCCTCTTTTTCTCTCTCTCTCTTTCTTTCTTTCTTTTTCCTTCTTTCCTTCTTTCTTTCTCTCTTTCATTCTTTCTTTCTTTCTTTCCTTCTTTCTTTCTTTCTCTCTCTCTTTCTTTCTTTCTTTTTCCTTCTTTCCTTCTTTCTCTCTCTTTCATTCTTTCTTTTCTTTCTTTCTCTTTCCTTCTTTCTTTCCTTCTTTCTTTCTTTCTTTCTTTCTTTCTTTCTTTCTTTCTTTCTTTCTCTTTCTTTCTTTCTCTCTTTCTTTCTCTCTTTCTTTCTCCCTCCCTCCATCCTACCCTCCATCTCCCTCTTTTTCTCTCTCTCTCTTTCTTTCTTTCTTTTTCCTTCTTTCCTTCTTTCTCTCTCTTTCATTCTTTCTTTTCTTTCTTTCTTTCTCTTTCCTTCTTTCTTTCTTTCTTTCTTTCTTTCTTTCTTTCTTTCTTTCTTTCTCTTTCTTTCTTTCTCTCTTTCTTTCTCTCTTTCTTTCTCCCTCCCTCCATCCTACCCTCCATCTCCCTCTTTTTCTCTCTCTCTCTTTCTTTCTTTCTTTTTCCTTCTTTCCTTCTTTCTTTCTCTCTTTCATTCTTTCTTTCTTTCCTTCTTTCTTTCTTTCTCTCTCTTTCTTTCTTTCTCTCTCTTTCTTTGTTTCTCTCTCTCATTCTTTCTTTCTCTCTTTCTTTCTTTCTCCCTCCATCTCCCTCTTTCACTCTCTCTCTCTCTCTCTCTCTCTCTCTTTCTTTGACACGATTACTAACCTGGTGGATCTGGAGAATGTAATAGATATTGTTTACCTAGATTATAACCATGCATTTAACGTAATGTCTCATGATACTATTTTGGAAAAACTGTGGAGTTAGTAGTAAAAATGTTGGTGTATTCAAAACTGATTGGCTGGCCAGACTCGAATAGAAAACATTAATTATTCGGTGTGAACTTGGAAAGACATCTCTCCAGGGGTGGGCTCCAGGAATCTGTGTTTGTCCCTGTGTTATTTAACATTTTTATCGGTGACTTGAATAAAGGTTTGCAAAAACACACTAATGAAAACTGAGGATGCCTCATAGTCGGAAGGGATAGCTTACATGCTGGATAACAAAGTCAGCATTCAAAAAGATCTTGACAGGCTAGAACTTTGAGCTAAATGGAATAAGATAAAAATACTGAAGGCCAGATGTAAAGTCTTATGCCTGGGTCAAAAAATAGACTTCTGGGACACAACATATATCATAGTTCCAGGTTTAAGTCTCAGCTCCTGCTGCTCACTTAACTGTATGACCTTGAACAAATCACACTGACCCCCCTGGGACTCAGTTTCCTTATCTGTAAAATTAGGATGTTGAACTGGAAGAAGACTAATATCTCTTTGAGCACTAACATTTTATGGGCCTATATTTCTGACTTCCTTAGAGCAGGACAGAATAAAGTCCTATGTGAGATCCAGAGGAGTAAAGGTTGTCACTAATATCCCAGGAAAGCCTTCAGGGAAGAGATGCATTAGATGGGTTTTTAAATTGTGAGCAATGATTTGTTCAGTAGGTAAGGAGAAAGTGGTATTGACATTTCAGACATAAGGAACTTGGTGAGGAAGGCTAGAACAATTCATTTCTTTTATAGGGAATTCTGAATATTTGTAAGGTCATGAAGGACCCTCAGAAGCCATCTATTCCACTCCCATTTTACAGCTGAGGAAACCAAGGTCCAGAGGGGATACCTTGCCCAGTATCACACAAGTAGTACGTGAGAGAAGCTCTTTCCTTTAACTCAAAGTCAGTCTTATTTCCACTTTACCACACCACCATTCCATTCTGGAGGACAGAATTTGTATTAGGGGAAAGCATGACAGAGAAGGGAAAAAAACAAGGCGGCACCAGATTATGGAGGCCCTTGAACATGAAGGAAAGAATTTGAGCTTTACTGCCTAGGCCTTGGGGAGCTACTGGAGATTTTTGATGAGATGAGTGAAATGGCAATGTCTAAGTAAGACTGGTGTAGCAGCGGTGTCAAACTCAAATCCGCGGACCTGATATTGACTTAGAAAACCGCAAATTAACATTATCTATGTTGTTTCATTTTTATTTATTTTGTTAAATATTTTCCAATTATATTTTAATCTGGTTTAGAACGCACTTGGTAGCCTAAAGCTATGATTTTCACACCCCTGGTATGAAGGATGGATTCTAAAAGGGAGAAATTGGAGGAGGAAAGCCCTGTTAGTGGGCTATTACCATCCAAGTTGGTGGTATCCTATACTAGGAGGGTGGCAATAAGAACAGAGAAGAGACCGTGAAGAGAGATAAGAAGTTGGCCCTTTAATTCCCTTTCAGTTCTGTCTCATTCCATTTCCTCTTTCTTAATACATTTCCAGGGATAATCCAAAAGCTTCCTCGTTTGCAACTTTAAGAGAGAGACAGAGACAGAGAGGTTCTAGATCATGTTCCAGAATTAGAAAATTATCGATAATTTTATGTAGAAATTACACTAGTGGAAACGTCTGTAGTAGTAATTACATTGGTCTTTGAGTTAGAAGACCTGGCTTTAGATTCTGGTTCTGCCAGTTACCCCCTTTATGACCCTCAGCAAGACTTTTAACACCCCTAACCTCAGTTTCCTCATCTGTAAAATGAGGGCAGTGATGCTCATTTTACCTACCCGAGAGGTTTTTTTGTGAAGAATGAGCTGTCTAAACCTCAAAGGGTCATGTAAATGTGAGTTTTCATCATTAAGCAGCAACACCAAAGAATGACAGTATGGTAATCCTCCAACCTGTCCCTGGATTGTAGTCTCCTCCCAGATGTGCAGGCTGCTGCAGTGCTGTACATGTTTAATTATCACTCTGCCCAGGTTAACAGAAGGTGTGAGTTGCCAAGGAAGCTCTGCTCCACTGGGCTTCTCCCCTAGCTTCAGTGTCAGGCCTACAAATACATCAGGGACGGAGGTCATTTCCCCCGTATCCAGAACCCAGTCAAACTATTTTTTGCCTGTTCTTTTTGCCTGGCAGTACATTGACAAGGTTTGTCTTCATCTGCCATTCCCATCTGCTAATCAACTCTATTTACTATTTATGCTTTCAAGTTGAGGTGTAGAGGTGAACATATTGACAGAGAGAAGGTTAAGGCCACATCATCTCCTACTGAATACGTAGCAGGTGGCTCATTGCGCAGTTTTTTTCCCTGCTCCAGTTGAATTCTAAACCCACAAGGCAATCTATAAGCAACCTGATTTTCTCTCAGTAATGCTAATGTTTTAAAGCTATTAAAATAATTATCCCTGTATTTTTGGTAACACATATATGCGTGTGTGTGTGTGTGTGTGCGCGCACGTATATATACGCACACACATATATATAAGCATATGTATGTGTATGTGTGTATGTATATATATATATATATATATATACACACACACACACACACACACATATTTGTTACCTGTACATATTCAGAATAGTTCCATAATGTAGTTGGTCCCTTGCCCTGCAGAAGGTTACATTATTCTAAAGTGGTCTGGAATATGCCTCTTCAGGTCTGGCTCTGGGTTTAATTATGATATTGACAAAACTTCTCCTTGATATCCTTTCTTTGTCTTCTCTTTCTGTTTTCTTCCCTCCCCTCCCCATAGGCCATTCCTCCATTTCCTCCTTCCTTTTCAGGTATTCAATGACTTCATTGACCTCCATTCAATGACCTCCTCCCTAGCAAAACCTGCCCTCAGGAAAGTATCTGACAAGAGTGGTTTATACCAGAAGTATCAAACGCCAACCCACAACAATCTCAAGGAGCCCTAAACCAGATTAAAATGTAATTGAGAAACATTTAACAAAATAAACAAAAGTACAGTGGAACATAGATAATGTTAATATTTAGTTTTCTGAGTCAGTATGCAGCCAACAGGGATCCTTAGGTATAGATTAGTCCAGGGGTGGGGAAACTGCAGTCTTGCAGCCACATGTGGCCTTCTAGGTCCTCAAGTGTGGCCCTTTGACTGAATGGCCCTTGAGGACCTAGAGGGCAACATGTGGCCCTGAGGTTGTAGTTCCCCATCTCTATTTTAGTCCCCTTCCCTCTCCTGCCTCAATTCCTTCTCTGTTTCTATTTGAGTGTGACCTCAATGATTTATACCATAGTTTGAATTTAGATCCTTGTACTTCCTCAGTGAAGACAATTTGCATTCCAAAAGGCTGTGTGTGTACGTGTGTGCCTGTGTGTGCGTGCGTGTGTGTGTGTGTGTGTGTGTGTGTGTGTGTGTGTGTATCTTACTAGGAGTACAAAGTATTTTTTAAAATAAGGATCCCTTCTGGGTAGCCCTGAAATCATATGTATTCCATGGACACCTAGGACCAGTCACATAAATTACTTATAAGGCAACCTGTGAGTTTTTACACTAATATCAGCCATCTTTCAGGCCCTATGTTTTGGATTCACAATGGTAAAAGAATGAATTTATTCCCTCCTACTTCCCCCTACTCTGCCCCTCATACCCACACCCCCTTTATAGTAGAGGACAGAGGGACTGTGTCATCACTTAAACCAATTAAATCAGTTAAATTTCACTCATGCACACTCTCTCTCTCTCTCTCTCTCTCTCTCTCTCTCTCTCTCTCTCTCTCACACACACACACACACTCTTTCACTGTAGAGGGCCCCCAAACTCTGACAGTCTCAGAGACTTATATATCTGGAAGGGTCAATAAAGATCATCTCATTCAACATCCTCATTTGACAGATAAGTAAACTGAGGCCCAAAGAGTATCTGTCCAAGGTCATATAACAGATAAGTAGAGCATACTCTGGCTCATGTCTTCAGCCCGCCAATAGAGTGCTTGCTCTCCAATCCTTCACTGACTCTGCTTCCCCCACCCTGGCACAACACTGAAAAGCAGAATCGACACCTCGGTCAAGTACATGAACCAGAGCACTCTAATAATAGGGACAGAGCAGCCTCTTGCTGCTGCTGCTGCTGCTGCTACACCTGTACTATTTTTGTTTTATTTTAGAAAGCTATACCAGCAATTCCCAACGTTTTCTAATGAGGACCCTTTTTTAGCATCAGAAAAATTTGTAGACCTCCCACACACGCTCACACTGTAGTAGTTAGACTATTAATATCTGTTTATTAAGAAAATACATAATGATAAAAAGGAATGAGTTTAGTAATGCTTTTCAATGAAATTTTATTTATTTGTAAATTTGTATATTTTCAATTTTTATTGATATGTTTTGTTTTTATATCACCTTAAGTTCTAAATATAGTCCTCTCTCCTTTACTCCCCTCCCCAACAGACCATCCTTTATAACAACAAAAAAAAGTGAGGGGTGGAACAGTTCATCAAAGTTAAGTCAAAAATCAGCTGAGGATGGGTGTGTGTGTGTGTGTGTGTGTGTACACACTGATTTACACCAATAATTCTCCACCTTGGCAAAAAAAAATGGAGTAAAGTTCATTTTCTCATCTCTTCTTAGTCATTATGAATTTGGATTTTATTAATCACAGAAGCATCCACATGCACTTGAAAAATTGTCCTATCTATGTAATACATTATTTATTCAGTCTACAGAAGATGCATTTGCTTATTTATTATACTAACACTACATATTTTCTTAAAGTGACATAAAGATCAAAGTGACAATACTTGGTGTACATCAGAACTCATGGTTCCCTTGCAGAAGTAACATCATGTCTGCCCAAACCAAGTCTTCAGCCCCCAGGTTAAAACCATCTATCTAGTTTTAGAAAACTCATTTATGATTCAGCACCATATAGAGATAGCGGTGGCCATAAAGAACAGCGAGAGGTTGGGGCCAGAGGTATCCAGCTGAATTGATTAGAGAGAAGGCTGGCGGGTGGGGCTAGCTGTGCCTGACTAGACATAAAAATAGGCATGGACCTACAGAATGTTGAGTGTAGTAAATGGAAAGTCCTCTAGACCAAGTTCTAATCCTTGTTTTCTCCCTCCCCTGCAACATGAGCAAAGGCTTCCGCTCTCATAGGCTCCTTTGGACTTTGTTGCTCCTAGGGTTGTATTGACCCTGCTTCTGCTCTAGATACAACTTTCAGCTTCCAACTCTTGAGTACCATTACCTGTTCCTGAGTTACCAGCCTTGGCTTTCCCTCGTGATGGTTCTATCCCTACCCATGTAGGAATTTCCAAGCTGCTATCCCACTCTTGCCCCTCCAGAAAAAACTGTGAAGGCTGGTGAGACGGCCTGGCCCGCTGACTAACTCAAGAGTCAGAGGACCTAGGTTCAAATTATACCTACGATGCTTACTATTTCTGTGACCTTGGGCAAGTCACTTTACCTCCCTAGGTCTCAATTTCCCCATCAGGAAAGTAAGAAGTTTGAACTAGATGACCTCTGACTCCCTTCCAGTCCTAAATCTGAGATCCTGCGATCCTTGCTGAAGGTTGAAGTTCACTAGAAAGCATCTAGCCATAGCCCAGGAGCAAAGCTGGGGGTGAGAGGTGAGGAGAATGACGCAGCGATAGGTCATGTTTTCCAATGACTAATGTTGAAAGTATATGGAGCTAGAAGAGACTTAGTCATTATTTTACAACTTCTGGTGACATTGTGAGAAGTTTCCAGAAAGTTTGTCCAGCTTTCTTTTCTGATATATTTTAAATACTTTCCCAAACCTGAGGGCCCATTTGATAATCTAATCCAGCCAACACTACATGCAGGTCACTGTGCGCTGTGTGCTATGGGGACACAGAGACAAAACAATACAATCCCTGTCCTCAGGGAGCTCATTTTCTATTGGTATGAGCAGCGATGCACCCGTCCTTTCTGGAGCACTCCCTGCACAAGGGAAGATTTTCTGCCTCCAAATCACCAACAAGCATCTGGAAAGGGAAGGTTTATTTCTGAGTAACTTCAGTAGGTGCTTGCTCTATACTTCAGCTCTTCTTCCTCCTTTATGGATTAAATCAAAGGAGCCAGTGGAGTTTTTCCCCTTCCTTCCTCAGCCAAACTGGGTTTCGTATCACTGAAAGTCAGACGTTCAACCTTTGATGTATATCAGTGGTTTGTCTTACTTCCCATTTCTACATGGTATTATGACCACTCCTAGCCCTACGCATCCTGAGCATCTGATAAACGTATATGTTGGATTAAGTTGAATATCTTAGGGAAATTGCTATTTTATTGACATTGTTTGTTCTCTCTTACTGGAGCAAAACCATCAGGGAAGGCAGAAGAAAAGATAATTTAAGGCTTTCTTCCCAAATTCAAATTCAACTGTTAGGAAAGACCATTGAAACAGAAAACCTATTGAAAATATGAGTCAGCAAACTTCCATCAGCCTGGAAAATCTAAAGTTGCCTTTGTCTTAGAGGCAGAGCTCCTTACGTAAAGGCAAAAGAAAGTGGAAGATGTTGGATTAGAGGTTGTGATTTCTAAACCCAAAGCATTTTGGCTTTGTTGTAACTTTGGTCTTAACCACCATTCCTATATTCTCCTTGAACTCAAATAAAATGAATGTTATTTTGTAACTTTAGTAGTATTAAAATACCCCCACCAGCTTTCTGACCTTATTGCAACAGAGTAGATTGTAGGACATCAGGGCATTTATTCTGGGGTCATTGCCAACCTTTCCCAAAGTCAATTTATTCTATATTTGTCAGCTCAATTTAAATTACCTTGCTCTTCCCTAAGCCTACTGGATGTATGCACCAAATTCCAATCAATGCCAAGCAATGCAACAGAATCTGGTAACCAGTAGATTCTATCCAAATAATGCCTGCTGAGAAATGCCAGACCAAGAGCATCGGTCTTGCTTCATGGGGGATACAAGGGGTATGAGAATGTAGTTATTTGCTCTGTGGATTTTAAGGAATGCTAATGAGGACCTCACAGAGGTGTTGCACCTAAACTCTGAAAAAATAGAGGGAAAAACAAGACCACAAACTTATTTAGAGGTGATTTAAAAAAAAATGATTCACCTTGGTTCTGGCCTATTAGTGTGGACAAGAATGCATGAGAAGCAGTTATTGGCCTAGAAAGCCCAGGAATCCTTCTCTTTCACTATAATGCCGATGAATATGGGCTCTGCCTAATGCTTCAGAAGGAGCTATAAAAAAGCCCAGAATGCACTTAATCATGGCAGAACATTTCTGCCCAATCCCAGCTGGCAATCAGTTTATGTTCTGAAACTTGGGACTTGATAGCTGTTATCATTTTTCTCTTTGTTAGTAAGCATAGTAGCCCCTTTGCTGATGCTCTCATAGCCATCTCTAACTCTCTTTGGAATCTCACTGAATTATTTGCCTCTGTAATGGACTGTGGCATTGGATTCTACTGGTAAATTCTATGTCTAACAAAAGGAAATACATGTTTACCTAGAGGCAAGATGGAGGGTATTTAGAGGGCTGAATTATGCAGGAAGGTCACTAGACTGTAGACCTTCATAAAACACTCTGAAATTGTCTAAGAATGGTTAAAAGACAAGGTAAGATCTTTCTTGTGACATATCTTACATCCACCCTTTACCAAGCAAATAATGGTGTGTTCTGCACACAGTGGGAACATCATATGTGTCAGCTAAAGTAGAGCATCTGAATGGCCTTCCTTATGAGAGTCATTATTTACCGGGGTATGTGGGATGTTCAGGAGGACTAGCACCTCTGGTGTGAGGGTTTGCTGAGCCTTTTTCATGTCTGCTCATCTACCTCTCGTGTCCACCTGTCACCCAGCTCTCACCTGTGGCTCCAGAAGCTGTAGCATGCATAGCGGCCACACCCCAGTGAAACCATCTCAGCAGATGGATTAACCCAGATTGAGAGTAACCAACAGGCCTCACACCTATCAGTGAGTTAGGGAGATATCTACCCTAAACATGAGAAGAATTCCCCCAGCAGAATGGGAAGATGAGAACATTTTATTCCAATGACCATGGGGGTGGCTAAAGCCAGCACTCTGGAGGACTGAGAGCTTGGTCAGATATCAAAGAGCCACGGTCATCCACCGTATCCGGGATCATCACCTTTGTCTAGCCAGTGGACTTTGATGACTGGGAGACAGAGTGAGGCTGATGACTTTGTGCAACTCTGCCTCACTTAAATTCAGTTCACACGGAAGTCAAGACATTGCCTATTGGTCCTCTTCAAAAAACAAAGGACCACCAACAACAAAACAACATTATTTACTGACCTCCCTTTTTAATCTTGCTTCGAAACAAATCATCCATGTGTCTTCATTTTTTTTTACCTTGAAATCCTTCTCTATATTACTCAGCTGGAAAATATCTAACTCTTACCTGAAGAAAAAAGATTTGAACTTGATACTTATGGTGAAACTGTTATCAGCTTGTGTAGTTGGATGTTTTCAAGAGCATTCTTTACCTCTCTAGAGTCAACTGGGTGAGTTTCACATTAAATATTCAAGCAATGACTAGATGTCCAAGATTGTTGGGATTATTGGAGGAGAAACTCAGACAGCCTTAGGAAGTGGGACTGGATGTCCATAACCCTTGCTAATTCTAATTGGTGTTAACATCCCCCAAGTACATGCAGTCTTGTTACTATCTCTGGTCTTGGGAAAGGCCTTTAGCCATCAAAACTCAAGACCAGTTCTACCTCCTCTATGGAACTTTTCTCATTCATCAAACCCAGAGTGATCTCTTCCTCTGGTAACTCTCACAGAAGTTCTTTCCTGTACCACTTATAGATACTAGCATAAATTGCCTTGTATTTTAGTTATTTCTGCACATATCTCATCTCCCTTACTATAACATAATACTGCTTAAGGAGAGGGAATGAATTTTGTGCTTTTTTTTGCTATCTCTCCACAGTGCTTAGCATTGGGTCTATATTAGGCATTCATATAGTGAGCAAACTGTTGTCTCTCCATTGTACCTAAAGCCTAAAAAATCTTTTAAACTCTATTTATGTGCCAGTTGATTAAATGAGCATAATTTCTACTAGCCTTTCCTTGCTATGTTGAATTTTTTTCCCATTAACTGTGTGTTCCTGTCATAGGAAAGTGATACATAATAAATAGACTACTGGACTTGGGTTCAGATCTCACCTCATATATTTATTTACTAGCTGGATAACCTTAGTTAAAAGAGAAAATCACTCAACTTCTCTGAGACTCGGTTTTCATCTATAAAAGGGGAACGATAACTCTCCTGTGCTACCTTCTTCACAGGGTTGTTGTGAGGTTCAAGGAAGAGAATGTTTTGTAAAGTGCTTTGCATATTTCAGAGGGTCAGCTGGGGGCACCACAGTGCACAGAGCACTGGGCCTAGAATTAGGAAGACCTAAGTTCGAATCTGGCCTCAGACACTTACTAGCTGTGTGAGCCTGGGCAAGTCACTTACCCTCTGTTTGCTTCAGTTTCCTCAGCTGAAAAATGAGGATTGTAACAGCACCTACCTCCCAGGAATTGTAAGGATCAAATGAGACGACAATTATAAAAAGTGTTTAATACAGTGCTTTGCCTGTAGTAGGCTCTATATAAACATTAGCTATCATCATCATCGTCATCATCATTATAAGTGTTACATAAACGTCAGTTGTTATTTAGGTCGCTCAGATTGGCCTTCTTTGCTTGGAATTTCTCTCTCCAGAGACTCTTTTGCCTTGAAATCCTCACCTTGAACAAAATAAGTTGTATGGTAGCAATCACCTCTGCCCCTCACCTGCTGTCCTGTAACCTCTCTGAGGGACTCTGTAACTTTGGTCCAAAGCACCATGTTATGTTGAACTCTTTGAATTTTGAGAAAATCTTTTATTTCTATTCGTTTTCTCTGTAACGTTTAAAAAATCTTTTGCAAGACATTCCCTGTCAACTTGTGGTTACCAAACTTCCTTAATAGCCTCTTGAGGAATGTTTTTCAAAGCAATTTGAAAAATTCAAACATTCAGTCCACTGGTTTGCTCCTGGCCACTGTTTAAAAAAAGAAAAGAAAAAGGAAAGGAAAGAAAACCTCATGGCACTAACAGCAGCCTAACCAGACTAAAAAGACACAGCTTTCTTTTATTGGAGTCTTGCTGATTTGTCCCTATTCCTAGTACTCCCCATTTGGTGCTTTTTTTTTTTTACAAGTTCTTTAATCATTTGGCTGTGATGTTTTGTGAACACTAAGTGTAGATCTCCTCAGCATAGATCAAATAGACCAGTTTCTTAAAGATGAACACAATCTGACCACACTCGACACTGCAGGAAGCCTTGATAGCCAGCTGAACTTTTCCCTATGGTCCATGTCCTCTGGAGTTTTCTGATAGCCATTGGACTGGAGCCTCCTGAGATGATTTCATTGTTGCCGCTGTTCCTTGTCCTTGCTGACTTATTCACTCAACAATGCTAGAAGAGATGACTCAGGCAGTTCTGGGACAGAGCCCCGAGTTGTATTAATATAGTGCCTTATCCTTGTCTAGTAGCAGCGTGTTGTCGTGGAAAGAGCCCCAGACACAGTTAGGAGATCTGGTTCTGACACTTACTGTCTGACTTTGAGCAGCTCTCCCAGGGTTTGTTGAAAGGAGGGTGCTTTCTAAACCATAAAGTAATTTATAAATGTGATTTATTCCTCTGTTATCTCATCTCATCCTCACAGGTTTTTAAAGCCCTTCCCAGCCTAGCTTCTTCCTACCTGTCCAGTTTTCATACACCTTACTCCCTCCTTCATACTCCGTGATCCAGCAACACTAGTACAGTTGCTGTTCCTCCAACCAGGAGCAGCCCTCCTTCTCCCAGCTCCCTGCCTTATTTCTGGCTGTACCTTGTGCTTGGAGTTCTTTCCACCTGGCATCCCTGGCTTCCTTCAAGACTGTCCCCAAACCCCACCTTCTCCAAGAGGCTCTTCCCAGTTTCCTCTACTGCTAGTCTCTTTCCCATGAGATTACCTCCCATTTAACTCCATTTATCTTGCATGTCATGGTCGTTGCATGTTGTCTCCCCTATTAAAATATGAGCTCCTTGCATGGGGACCTCATTTTTGCCTTTCTTTGAATCCCCAGGATTTAGCATACACAGTGCTCGATACATAGCAAACATTGAATAAATATGTGTTGTTGTTTATAATGATGACAGCAACCTTCTGAAACAAGGATGACTCAATATGTCAAATTTCTGCTTCATCACTTTGTTCTTAGAACCATAAGATCATAGATTTGGGGCTGAAAGGAACCTTCAAGATCATCAAGTCCAGTCCTCTCATTATAGAAATGACTAAACTGAGGCCCAGTAAGGTCAAGTAACCAAGGTCACACAGGTCTTATATGGCAGAGGAAGTATTTCAAACTCAGGTTAGATTAATTTGATAATATAAAAATAACAATGCATCTGGAATAAAAGGGAAAGAAACAGATTAACTCAAATCATTCCCATTTTGCCATTCTGAACTCTGTGCTAAGTTTTCTTACCAACTTTAGGAGAGGATGAAATATGAGATCTGACTAGGTTGGCCTACATAATTATTTCTTCATCGGTCACTAACGCTTCACTTTATTGGTACTCTTCATCATAAGTGCTAAAATCTGTTAATTTTAAGGGTATAATCTCCATCCCACTTAAGGCCTTTCACTGGAGGGTATAATGATAATGTAAATTTGAAGATCTTTCCCACCCATTAATAGGCCCATGTGACCTGCTTATGTCACAGGAAGCCTAAGTCATGTGTGATGGGAGTACCTTGCTGAACAACAGGAACTAGAAAGGGTAGAGCAGGAAATGCTCAGAGCGGTTAGAGCTGAGGGAAAGAGTGTTTGTTGGTGGCAAGGCCCCAGAAGGGAGTGGGAAGGTTATGGGATGGCTTAGCTCCCTGCTGTGATATTGTGTTTTATGTTCTCTGCTGTTATTATAAAGTGGACTTGCTGGTTCTGGAATTTGCTTGCTGCTTGGATGTGTCAGACTTATTGGTTATGGGATTTGGTCCTCTGGTGTCTGAATAAATGGTTTACTTCTACCTTCTACATGGAGAGTCTGTTATACTTTGCAGTACAGAATTATATAGGAATATTTACAATTATCGTCTGTATTGTGACTATTGCCTTGCTAATGTAGAGGGTAAACTGGGAATGGGGCTCAAAGTCTCCCTTGGGATACAGAGAGCCCTGTGCCCTGAACAATCACCTCTCTGTCTTGTGACTCAAAGTACTCTGTGGGTGAGGAAACAAAATACACCATAGTAACTCTGAAGACCCTTTAACAATAAAGCACTTTTAGGTCCAAGCAAAAAGTCAGTGTCAAGGTGGGAGATAGGAGTAGAAGAGTGGGGATTTCACAAAGAAAATCCGGACAGCTTGGCCTCCTTTGAGACTTTGGTCCTCAGTATAGAACTTAATTTAACACTCTCTCACTTACCTGATGACTTTGTGATCATTCTACTGTCAGCTTCTCAGTAACCACTTTGTTCACTCACCTTAGAAACTGCCCTGCATACACAGCAGTATCTCCTTTGGCCTATTTGCTCAGCTTCCCAGGAGCTCCCCCTACTCAACTCACTATTTATACCGAATCCCCTCACCCTCATTTCAGCCTTTGGCTACTGAACCAGTCATTCACCCAAACCCTGCATTTTTCAACCTTCATCACACCTACTTGTCAATCCCACCCAATCTGCTTTGGTAGGCATATCTCATAAATCCCCTCTAAGTAATACACAGTCTATTCACCTCTCAGAGCAGCTAGATTTATTAGAATGTCTGACTTTTCCATTGGGTAATAGATGTCTTATTTAAATCTGATTTGGATCCTAGCATAGATATTCAGAAGCCTGACCTATAAGGTATAGTCAGTTGATTGTTCTATATCCCCAGGCTCGCCAATAAGGGGAGGGAGTAGGAGAGGGCTGTAGAGATTTACAAAGATGGCAATTGTGATTACCAAGATCAACGATGCCAGTTTTCCCAGCTCCCCTTGGCTCGTGTTAGAAGCGATGGTGCTAATTGATGATTGTAACTCATTACAAATGCACCCTAATTAAATTACCCACTGGTGGCAGTGAGATTAATGATGTAGCCCAGGTTAGAGCACAATTAAATTTAGGCTTGTCAGATTGTTCAGTTATTGGGGGAAAAAGGTGAATGCAATGGAGGAGGGAAAAGCTATGAAGTGGGCATGAGAAGGGCAAGAACTTGTGGAACTAACTATGGAATGATCACATTTTGGACTAAATATCAATAATTATTTGTTGAATATTGCTCTAGTGTATCCAGATCTGGATTAGGTTCTCTAGGGAGTATAATGTATGTTTGTAATATTGTTGCTTAACTTCTCATGTTTTTGTCTTATTTTCTCAAGTAACAGGTAAGCTCCCTGGGGGCAGGTACTATGTTAAAAGTTAAATTACATGTGGGTACTCCATCCATACCTTTTTATATTTGAGATAATCTCTTTAGATTCCTATCCATGTCCTCTCAGAAATCCTCCATGGGAAAAGTGAACTAATGTGATTTAAGTAGCAGCTCAATATCGGAGAAGGAAATGGCAAACCACTCTACTGTTTTTACCGAGAAAACCACAAATGGGGTCATGAAGAATAGCATATGACTGAAACAATTGAACAGCTCAGTATAGTTACAGAAGTGTCACAAGATGGCCCATGATTAATTATAATATATTTACATATTATTCAGTATGATTCAAAATAATTCAATATATTCAACATAATTCAAAATATTCAAAATAATATATTCAATTCAAGGCGAACAAGGCACTGTGCTCACCACTGAAGATACAAAGATTTTTTAAAAAAGTAGTTCCTGCCCTCAAGAAGCTTCTATTTTCCCAGGAGAATATGACCTATATACAGATATATATGTATATGATTGTTTGAAAAGGAGAGAGTGAGAATTAACTAGCCAATCAGGAAAGACTTCCCATAGGAGACATTAGCTGATATTCCTATTGGCTGACCCTAAAAGGGATCTAGGGATTTCTAAAAAAATGGAAAGGAGAAAGCACATCCCTGGCATATACAGCCAGGTACAAAAAGGTAGCTACAGAAGTTGGAGCACCAAGTTTAGAGAACAGAAATCATTATGGTTTGCCTGGAATGTTGGTACATGAAGGAGAATAACACATCTGGAAAGGCAGGCGAGAGCCAGATTGTGAAGGATTTGGAATGCCAAACAGTGGAGTTTGCTTTTTATCGTTGGGTTCTTAGAGAATCCCTGGAGCTTTTTGAGCAGAGAAGTGGCATGATCAGATCTGGGCTTTAGGAATATGACTTTTGGTGGCTGAATGGAGGATGGATTAGAGAGGAGAGAGATGAGATCCAGGAGTCCAATCAGGTGAGAGGTGATGACCACCTGAACTGGGATGGCAAATGGAGAGGAGCCAGAGATGAGAGATACTGTAGAGAGAGAATGGACAAAACTTAGTAACTCATTAGATAACAGGAAGGTAGAAGAGGGAAGAGTCGAGGATGACTGCAAGATTGTGAACTTGGGTGACCATTAGGGTGGTGCTGCCCTAAACAGAAATCAGGAAGTTTTGAGGAAGGGTAGCTTTGAGGGAAAGAAAATCAGTTCCATTTTGGACGCATTTGAGATGCCTATGGAACATCCAATTTAAGATGCCTGTGCAACATCCAAATGGAAATGTCTTGCTACAAGCTCAGAAGAGAAATTGGTGCTATGGATATTCATCTAGGATTTATCTGCTTAGAGAAGATAATTGAACCCAAGGGAGCTAATGAGAGATCTCTACATAAGAGGATATAGACATAGAAGTGGGCCCAAGACAGAACCCGAGGGAATGCTCCTGGTTGGGGAAGAGGACTTAGATTATCATCTAGATCTAGACCTAGATCTATATGGCTATAGCTGGAAGGAGAATCAAGAGAGAGCAAAATCATGAAAATCCAGGAATGAGAGAGTATCTATCAGGAAGAGGTGATCAGTTACCAGTATTACATGTTACAGAGAGATTGAAAAAAAATGGTTGAGAATAGACCATTGGACTTAACAATTAAGAGATGTCTTTCTAAGGTAGTCTTGGAAAGAACAATTTCAGCTCAATGGTGAGGTCAGAAGCCAAAAATCAAAGAGTTGAGAAGTGAATGGAGGGAGAAGAAATGAAGACATAGAATACAGTTTTTTTTGGTAGGGAGACTAGGGAGAAGGGAGAAGCAGGGATTAAGTATTTATATATGCCTACTACATTCCAGACTCTGTGCTATGTACTTTACAAATGTTATCTCATTTGATCTTGGTGTGTTTGTAGGCAGCAGGAAAGGTACCAATAGATGGAAAGAAATTGAAAATGGGGGGGTGGGTCATTAAGAGAGTGGCCTGCCATAGGAGATGAGAAGGGATGATGTCAAGTGGGAGAATTGGCCTTGTCAAAGAGATTAGTCACCTCTTTATCAGTCCGGAGCAAAGAAGGAAAGGAAATGGAATAATGTCTAAGGATTTTGAGACATAAAATAGGAGAAGTGAGGAAACACACCATACCTCTATTTCTTCAGTAAAATATAAGGTGAGACCCTCTGTTAATGGAGTGGTATAGGAAGCTTGAAGCATGAAGAGAAGATTCAGAACAGCTCCTGTGGGGAGTACTATAGAAAGTCAATTAGGGAAGAACAAAAAGATGACTGTGAAGTAGTGAGAACTCAGTTGAGATTAAGTACATAAACTTATGGTGAACCCTGGTTGTGTGACTTCTTCCAAAACTATTCATCAGCACATATGCAGAAGTAGAAATGGCAGATTGTGGAAGTCCCAAATGGCAGACAAATGGCAGGGTTGGGACTCGGCAGACCATAATCAGTAATAGGACAAGGGTTAAAGAGATTCCAAAGTTGAGGACAGTAGTTGAAATAGTTGACTTTATGGGGTCCAGATTAGGAAGGAAGGAAATTAAGGAGAGATACAGACTCCCATTCTGGATATCTGAGGAGGTAAGAATCATTGTGGGCTAGGCAAGTCAGGGAAAGCTTACTAAAGAAGCAACTGCAGCCTGACCTGAAGAATGGGTAAACTGGATAGACAGAGAAGAGGGAGAGGAGAGGAAACGTTATTGTAGGAATTTAGAACAAGATGAACTGAAGCATGGAGGCAAGGAAAAGTCACTAATCCATTGGTGTCCTCCTCCTTGGCTTTCGTTTATGAACAGCAGTGTGAAGTCATTTCCAAATTAACTCTGGAAAGGAAGATGTTCCAAAAGAAATGAGTAGTCTAAGCCATAACCCTACACAGCCAGCTATGCATACCTCTGGGCACTGGGGTAAAAGCCTTGACATTGGATTGCCCTCAAATCATAGATATTATAGGAAATGTGCAAACGAGTCACCAGTTCATAGCATTTATACAAATTTTCATTTAAAGTGTTTTCAAATGTAGAAATCAGTCCTTCCCATGAATTATTTCTGAAATGATACTGCATGGTAGAAAACACTGCAATTACTGTAGAGCATAAACATAATTGACAGTTGCTTCTTGTTGCTCCCAGTGGGTCAGAAAGAGGCCCCAGTAGTTGAATGCAGTGATGTGGTGAACAATATTATTCAGAGATCACGATGCAAAATTGATAAGGTCAGGCTTTCTCTTTCTTCCCTTCTACCCAGTAGTAATGATAGTAGCATAAAATACCATATTCAGGACTCTGCAGAAGCCTTGGACCCAACTGGTCTACCCATCGCATCCCCTCTCTCCCCGCCCCAAGTAATTTGGAGTTGATGGGATAATAAATTTCATTTTCATCACCTTATATCAAGCCAAAAATGAGTTATTGTCTAATTTAGAATTTCTTTTGGCCATACCAATACCTTCTTTAGGTCAGGGAACCCCAGAAAGGGGCAGAAATGTAAAACTTACCCATCTAGTTTAGCATTCTGCAAAGACTGCAATGAAAGGGAACACCAGCAGCATTAAAAGGTGGAAAAGAAGAAAAATAGGTTTTTGGCTTTTTTATTTATTACAAAAGGTGGTATGGGAAGTAAGTAAAGACAATGTTTTAATTATGTGATTTTTATCTGGTCAGAGACTCTCTTAAATGTACTGTAATCTATTTTTAATAAGTTCTTCTGACAGGCTTTGCTTTGAATAACCTCCAAAGCTGATAACCATGGCCTGCCTCTCACAAACACTACACAGGATTTGGAAAGTGTGAGCATTTTGGTATGATTGTCCTTCATTTCCCCTTCTTACATGAAAAATTCCCTGATGTTTCTGCAGAAACGTCATTTCAAAGGGTGGAAAACAATGGACTCAGTTAACATTCTGTACCTTGGGGACAAAGTCTATTGAGTTGCAGAGAATGAGAATTGGGCCTGAAGTGGTTTGTCGAATTGAAATTTTGGCTCCATATTGTACCACTGTCCCATTTTAGAGATGCTTTATTCCCAAATTTCTAGTCGTACTGCAGTTCTGACTTGCTCACCTGGCAAACATGCTTACTGCTTTCAACATACAACTTCCTTTTCTTACCCCTGAAATAGGTATTTCCTAGATTTTGTTGACTGGCTGGGATTTGGAATTCATTTTAAGAAGTATTTGCTGGTCACACTCAGCTGAATGCTATAAGAGATACATGAGAAGAGGAAATTCTTTTTTTGAGTATTTTTTATTCTACTTTGTTTTCAGATCTAAATTTTCTCCCTCCCACCTTCCTCTCTGCACCTCATTGAGAAAGCAAGGAAAACGAAACCCATTACTAACATGTATAGTCAAGCAAAACAGATTCCCACATTGGCCATGTTAAAATAACAACAACAACAATAATAATAATAATAATCCTCAATCTGCACTCTTCACTTCTTTATTTGGAGGTGAGTAGCATATTGCATCATGAGTCCTCTGGAATTATGGTTGATTATGGTGTTGATCAGAGTTTCTAAGTCTTTCAAAGTTATTTGTTTTTATAATACTGCTTTTATTGTATAAATTACTCTTCCTGGTTCTGCTCAGTTCACTTTGCATCAGTTCAAACAAGTTTTCCAAGGTTTCTCTGCAACTATCTCCTTCATCATTTCTTGAAGCAGCAAACAGAAACAAAGGATACTAAATAGTACAAAAGGATCCCCACTGGCTGCTTATTGACTTATAAAACCACATATTAAATATTATATATGTTCTATTATATTTTTATTTCATTAAATATTTTCCAATTATATTTTAATCTGTTTGAACTTCATTTGGAAATATTACTAGCTGCAGTGTGGCCACATTTGTTTGATACCTCTGTATTACAGCACAATAGTATTACATTATATTCATATGTTATAAATTGTTCATCTGTTCCTCTATTGATGGATATTCCTTCAACTTCCAATTCTTTTGCCACCATGAAAATAAGCTGCTACGAATATTTTTGTACATATGGGTCCCTTTCCTCCTCTGTCTGGGAGTATAGAACAGCAGCATCACTGAGTCAAAGGACAATAGCTTTTTGGGCATAGTTTAAATTACTTTCCAGAAAAGTTGGATCAACTCCCAGTTCTACCAACAGTGCATTTAATGTACCTATTTTCCCACAGCCCCTCCAGCATTTGTCATTTTCCTCTTTTGTCATCTTTGCCAGTCTGGTGGGTATGAGATGTTACCTCACAGTTCTTCTAATTTGCATTTCTCTCTAAGTGGTAATGTAGAGCATTTTTATGTCACTGTTGATAACTGGAAATTCTTCTTCTGAAAACTGTCCACTTGTATCCCTTGACTGTTTCTCACTCAGAGAATAGCTAAAAGAGGAAATTCCTATTTAGGTGGAGGTTGGACTAGGGGAGCTCTGAGATTCTGTAGTTTTGTTACACGATGTTGTGTCCTTGCCCGTAAGAAGTTTATATATTGGTGGTGACTAAGATTATTAGAATAACAGACTGGTAGATTGTCTAAATCCAAACCCTTCATTTTTCAGATGAGGAAACTAAAGCTTCTTAAAATCAAATAACTTGCTGAAGGCCGTACAGCCAGTTAGTGGAAGACTGAACATTAGAAGCTAGGTGTCCCAAATCCCAATGAGGTACTTTTTCTGCTGCCCACAACTCCTTTACCCCCACAAAGTAAGTGTAGACTACCGCAAGGCCCAGAAAAGAAAATGCTAAATTGAATACAATCAGATGTCCCTGTGTTTGGTGTAGAAGAGGGCTGTGATAAGAGAGCTAAAAAGAGGAGAGGATGATGTTGGCTGTGTGATGGTATTGAAGGAAGCAGACTTTGAACTGTGCCTTGAAACACTGGGTAGGATGTAGACAGACGTGACTAATGGCACCAGGCAGGGAGGATACCAGCCCCCGACAGAGCTGGAAGGGACCATAGAGACTGTCTAGCCCAGTCACCTTGTTTTACGAGGCCCGGTGAGTTGGTCTGCCCAAGGCCACAAAAGTAAAGTAATAAGTGGCAGAATCTGGAGTGGTGAGTAAAGGGAGTGGGAAAGACAACTTTGTCCTGAAAACCACAGAATTTATTCCTGGAGGTCAACCAAATTGAGCGGAAAAAGAAACTGCCCTGTGATGGGGCTTACTTGTAGAGTAAGTATTTGGTATTTCTGTACATCTGGGAGATGAGAGGTATTGCTTATGTGGGTTTACTTTAGGGCACATATCTATAGTGGTCAATGTCCTAAAGCCACTTGAGGCCATGCACCTTGTCAAAAGGGGAAAAACGACAACATGGGAACTGTCCCTGGCACCCAAGAATATACCAGTTAAGGTTCTACTCATGGAGTCTTTGCCAGTGAAAAGCATTTGGAATTTACACTGACTCCTGGGCTCTTCACTTATTACTTTTGGCTTATTTTTAGAAAAGGATTTGCAGCCTGAACATGGTCAGCTGCTGGTGGAAGTTGATCTCTGTATACATACAGATGGCTCTTAGAGCCCCTTGCAATGAGGAGCTCCTAAGTGATGCTAAGCATGCCAGGAGGCAGATCTCAAATCCTAGAAAAAGGCCTGGACTTAGAATGGTGCATCCTCTTCAGCGCAGCCACGTACCCATCCATGCAGACACTGAGCCGGATTAGACAGGGCATCTCTCCAGGTTCCTATGTCATCCTCCCTTTGCTGTTTCCACATCACCAGTATGGAGAAAGAATGTGAATCCCTGCGTAAGGCGGGGGTGGGGAGGAGGAAGGGGAGGTAGCCCAGAAGTGGTGGACAAGTGTTACCACAGTTGACTGAAGATAAAGAGAGCAATTGCCTCATATTTCACAACAGCCTGTCTTTAGATTTTCAAATTCTGAATCTCCAAGGCAGCCGGTCCTGATTAACTGTGCAAACTTAATTAGTTCACATCAAAGTTTGTGGAAGGCATTCCTCCAGGGAGCCTGTGTGAACAGCCTATGGTTACCAAGAGGACTAAACTCTACACCGAGGTGATGATATTAATATTGAATATTCGCATCCCAGGGTTTTCAATTCCTTACTGTGCTGTAAAAAACACATATTCCAGGTTTAGCTGGTGATTGTTGCTAGTGTTGTTGTAAATAATATTGAAGCAATTTTTCCTAAAGAGAAAGAAGAGAATGTCGTGGGGTGGGGTGCTTACAGGTCTCCTCAGAGGGCTCCGGAGTTTTCTGCTGAAGGTGCTAGCCAACCCTGAAATAAACAGCTCAGACATGAGAATTCATAGTGGTGGGATCATCAGCGTTGGGAAGGGAAGAATGGTGAATGCTGGAGAGATTCCCCCAGTCTGGGTCATTATCAGTATTCATGTATACGGCTTTACGATCACAGCACTTTGCCTGCATTTTATCCTTTGAACCTCACTTCCACCCCAAAGTAGATGGCATAAGCATTATTATTCTCATTTTACAGATTAGGAAACTGAGGCTTTAAGAGGCTTGAGACCCTTGTCTTGATCACATGGCTAATGATGGAGCTGATACTTGAACCCAAATCCAAGTTTTTTAAACAATACTATTGTGCCCCTCAAAATGTTTTAAATCATGAAGAGCACAGCAACCATCACAAAGCTAGGTGAAAGCTTGGCTATGAGAGAAGCAGCAAAGGAAGGGCAAGGAACAGGATCTCCAGGCCAAGGCAGAGAAACCAAGCAGCTAGGCAATTTGAGCAAACCCTGTCCTTGTCCACCATTCTCCAGACCAGGGGTGGGGACCCTGTGTCCTCAAGGTTTTGGATTTAAAGGGCTGCCCTTGAGGACCTAGGGGGCCACATGTGGCCTTGAGGCTGCAGGATCTCCACCTCTGCTTCAGATAGATCCCGCTGGAGTAGAACCTCCTCCCTCTCTGGAGCCCTGCTGACACTATTGTGGAGTATGGACACTGGGCATTGATCTAGTCAGCTAGAACTAGACAGAACTAGAGCTTTTCCCAGCTGTTGTGTTTACTTTCTCACTGACTCGCCTTGATGATGGAAAGAAAGCTCAGTTAAGAGAACTGTAATGTCTTACTGTCTAACAGCAGCTAGCAGGCTAGACCTGGGCTCTTCTCTCAACACACCACTCACTAACTGTGTGAACTTGGGAAGTGACTTATCATGGAATAGGACTAAAAGAACCATTTTAGAGAGGAGGAAACTGAGACCGAGCATCTCTCTTGGTCTGTTTCCTCATCTCTAAAAGTGACTTGCCAAATACTACGCAGTTAGCAAATCCATAATTCTTATGGTTTCCTAATGACTTCACCTTCAGAATCCTCAATATCCTCATCCTTTTTTCGTAGAATTGTTGTGAGATCTGGTGAGATCATATACATGAGGTCTCTTTGCAAAGTGATCTACAAATATAAGGAGGAAATTTGCATCAGGGAAAACTGAATTGGTGAATTGATCATGGTCCATTCTGTGCAAAGAAGCCACTCCTTCCATGATGTCTACTTGGGGAAGGAGCAATTTCATCTAATAGTTAACATTTATTCTAATCCTGCCACCCCACCATACTTTTCCCAGGCTAACAGCCCGGCCATGGCTTTACTTTACACCCTTTCCAGTTCAACCATTTAGTTAAACAATTCAATTCCGCACCATCCTCTGCTCTCCAACCTTTTTTCCCCTTGACCTATTATTGCTAAAATGTTGCTAAACCCTGACCCTAGATTACTCACACCATCTGTCTCCTCTGGTCATATTCACCAAAGTGAAAGAAAACTTCTGAGCCTCACTGACTAGGTTCACTGCAAACTTCCGTTATCTGATCTCAATTTGACCCTCACTGCGACAAGGCACTCTACCTCATTCCCCACAACTCTTCCAAATCTTTAATTCCCCAGAGAGTTCTACACTAACCCTGTCCCCCACCCCACTACCTCCTCTCAGTGAAAGACCTTCCCTAAGAGTTTACTGAGAAAATGTAAACCACTGGCCACGAATTCCACTTTTTTTCCCCTTTTCTATGCCTTAAAGCCCCTTTAATATCATCCTCAATTCTCTCTTCTCTCATTCCAGTGTGTCTTGATCCCATCCCTCCTGTATTAACCAGCAGATTGCTCCCACAGTCATATTCTCTCTCTCTCTCTCTCTCTCTCTCTCTCTCTCTCTCTCTCTCTCTCTCTCTTCTCTCTCTCCTCTCTCTCTCTCTCTCTCTCTCTCTCTCTCTCACACTCTCTTCCCTCTCTCTCTCTCTCTCTCTTCCCTCGCTTTCTCTCTCTCTCTCCCTCCCTCCTTCAATTTCTCCTTATCTGCTAGCTATTTTTCTGTTGCCTGAAAACACGCCCAAGTCTTCCCATCTTTAAAATAAAACCTTCACTTGATCCACCATCCCTGATAGCTCTCACCCTACTTTTCTCATTTCTTCTTCATCCAAAATGCTAGAAAAATATCTGTGCTTATTGCTTCCTCTTCCTCTCCTTTCACTCAGTTCTTAGCCCTTTGCATTCTGGCATCCAACCTTATAACTCCACTGACACTTCTCTTTGCAACGATGGTCTCATTAAATTGCCAGACCTGGTGGACTTTTCTCATTCCTTAGCCTCTTGACCTCTCTGTAGCCTTTCACACTGTTGACCACCCAGTCTTCCTGGTCTTCATATCTTCTTTGGGTTTTTATAACACTCGTCTCTCTTGCTTCTCTTTTCTGTCTCACTGCTTCTTCTCAGTCTTCTTTGCTGGATCATCATCTACATCTTGCTGCCTCACTGTACATATAGATCAAGATCCTGACCTGAACCTTCTTTATTATCATCTCTGTGAAGATGACTCCCAAATCTATAAATACAGCCCTCTTCTCTCTCCTGAGCTCCAGTTCCACATCACTATCTGTGTATTAGACACTTCACACTAGATGTCCACTAGGCATCTCAAAGGCAACATGATCAAAACAGAACTCACTCTTTCTCCCAAAATCTCTCACTCCTCTTCTAAACGTCTCTATTTCTGTCACAGACGCTGCCCTCCTTCCACCTTGACTTTCCATTCTCCCTCATCCTTTTTAATGTTTAATAAGTTATCAGATCATATTGATCCTACCTCCACAACATCTCCGATCTGTCCCCTTTTCTCTACAGTCACCATCCTAGTTCAGACCATTTGACCTTTTGCGTGGATGATTGCAATAGTCTCCTAATTGATCCCTTTGCTTTGAGTCTCCCCCTTTCACTATTCCATCCTCTCCACAGATGCGAAAGTACACTTACTAAAGTGTCGCTTCCCTCTTCAGTAGATCCCAGGTGGATCCTGATTACCTCTAGAGTCAAATATAAACTCCATTGCCATTTAAAGCCCTTCAGCACCTGGCCACAACCTAGCTTTCCAGCTCTTATTATACATGACTCTCCTTTCATGGTCCAGCCAAACTGGCCTTCCTACCTGACACTCCATTCCTCCTCCTCCTCCTGCTCTTATATTACCTGTCCCCCTTTTTTCAGACACGTTCCTACCCCACCTTTGCCTCTTACAATCCAAAGTCTCCTTGAAAATTCAGCTCAAGTACCACCTTCACCATGGTATCACTGGAGGGAGTGCCCACATTGATGGATTTCAGTTCCAATGAAGTACAAAGTCACCTAGCCAATCAATCAGCAAGTGTTTATTACATACCCATTAGGTAGCAGTCACTGTACTAAACCCAGAAGACACAAAGACAAAAATGAGACAATATCTTTTCCCAGGGGTCTTTTCTTTAGATAGGGAAGGTGACTTGAACATAGACACATAGACGTGTATACATATGTTTGTGTATGTGCATGTGTACAGATAGATAGACATGTACATACATAAACAAAATTAACACTAGACAATCTGTGGGAGAGTGAGTACCCTAATTTTTGGAGGGATCAGGAAAGGCTTCCTGTGGAAAGTGGCACTTGAGTTGTGTCTTGAAGTAGAGAAGCAGAGGTGAGGAGGGAGTGCATTCCAGGCATAGAGGAACAGCCACTACTAAGGCTTCAACATGGGAGATGGCAGATCACATGTGCAGAGCAGCACATAGGTTAATATAGATGGATTATAGAACATATGGAGTAGAGTGATGTACAAGAAGACTGGATAGATAGGAAAGAGTCACTTTATAAAGAAATGTCAATGTCAAAGTGACAAGGTTTAGAGTTGTTAGAGCTGGTTCAAGTGTGAAAGAATTCACTTAGACCCTCTCTGTAGCCATTGGGAGCTTTATTGATGCAAAAGCCTCGGGCTATCCCTGGAAGAAGGACTAGCAATTTACAGAGGGACAGGGGCTTGTTTTTATAAGGACAGGATAAGAGAGACAGGAAAATTTATGACCCAGGATGAGGGAGACAAGGAATCTTGTGGTCCAGGATAAGGGGAAGTTTTATGGCATTTGAAGATAAGGGGAAGAGACTTTAGGATGCCTTCGGTTTAGAGAATAAACTAGGAAAAAAGCAACTCTTAACCCTTAGGGCACCACCGGTATCTACATCAAAAGGAGTTTATATTTAATCCTAAAGGGAATAGGGAGCCACTGAAGTTTGTTGAAGGGGAGGAATATGACATGTTCAGAGCTGTACTTAAGGAAAATCACTTTGGGGGCTGTGTGAAGAACAGATTGGAGTAGGGAGAGGCTTGAGATAGGGAAATCAAATAGGAACCTGTTGTTAGTGGTCAAGACAAGAAGCAATAAAGGCTTAAACTAGCATGGTTTTTGTGTGAGTGAAAATTAGGGGACCTATACAGGGATGTTGTGAGAAGAGAAGTCTATCTAGCATGCTTGGAGCCTTCCCCTGAGTTTCTTGACATTTTGTAAATTCTAATGAAGCATGCAGGCTGCCTATCAGTATCATGCACTCTTCTCCTATGGGATTTCATACTTTTCAAAACTTACCTGATATCCACTGAGAGAAGGTACCCTGGCATTGGAGCATTCAAAAATTGGTCAACAAGCATCTATTAAGAGGATACAACATGCCAGGCACTGTGCTAAGTACTGATATTATAAATACAAGTACAAAGAAAGATAATTCTGCCCTCAAGGAGCTTACTTAGTAATGGAGAAAGACAATACTTATAAAAGGAATCTGGAAAAGTAGGGGAGGAAATGAAGGTGCCTGGCAGAGGCATTGGAGACAAAGTCAGGAGTACAACTTGGAGAGAAGTGAAGACATGGATGGCCTGGACATACTCCTTAAAATGGAGGTACTTGGAGGAACCAGCCAATAGTAGGAAGGGGCTGCAGGGGAAGAAGGTACTCAATCCAGAGGCAAAGTAATTTTCCAGGTAGAGAGTTTTTCTGAGCTATAAGAGAGTCAAGGAGTCACAGTGAAGAGAGAAGACTAGAGGCTAGTAGAGAGGTGACTGGAAAAGTGGAGGGGAAGTACAGAATCACACAATCAAATCACTGTAAGAGACCTCAGAAAACATCTAGTCCAACCAATACTTGAACATGAATTTACAACATACCCAAGTGGTCACCTCACCTTCACTTGAAGACTCCAAGTGACAGAAAACACACTACTTTTAGATAGCTCTAACTATTAGGAAGCTTTCCCTTTCATCAAGTCCAAATCTCTGCATGTCCTGCCCTTTGGTTCCAGTTCTGCTTTCCAGGATCAAAGAGGGCAAGTCTAATACCTTTTTCATATGGTAACCCTTCAACTACTTAAAGACACCTATCATTCCTCCCTAATTTCCCCCTCCTCACCAGCCCAAATCTTTTCCTCTCTAGGCTAAGCATGCCAGTGTTGAAATGATCCTGTTATACCATGGCACCCAATCTCCTTACCATCTTGTTTTTCTTTCCTTAGACATTCTCAGTTGTGAACATTTAGCTAGGTAGCTGTGTTTATCACCTCTGAGGATAAAGTTACTTGTGAGAAGTAGGAGGGAGAGTATATAAATGAAAGTCCCCATTCCAAGGGGATAGCTTTTCATCACTATCCATCTGTCTGTATTAGAGGAATCAGTTTGGGGACAACAGAATATTCACTGTCTACCCCCTGCTGCATAGCCATAGGGTAGAGAAGATAGACTCAGAGGTTAGAAGAAGTATCCGCTGTAGTGGTTCACAGCACATGCTATTCTACCTGGATTCTCTCCAGTCAACATTCCTGAACCTACTTCACAGCGCTTTATGCAAAGGGAGTCATCACTGAGAACTTTTCAGTCCTCTTCACTTTGACCTTGGTACAATATTTGACAATGTTGATTCATCCTGCCCTGGCAACTCATTCAGTGCTATCTTGATGTTCTTTATACTCCCTCTTCTCTGCCTTCCTTCCTGGTTATTTGTCACCTCTGTCCTCCCTACCCTCAATGACTGCATGCTGCTCCAAATGTGGGAAATTTCCCAAGTTTCTATCTTTCATCTTCTCTCATTCCACACTCTCTCCCTGGGATATCTCACTTCTACCCATGGTTTCAACTCTCTATGTAGATGACTCCCAACTCTGTATCCTTAACCATCACTTATTGCCTAAGTTCCGGCCCATAGCTCTAAATGAATACTGGATATTTCCAATTGAATGTCCTGCTCTTGTCTTGAACTGCTCCTGTCTTTTCTGTTTTAAACAATGATACCTTCATTTTTCTAGACACATATTGTGGCTCCTTACCTCTATACACTTCTATCAGTGTCCATATCCAATAAGTCCCATCTAAGGCCCTATTAATTTACCCTTTGTAATTTATTTAATTGTTTCTTTGACTGCTTCACAGGGCCTTGCACATAATTAATGCTCAGTGAATATCTACTTGTTATGTGGAAGACATGTGTTTCTTAGAAAATTTGCTAAGGACCACACAAATAGACTTCCTGGAATGGTGATAATCAGATAATGGCTCTCAAGACCTCATATCTTTATTAAAACATTACATGTTACCAAACCCTACAGGGCATGTCATAGTCATATCAAATATATATTTGAAAATTTGACTCCAAAGCCATACATCTATGAGCACCACTCCTCTAGATCTTCCATGGTTTTCAGTCTTGTGTCATCTGTAGCCCCACAATCCAGGTGTCTTCACCTAACATCTTCATCCATCTCTTAGGGAAGAGAGAGCAGCCAGAAGCAAAAGTTCCAGCTCTAACTCCATGCCCCTATCACTTCCCCTTTCCTGTAGTCACATTCTTAAAAGTACCCCCACTCTGTGCTGAATGATAATAGGTGCTCTTGCATGAGTAATTTCTCCTGTACAAAGTGCTTCTACATAGTCGATCGGCAAATAGTTATTAAGGGCATACTATGTGCCAGGCACTGTGATCAATGCCAAGAATACAAAAAGCAGGAAAAGACATAATAGAATGTGTGTGGATGTTAAAATTCATAGGAAGGCCCTTTGTGTTAGACTCACCCAATCTGGAAAAATTACTGCCTGGTATTCTTTTAGTTATATGTAGTCTTGATTAACACACTGGCCTGACCTTTTTCCCTTTCCTTGTTCCTTTGCTCCAACCCACTGCTCAATACCCTTTAGCAATGCTCTAACACATTTCCCACTGCAAAGGGGCACAGAGAGGCAAGATTCCATTCATTCATCCAGCAGACATTTATTGAGTGTCTTTATAGTCTAGAAACTGTTGGGATTACAAAGATGAATGATACAGTTCTAACCTTGAGAAGTTTACAACCTAGTAGCAGAGATATGGCATAGAATCACAGAATCTCAAAACTGGAAGGGGTCCTAGAAGTCACCTAGTCTTAAAAAAAAGCACCTGAATAGGAATACCATTGGCATCATCCCTAACCAGTGGTCATCCAGCCTTCACCTAAAGACTGCTACTTAATGGTATTCTCACCACCTCCTGGGCAGCCCTTCTGCTTCTGAAGAGCTCTCATTGTTAAGAAGTTGTTTGCAAGTCTGCTTCTTTGCAACTAATGTACACTGGTCCTGCTTCTGCCCTATGGGGCCAACTAGAAGGAGGTTAATCCCTCTTCCTCATGATACCTCTTCAAGGTGGTTTTCATAGCTATGCTAAATCTTCTTTTCTCCCAGCTAAACCTCCCAAGTTCATCCAGATGTAGCATGGTATCTGTCATGGAACAGTCCTTTTCATCCTCTTCTGGACATATTCCAGCTTATTAATGCTCATCCTAACATGTGGCAACCAAAAATGAACACAGTATTGTAGATTTGACCCAATCTCTCTCTCTCTCTCTCTCTCTCTCTCTTTCTCTCTCTCTCTCTCTCTCTCTCTCACGCTCTCTCTCTGTCTCTCTCTCTCTCACACACACACACAACTATAATACAAGACAAAATAGAATAAGTATATGAGGAGTATACCAAATGAACTATAGGATTTCAGATGAAAAAGATGTATCTTGTTGAAGCTGATTCGGAAAGGCTTTCCCATGATAATCACTTTTAAACTCAAAGGCCCATAGAAACATAGATCAAGAACTGGTAGGAACCTCAGAGGCCATTTGGTACAACCTCTGCATTTTAGAGATGAGGAAACTGAGGCTCATAAAACATAAGTGGTATGCCCAGGGTCACAGTGGTAGTAAGTGTCAAAGTTTTGAACTCAAGTCTTCTGACTCCAAAGCTAATGTACTTTCTCCTATATCTGCCTCCCACAGGGTAAAGAGAATTTAAACAGATTTAGGAATGGCTAGATTAAAGCTGCCCCAGGTAAAGGGAAAGACATGAACAAGGGCAAAAGAGTGGGAAAGCATAGTAGAATGCATGTAGAGGAGAGGACTCGGAGAAAAGACCAGAAAGGTAGAGTGCTGTGAATGATAGGATGAGTTTCAATTTAATTTAGCAGGCAACAGGGAACTACTAGAGATTTGAGTAGGGGAATGATATACTCAGATATGTGTTTTAGGAGAGGACCTCTTTCCATCTCAGACTGAGCCTATTTCTTTCCCAGTGGAGTAAGTGATCTGGGATCATTTGGGGCAATAGCTCAGGACTGAGCTCAGTCAGAAACCTGGCACACAGAGGTAATTGACAGTGTCCTAAAACCCATTTGTGCTTTGAAAATTACAGGGTACTAGACAGTATTTATGGGTTTCCCCTTCCTAACACACTGCCTGCAACTGGATTTTCTCCCATCACTCCGATCCTTAATAGGTTTGGAGATATTTCTGGGGATTTTCATCTTGAGTGCATAACATGTTTTTCTTTCTTATTCCCGCACCCCCACTCTGTCACTCAGCCGCCCTTGATGTTCTGTCCTGGTCTCCCCAAAGCCAGAAAAGCAACCTATTTATTACTCCCTTTGGTTTTGTTTCTTTAATCTTCCTCTTAGATTAAAGTAGAATGAAAGTTAATCCCTTGCTGCAGAGGTTGTATGCCTTTCTTCTTTGAAAGGTTTTTCATTGATACCAGCTATATATAGCACCTTTTGGGATGTTAGATAATTGGTGATGGTTTAGCACCTGAGTTGTTTGATGTGTTTATTATCCTACCAAAAAGGTACCTAAGAAAGGCTCATCCTAATCCCAAAGCTGAAACCACCATAATCAGACTGGTTCCAGTCACAGGAGAATGGATGTGATAAATGGAGCCTTGTTGATAGGGGTGTGTCTTTCTAAAGAGAGAGATTCCCACCCACCCCCCCAAAATGCAAAGGCCAGGTGTTGTATGTAGGGTGGCTTTTCCCTTTGCTCTGCATCATCAACACCAACATTATCATCATCATCATCATCGTATCACTAATATTTAAATAGATTTGCAAACTACTTTACAATGCATTATCTCACGGGATCACTTATTTCCACTCTTCTAGGTTCCAGTCATTTTCTTCTTGAGTCTAACCACACTAGCCCATAGCAGTGCCTCTGTCCCTCAGGCATTCTCTGTACTATTCACTTTGCATTTAGCACATCCTAGGTACTTATCTCTTTACATGTTTTTTGCATGTTTCTGTCTTGATTCCTCTTTTGAATTCTAGGTTAAGGCCATATCCCTCATGATTGACATAGTGTCTCATACATACTAACTGTTCAATAAACATTTATGCATCATTGCGTTGATATATTGTTTCAATATGTCCAACACCACCCTCATTGAAATCCAATTATAGTAAATGACGAATGGCATAATTCACTTGTGAAAATGATTTGGGGGGGAGGGGAATATTCACCTAGAGTTTCTTAAAGTTTGATTTTCAAAGAACTAAGATGTACCTATGTTGGCTTTCCTTCTTATTCAGCAAACCTAAGCATTCTGGGAATATGCTTTTTAATTGGGGGATAGATAACCTAGCTAACATTTTACATAAAAAACCTACTCATATAAAGGGGAATGATTCATTGCTACGGAGATTGAGCCAATCCAAGACTATCCCTCAATTTATTTACTAATTTGTTTACTGGAAATTTTTCCATGTGCATATTCATTAGGAGTTTAAGTAGATACACTTAGTGGGTCAGAAGTTTCTCTGTGAGTCACTTCAAAATACGCTTCTGGCTGATGCAGTTAGTTAATATATATCCTACAATAGTGGTGTCAAGCTCATGTAGAAAGGTGGGGCACTAAACTGTACCTGAGGATCCCTGTGGGCCCAATTGACTTAGAAACCCATACATTAACATTATCTATATTCTATTGCATTTTTATTTATTTCATTAAATATTTCCCAATTGCCCTTGGGAATGTTGCAGCTGCGTGCTTGACACCTCTGTCTTAGAATGCTGTTGGTAAGTTGTTTTTTTAGTTGTATGCAACTCTTTGTGACCCAATTGGGGTTTTCTTGGCAAACATACTGGATTGTTTTGCCATTTCCTTCTCCAGCTCATTTTACAGATAAGGAAACTGAGACAAACAGGGTTAAGTGACTTGCCCAGGGTCACACAGCTAAGTACTGAGGCCAGGTTTGAATTCAGGAAGATGAATCTTTCTGACTCCAGGCCCAGCGCTCTGTCCAGTGCTCCACCTAGCTGTCCCTGTCCTAGAATATGAGTGTATTTTCTCAGGCTCAGCAAAGGTTCTTTGTGGATTACTGGTTTCTTTCATTAATATCTTTCCTCCATTTTGTTTCCATTTTGTTATACTTGTCCAAAGTCAGACCTTTCTTGCTCCAATTTCTATTGGGAGATTTTGTTTGAATGGTCAAGATATCTTGGGGGAATTTGAACTGTTGTTTATTTCAAAACCATTCACATGGCAAATGATTTGTGCCTGATCTAAAGGTAAGCTAAATTGGAAAACTCCAGGACTCTCTGAAGATTAGGAGGGTAGCTGTCACAGTAGCAGGCAAAGGAATCGTCATTGCTTTTGCTTCTTTTTTAACATCCAGGTGGTACAGTGGCTTAGAGCCTGGAAAACCCGAGTTCAAATCCATCCTCAGACTCTTACTAGCTCTGGGACGTCTCCTCCCCAAGTTATTTAGCCTGTTTGCCTCCATTTCCTCAACTAATGACAGCAACTACCTTGCAAAGTTGTTATGAGGATCAATATTTGGAAAGGGCTTATCCTCGGATAGTTTCTGGCACATAATAGGCACTATATAAATGTTTATTCCCTTCCCCTTTCCCTCCCTTTCTGCACAACAGTGATTTTGTTTTCAAGACTGGCTATCATTTTCCCAAAGGTACTAAGGCATCTCTGGAGGACACATGCTGTCAGATGTGTAATTGAATTCCCACCTCTTTTCTGCCCCCACAAAGTAACTGAATGGCCAACACATTATAAGGCTGATACATGAGCTAATAACTCTAAGCCAGGAATAAAGTTCCTTTATTTGTTGCATAATACTCATTTTGTAGGAATGGTGGTCATACAGTGTTATCTGGTTCCTGGTTTGAATCTGTAAGCAAAATCTCTGAGATCTTGTATTTCTGTCTCTTCTGAGACAATGCCATTTCTCCACTGATTTGAAGAGTTTTCTTATGTGAAGGTGGTTATAACTTGGCGGGGGGGGGGGGGAAGGAAGGGGGGGAAAATGTATTTTGAGGAGAGTTTTATGCCTCTGGCCTGGGCTGGGTTAGGGTTTGAGGGGCCAGGGGGAGGTGTTAAGCTGAGAAGGCTGAAGCCTGCCCAGTGTCAGCAGGCTCATTAATACAGACAAGGAAGATACATCCTGTGGAAAGACATGATCCTTTCGTTCCATTCTAAATGTATGAGGAATTATATCAATTAGCACACTAAAAAAGCACCAAAGAAATGTATCCTTTACCTTACAAAATCCCCGGCTTCCAGCATGTCTCATGGATGTTTCAAATTACCCATCTAATGTTTTGCCTACTGGGATAGACTAAGAAGCCAGAAACAATTTAGTTAATGACACTTCACGCTCTCTGCTTGACCTAGTCAAAGAGAATAGCTGGGCCTTTGATAAAGTGAGTTCCATCCATACTGCGCTGGTAAAGGGAGCTGAAGACCAAGGGTTTGAATGGGAAGGAAGAATCTGGACCCTTTTAAAACCACCTTTCCTATACGCTTTGGTATGGTGCAGGGGCCCCATTTTGAATATGCTTTGTGTGTGTGTGTGTGTGTGTGTGTGTGTGTGTGTGTGTGTGTATAGTTAGAGCTCTCCTGAACTCACCCTGATGTGATTATTTACTGCAGTTGTTGAGATTTCTCAGCCCACAGTTTTCAGAGGATGCCAACTTTTGGGAGCCAAGTGATAATTTTAAATAAACTACAGTTGGAGCAGGCTCTCTTGTTTTAAGCGTCTCTGCATATTAATATATGAGGAAAAATGGACCCTTTGCAATCATTTTATTCACCCTATAGATGCCATGGGACCTTTAGTTTAATCAATACATCTGGTCTTTGCCAGAGGAAAAAATAATTTAAGCAGATGCAATGATCTGGATTTACCCTGGGTTTTCTAGGTTATTTTCTATGAAGGTTTCCCCCACCTAAAGCATTTCTTTCTAGGGTTTCCTTTTGGTGTTCATTTAAACACACACACATGCAAAAACAAATTAAACAAGTTCAAAATTAGATCCTTGGGTGATGGAGGGAGGAAGTAGATTTTTTTTAAATTCAGTAGCTTTGCCTGAACCCAGGAGAAAGCTCTAGGATGCATCCTAGTCTTTTTCAGTTAAACTCGTTATTATTTTTCTGCTCAGCTGGGTTTGGTATTAAATATGTTTTTCTAACCCTTTTTGAGAATTGAAGGGAGCATAAACTGGTATCACTGACAGTGCCTAAGAATTTTCTCTCTAGCCACCTAGAGCAGGGTCCCTCAACCTTTTAATGGAGGTGCTGATAGGAAATCCACATGCATATTATGAGGGAGAGGGAGGGAAAAGCCGTCCAGGAGCAGCAGAGAGAATGCAGGGCATACTGAGAACCTCCACCCCTGGCCTCCATCCTAACTGAAATGCCAACAAGTTAGGGAGAGGAGAGCCAAGGCAAAGGGTTCAAAGACATTCCTGCTGTTCTAGAAATAGTGGCTCATTTTCATTGACCAAACTGAGATCCTTGCATAAGGGGAAAATGCCTTATTTGACATTTATGTAAAATTGCCAAGTACAACCAGAATTTGTTCCAACTTGCCTTTTTGGGGGCTAGTTGTTCTCCCTTGGAAGTAGTACCAGTTCCATCTCTGGTTCCTTATATCATTGGCAAAGGTAATATCAGCACCTGCTTTCAACTTTCAGGTTCTTCTGGTAGCCATTTGTTGTGTTCACTCTTTTTCAGTGGTGTGTATCTCGTCATGACCTGTTTTGGGATTTTCTTGGCAAAGCACTAGAGTGGTTTGTGTAGCAACAGTTTGGCTAGCAGCAGCTGTTGAGGTGTAAGACCCGACAGGAAGAGCAACAACAGCTGCCAGCACAGGTTCTTTGATCTACTTTACTAAGGAAAGTAACTTTAAGGGGTTAACAATCTCACTTTAATCCAACATACAAATATCATTCACTTAGTTCAGGAGGAAAAGCCAGCACCCTAAACTTCAGAGCAAATACAGACAAATTACAAACATACATTATAAACAGATCAAATACAAACCAATATCTGGGTTAGCAAAGCCCAGGGGCAGTTACAACGGCTTGCCCAGAGTCACTCGCCCCTCTTCTAGTGAGTGAGAGCCTCAAACAAAACATCTGGGTTCCTTCAAAGCCGGGGGAGGGGAAGCTCTTAACAATGGCAACCCAGTCTCCACACCAGCACTCTTCCAGTGAGTGAGAGCCCCAAGGAAAAACACCAACCTCTGTGTTTATATATGCTGTTCAGGGTCAAAGGGCATCACAACATGCGACTCAAACCCATGTAAACTAGGCTTTCCCTTGAGGCAAGCAGGTCATCAGACTCCTGATCTAATCAAAGAAACAGAGGTCAGGCTCTTCAAGGGCACTTGATTAAATAAGTGCTAAAAGAAAAAACAGTAAAAGAAAGTCCCACCTTAATTACTGATACAGTTTGCCATTTCCTTCTTCAGCTCATTTTACAGATGAGGAAACTGAGGTAAACAGGGTGGAATGACTTGTCAAGGGTCACACAGCTAGAGTGTATCTGAGGCCAGATTTTGAACTCAGGTCTTCCTGACTTCAGGCCCAATGCCCTAGCCACTTAGCTGCCCTTAGTAGCCATAGACCTCTGTAATAGACCAAAAAGAGAATAAAGATGAAAGGCTGTGAATGTTAAATTTATTTAAAGAATTCTATTTGGTGTCCTTCAAGATATAACCTGGTTTTCTTTTTGGTATTGCGACCTGTCCTTATTTTCTTGAGTCTAGTAAGCAAAATGTCTCAGTGACATTTAGCTCCCAAGTTCAGGTTTTAAGTTGTGTCCTGAGTTCAGTCAACTCCTCACTTTGCCTTCACCTCCATTTTCTGCTACCAGAGGACTAGTACATAACAGGGATAGAAATTTGAACTTTCTTTGGGCATGAAAAAAAAAACAAACCCTAAGAAAAACCACATTCTTTATTGTTCTAAGTAAATAATTTTCTCTCTGAAAACACTGACAAATGTATGAAGGGACACACTACTTCACACTTTAAGTGTGTTTTAAAAGAAATATTCTTTATTTAGATCAAAACAAGTAAGCTAAATTGACTTTTCAGCATAACGTCTAAAAGGGAAGCAGAGATATTCACTTTCCTGTAGAAAGAGTCTAGTGATCACTTGACTTTGACAAAGCTTGTGCCCTAAGAGCTGACTTTATTCATTCTTGGCCTCTGTACAGGTTAATGTAAGCTTTCCATCAGGCTCAACTATCCCACTTAACTCTCCACTGCTGAGTAGTCAAAATCCGCCCTTAAACATCCCTATTATATCACATCTGCACTGTTTGAACAATAGCCAGAGTTCATCCAGCTTAAGTTCACTTTCTTGTTTTCTAGAACAACTCATGTTTATTTCAGTTTCTCACCTGTCTTTTAAAGAGACTTCTAACAGCTTCAGAGCCGCTTCTCTCACTGGAAGCACTCTGTCTGCTCAGCTCTTCTCAATTCCCTGATGTACAATTTGGGGGAATGACTTGGCATGACCAAGCATGTTATAGCCTTTCTTTAAAAAAAAATGAGAATTTGGATCCCTTTTCTTTAAAATTCCTTTTTATTTTATTCTTAAATGTATTTATAATCTTTTTTTCCCCTAACTCTACTTTATCTCCAATTGAACCAAAAGAAGAAACAAAAACAAAAACCCATCATAAGCATGCATAGTGCAGCAAAATCAGTTCTCACATTGATTATGACCAAAAATGTATATCTCTCTTTGCATTTTAAGTTCGTTACCTCTCTGGCAGGAGAGGTGTGTTTGATGAGTCCTCTGGACTTATGGTTTATCATTTTACTGGCTAGAATTCTAAAGTCTTTCAAAGTTGTTTTTCTCTCTAGTGTTATTATCATTGTATAAAATGATTTCCTAGTTCTGCTCGCTTTGCTCTGCAAAGAGGTCTCCCCAATTTCCTCTGAAAGTGTCCATTTTATTTCTTTTGGAACAAAATGTTCCAATATATTCATATGCCATTATTTGCAGAATCATTTGTAGTACAGCCCCTTAGCTTCCAATTTTGGTCAGTTACAAAAGGGACTGCTATAAATGTTTTAATACATATAGGTTCCTTTCCTCTTTCTTTGATTTCTTTGGGGTACAGGCCTAGTAGTGGCATAGCTCGGTCTAAGTTTAACAACTTTGTGAGCATAGTTCCAAATTGCTTTCCAGAATAGCTAGGCCAATTCACAGTTCTACCAACAGCCTGTTTTCCCATAGACTCTCCAACATCTGTCACTTTCCTCTTTTGCCATCTTTGTAATTCTGATGAATGTGAGGTGAAACCTCATCATTTTATGATTTGCATTTCTCTTATCACTAGTGACTTATAGCATCTTTTCATCTTTTGGTGATAATTTGGATGTCATATCCTTTTCCAATAGAACTAAATGTATGTTAAAGCTAAAAGCCATAGATATAAGGCAAATGAAGTATACCACCTCTTACCATCCAACCAAATACATGTTCAATAGTAGATGTCACAAATATCAATTAAACAAAGGTTAGAAAAAGAAAATAGAATTGTTGGGCTGATCCTCTAACTGTTTGATTAAGATATTTTGTATTATTAACTTTTCTTTCTGAATTTTCTAGTTATTTTGGAGCTTGGAGTCTTAATTGCCAAAATATAGCTCTTCTTTAGAGATTAGGATTGCCAAGTTTTATCATTTTTTACATGTTTTTGAATAATAAAAACTTCAAAAAACATATCTTTGTTTCAGTATTTTCAGATACTCAAACAGATACAATGTGTATGATCAGACACCTCCCCATAAAACTGGAAAAACTATTTTTAGAGCTAGTCGTTGCGCCAAAAATTGTCAACATTCCCACAAAATACACGTACCTTAAGATATATTGCCAAAATACTAATCACAAATTACCAAATATAATACACACAGAATATAATGGAAATCATCATGGACTTTTAGGTTAAGTTTCATGATGTGTCTTTATATGACTATATGTAGTAACAATTACTTTTGTAGCAATTTAATATTTATAGATTTTATATATATAATATATATTCTAGATATGTATGTGTGTACATATATGTGTGTATGGGCTATATATACATACATACATATATATGTATATACACACGCACACACACGTGCACACACACCCATATCTGGTATTTGAAGTCTCACTTCCCAAAACAGAAGATCTTTTTAGGTGTTAGAACTCGGGATCTAATGGTCAGCCAAACTATTAAATGTTTCCAGTTAAACAACATTTGTTCATTTGGCTGGTAAATGTATATAATGCAAGTTCTGAATGCATGCATATCTTTGCTTAGTGGCCACCTGTGAGACCAAGATTATTGCTATCGGGGACACGGTTTCCATTGTTACCCAAAGCTTGGGGGTATAAGTTAGACTAGACTTTCATTATGTCTGTTACATCCTTGTCTTGTGCAAAGCAACCTTAGTATAAGACAAATGACTGTACCAGAAGTGAAGGAGCTATGAAATGCAGATGGTGGTGTCACATGGCATGGTAAACATTAAGAGGGTAGAATAGGTTTCCATTAAACTGCATTGTACAACTAGGACTACTCCCATTTTAGCTCTTTCAACCAGTTGAATTTCCTTGACTTTCTATACCACGTCCAAGAAAAGATATATGCTTTTAAGGATGCGTGAAATTGGAAGCCACGGTCTATACCACCATACTTAAACTGGGGCACCAGGGCAATCCCTGGTCACCTAATAGCCTTTCTTTTTTCATTCAGTAGCCTATTACTAAAGTAGCAGAGAGAAAAACTCAGACCTGACAGAGTTGCAAAGGGTAGATTTTGTTCTCCACCCTCCTCTCCTCTCAAGTCATTGAAAAGGTTAAACACTGTGTGGTACATGGGACCAGCTCAGGAATAAGTTCTCCATTTTGGGTGATGGAACTGTCCACTTTGTTTTAACATTTGTGACAAAGGTCGCTTTGCTTCATGTGGCATGCATGCCCCTTTGCTTCTTGTGTGTCTCTGGAGAGTCCTCCTAGCTCGGAGGAAAGCCCTAGTTCTTCTCTAAAGAAAGGCAGGCTAGTGGAATAAAATCACTTAATTCTACCCTGTCAAGTCAACAGATACTTAGTGCCTACTCCGTGCAAGGCACTGGGATAAGTGCTGTATAGCAGTCGATGAGGCTGTAGTTGCAGGTATCCTGGTTCTGTGGACATATGTAAAGGAATACAAAAATGAAGAGGAAGGTGCCCAGAAGGGTCACTCTTCTATAGGAAAGATATCTTAAATAGGACTTTCCCCACATAAGTAACTGGAATAAATTACCTTGCAGGCTAGGCTGAGGCTGCGAATTACAGCCACCTTTTTCTCCAGCCTATGCAAATAGTTAATTCTGTAAGTTCCTTGTGAGCAGGGGTTGTCTCCCTAATTGTGCCCCTGATACCAGCAGAGTGCCTGGCATATAGCTGGTGTTTAATTAATGCTTATTGATTGATTGTGTGATTGTGACATCTAAAAGCCATATTCTTCTGGTGTTTTGGGTTTTGTAATAAATGGGTTAATTGTGTTTTTCTTTCTTTCTGGGTTTCTTTATTTTTCCCAACTCCCTTTCTTCATTTTTTCTCTTGAATATGAACTCACTTGTGAGATTCAGAGATATGTTCATTAGGCCAATGCACACAATCCTTTTCCTTCCATAAGGAAAGAAATGAGCCTGAAGGTAGAAAAAATAGGAAGTCAGACCATCAATTATAGCTTCTAGGACTGACAGAACAGTGTTACTGCATTCCCTTCCCAACTGGGAAGAATTCAGAAATTCCAAGTTGTCACTCACCAACATAGACAAGTACCTAGCTGGGATTAGAACTGTGACTGATTTTTAGTGAAAGACTTCTTCCCTCCATTGGGAGTCTACTATCAACTATAAAATAATATCAGCTAGCCTCTGGTTTCAGTCCTGTAAGTGAATAAACATGCCCCAGGTTTATCCTCCCAGCTTCAAACTTTTAACCAGCAGCTGGCATGAAGGTGGAAAAGGAGACTTCTGTCAGCCAATCCCTCATTCAACATTGGCTTGCGTTTGTTTTTGTTGATTTATAATGGGTTCTCAGTGGACACTTGAATGGCATTTAAGTAGATCTCTGATTCCAATTATTCCTTCTCTAATTTTCCTAGCCTTATTAGCAGTGCCAATTATTTATTTGTCCCTGAGCTCTGCTGAAACAGTTTTCTAGAGGATGTGGGAAGCGTATCTGATTTAATTTGATTGCAGTCTGTTGTATCTTTTGCTTATCTCTGTGCAGTGTGTACTGTCGTGAATTGGAAACCTTGCTCTACGAGATCCCCAGGAAAAGTCCACTCAGGCCTTCCTGGAACTGGGCAGCCCATTCTGGTATACCTACTGTCTTCCCTTCTTTGAATGACAGGTTCAGGACTTTTTTCATCCTCCCCCCAAAATCTGAAATCTATACTGGCAGAAAAATGAGTACTAAGGACATATTCTATAATGAATTTTAGAAAACTGAACAGAGAAAGATGTTATTTGTATTTATGGTCATATGAACGTAAATCAGACTATGGTGCGATCTTTCCAAAACACACATACATGAAGGATCATTGCTTTTTATAAACTTAGGGAACTCTACAGAGCTGTAACCTGTCCATGCCTTAGCTGATAAGTCCTAGGGAGTGGCCTCAGGCACACAGAGGTTCAATCAACAGTCATTTATTATATTCTTACTCTATGCCAAGAACTGAGCTAGGCTCTGGGGATACAAAGAAAAAAAAGCTGTCCCTTTCCTCAAGGGGCTTATATTCTATAAGGAAAGACAACAAATAAGTGTCTAAAAAATAAATGCAAGGTAATTTTATGGCAGATACAGCTGAGGAGATCAAGAAAGGTGTCATTAAGGAGGCGGTGTTGGGTATGAGCTTTGTAGGAAATCAGGAGTATTAAAGGCAGAGGTAAGGAAAGGGTGCATTCTAGGAACAGAGAAATACAGACTTGGGACGTGGAATATTGTATGTGAAGAACAGCAAGAAGTCCAGTTTGGTTGGACCAATGAGTTTGTACTAAGAAGCAATATATAATCAGGCTGGGAAGCCAGTTGAATCCAGGTTTTGGAGGATATTAAATGTCAAACTTAGGAGTTACTATTTGGTTCTAGAGGTAATAAGGAGTTACAGGAGTTTGTTGAGTAGGGGAATGACATGGTCATTCATACCTGAGTTTTAGGAATATTGCTTTGGCAGCCAAGCGGAAAATGTATTACAGAAGGGGAAGATTTAAGACAGGAGACCACTTAAGAAGTTATTGCCATAAATTGCCCAGGTGAGAAGTTTTAAGGGCCTGAATTAGGGTCTTGGCTGTATGAATGTATATATGTATGAATATGGAGGTAGGATGGACACGATTTACCACCTTTTTAGAGATGTGGGGTGAGTAAGTGTGAGGAATTGAGGAGATTTGAGGTTTTGAAGCCAGTTGATTAGGAGAATGGTTTCCTTGGCAGAAGCAGGGAAGTTTGGAAGTGGGGTAGGAAAGATGAGTTTGGTTTGGACATGTTAAGTTGGAATTGTTTACAGGGCATCCATTTGGAAATATCCAGTAGGCCTTAGCACTGTGCTACTGGAGCTCAGGAGAGAGACGAAGGCTGGGGATATAGATCCAAGAGTCAACTGCATAAAAATAGTCATAGAATCTCTGGGAACTGAAGAAGTTAGGTGACTGTCCCAAAGTTACACAGCTAATGGCAAGGAGGATTTGAACCCCAGTTTGCCTGACTCCAGGCCCGGTGCTCAATCTACTGTATCATGTTGCCTGTGTTTCAAATTCAAATCCTTAACCATTGACAATTTCTCTCCAAGTTTTTGTTAAATGGAAAATAGCATTTAGACAATCTTTTTAAGTTCCCTTCTCCAGTTTTGTTGTTTGTGCTCAAAGGACATGCATAATACTCTAATTTGCGAAGTCCGACTCAAGAGTGTGTCCCATGTTTCATACGATAGATAGGCAGCCATCAGTCTGTGATATATTGTGCATATCTGCCTAGAAACAGAAGGACGGACTTTTGGAGACCTCACCCACCTCTGCTTCAGTGACTTTTCCTTCAGAGAACCTCTCGCCCAGACCTATGCCTCCTAAAACCCTGGCACAGTTTGTCTAAGACAAGGTCAAGGAGAATACTTACTTCTTTTCTGTGTACAAAGTTGAACATCCTTGCCTGACCTCAATTTTCAATCTGAAATATAGGCTGTGAAAGCCAAAATCCTTCTGACTTTGGGGAATTTAATATAACAGGTGGTAGCAAGTTGCCACAAGGATAACTGGCAAGTAGCAGCCAAGTTGCCATAGTGACTGTGCTTTTTGATCCTTCAGTGTTGGCTCCTGCTACCCAAAAAGCAGGAGTGAAGTTGTGGGACATGCAGAACACCCAGTTGAGGTGTGATCTGATAAAGCAAGCAGCCCAGACAAGGAAGTAGCCCAGTGTTTGAGGAACCAGTTCTTCTAATTTGACCGATTTGGGAAGCTCCCTCTACCACAGGAAACTATTGGAGTCAGGAGAGAAAAAGAACATCCCGAAGTGGCTAGTGGAAAGCTGCATCTGGACTGGACAGATGCTGCAGCAGCGTCCCTCCAATGGGGATTTGTGGGGCTCCTAGTGTGTAAATGAGCCATTTGGGTCTTGGGAGACATAAACCAAACCAAGTAGATGAGTTTTTAAATAGGATTTTTCTTCAGGCCATAGCCAATGGGGGAACATGGAAAACACTGGGGATTTCTAGGAGAAATTATTGTCATAGATATTTTCTGGGGAAAGCTTGAAGAGGCAATGTCATATTGTTGTCCCCTGGAAAAGAGTCAGTCCCTTAGCCACGTTGGAGAAAAAGGTGATCAAGAGGCTCTCACGGAGTGATGAAATGGGCAGCAAGGAGGCTAGAAGGCTTATAAAGCATCTCCATTGCTAAAGAGAGGCAGGCTGGGCTGGGAGTGAGGAAAGCCGCAATTTAAATCCTGCCTCTGACATTTACTAGCTTTGTGACCATGAAGGAGCACGTCACAGATCCTGTTGGAGTCTGTTTCCTGATCTGTAAATTAGAAATAATAAGACCTCACAGGGTTGTGTTGAGATTTAAATGAAGTAAGGTAATACAAAGTGCTTCACAACTCTTAAAATGCTCTAAAAATGCCAGCCATGATTATTATCATCATTCAGAAAGCTGCCTGGGGGGTAAAAGGCATGGCGTGAAGGGGAAAAACAAAACAAAACACAACACTGCATTTAGAGTTAGAGAATCTGGGTTCGAATTCTGACTGCTATTTACTACCTGTGTGGCCTTGGGCAAGTCATTCAACCGCTCCAGGAACCAGTTTCCCCATCTGCAAAATGAAGGATTTGGAGGTGATCTTTTACCTCCCTTTTAGCCTAAGTCACATAATTTGGTGGTCCTATTTGTTCTTGGGTCTTTATTAAGTGCTATAATCCAGGAGTTTACAAGCTAAGAATTCACCTTTGAAAAATTTGGTTAAAATATGAAAATATGTTTTGCATGACTTCACCTGTATAATTGGTATCATGTTGCTTGCCTTCTCAAGGGGGAAAGGAGAGGTGAGAGACACACACACACACACAGAGAGAGAGAGAGAGAGAGAGAGAGAGAGAGAGAGAGAGAGAGAGAGAGAGAAAGAATTTGGAATTCAAATTGTAATTGGGAAATATTTAATGAAATAATTTTTTTAATTTAGCTAAGAAATGATATTTGAAGAGCCTCTTCTTTTAATCTGTTTAGGGCAGTAATCTAACTGCCCCTTCAAGCCTCATCTTTTTTTTCCATTGAACCAGTTTTTTCTCTGTCCTTCAAACAAATCCTGCATTTTCCTGCCCTCAGACTTTTGCTCATGCCATTTTCTGTACCTGAAATGCTCTCTCCTCCCATCTTTTCCTTTTGTGAGTCTATCCAGACTTCCACATATGGCTTACAATGGTGCTTTTCATTCTCCTATCCACTTATGACTCCGACAAGGAAAAGTTTCAAGGTAACCAAGGTCAAGGAAGGAGATTAATACAGGAATTCCGGAAGTAAAGAAAAGCAGCTGAGGAATGAAGGAAGGGCTAGGAGGTGTTGTGTAGGAGTCTATCCCTTAATGGTAGGATAAAAGAGAGAAAGCAGGAACCCCCATTTCTATAGCAGCCTTGTTTCATTGCATGATTTTCATTGGTTATTAATGAAGTTTGTGCACAGCCCTCCTCTATATACAATCATTTGGAAACAGATGACTGCTTTGCTGTGGTGGTTTTTTCCCTGTGTGTATGTGTATGTTTTAATAGCCCAAGGGAATATCAAATAAGCCTAGTCTCCAATCAGGCTGAGACTCCAGGATTCTCTGTCACTGTACCCGTTTCGCTACTCTGGTCTGTGTGAACAAGAAGCATCTTTAGGGAACGGTCCATCTCACTGTGGTTGCTATGGTGAAGCCTCTACTGAAGCCTGTTTGGAAGACTGGAATTGCTATTCAACAGCTGTTTCCTTCTACCCTCTTGTGAACGTGAATGCTGCACAAGTTAGAGCCATGCACCCCAGCACCATTAACTCTACCTTGATGGGCTCTGGTTAGCAACAAGTGGGCCCCCTCCCCTTCAAAATTCACAGGTCATTAAACTGGTTTGAGAGATGGAATTTGTCAAAAAGTTAAAACTTGTCGGGGAAGGGGCTTAAGGGAAGCCAGTAACTTTGAAATCAATATTGCAAATGTGATGCAAAAGAATACAATTAGCATGTTTTGCAGGGCCTGTTAATTCCTTCAAAAAGCTGTTTATTAGGCAGAAGAACTCCAGAGCCCATCCTTGGATTAAACAGGTTCTGTAATGAAATGTAAATGGTGTAATTGGGCTTGTTCTGAAAGTATTTATTCTTCACCTGCGACCCGCTTGATTGCGGTTTGACAACACGAAGGAGTGTGCATCTCCTCGTTAATGACAGCTAATTCCCCCAAGCTAATGGAGTGGGACGCCCAGGCGCCCAGTGCCGGGAACGACAGGTCATGCCTAGAGCTTGGCAGTGATTGGCACCAATCCGAGCACAATGTAACTTTAATTACAGTAATTCCAAATCCAAAGCCAGCATTTAGCTGCTGGAGAGAGACTCTTAATTTTGCAAATAGATGTCATCTAATGGGCTGACCTTTCATTAGCCAAATATGGGCTTAGGCAGGCCCAAGGTCCTCCTCACTCCACCCTCAAACAGGTAGTGGCATCAGTTCCCATCAGCTCAACGGAGGCACCAGGAGTGCTGCTGCACTGCCAGGTGAAGCATATGAATTTGTTCACAAGTGTGACCCATGGCTGCCGCAAGGGAGATGTGGTGCCATGTAGTATTTAAACATGGCGTCTGCAGTGAGGTGTGAAATCCCTTCTCTGAGAACTCATGTAAGGAAGATGAGTTTGCTCCTGTGAAGAGTTGTCTCTGGTTCCCCCATCCTCCCTCCCCTTTCCTGCTTCAGCAAAGTTCTTCCTTCAAGATGAAAGATTCTGGATATCTCATATGCATTTCCTCTTCCTACAGAAAAGCACCAAGTTGAAAATTATAAAGTGACAGAAGCTTCAGGTCTATTACAGACTCCTTCTGTGATGGAGTCCATAGATGGGAGGAAATGTTGTCTAGACACACTACTGCTTTATCTGATTTGGCTCTGGCTTTTCTGGGCCTTTGCATGATACCTGAAATAATCAGTTTCTTTGAGCTGAGCATTATATATGTATGTCGTAGAATCACAGAATTTTCATCTTGGAAAGGCAGTCAGTCCCCAAGCATTTATCAAGCACACTGTTACAGGAACTGTGCTAAACTCTGGGGGTCCAAAGAGTGGCAGTGTATAAATAACTTGGTCCTTCTGGGCTATATGCAGAGTAAGTGGAAGGTAATTTCAGATGGGAAGGAAGGCATTAGCAGCAGAAGGGTTTAGGAGGGGCCTCCAGCAGAAAATGGGATTGGAGACATTGGAGCTGTTGTAATAGCAGGTTGGAACTAGAACCCAGATCTCCTGACTCCTAGGCTAATGCTTTTTCCAAATCAGCACACTGATAATTTATGAAACCAAGTTGTTCATGGATCCATTTTTATAGTTAATAGATAATGTTCAAAGGAGGCTTGTAGATAAGTACAAGAGATTTAGCAGCCCACAGATTTTATTTACTGTGCCACCCACCTCCTTTAGAAGATACACAGGGAAAGAATAGAAATCAATGTTCATTATATCTCACCTGGCACAGGTCATTTACTCTCACTGAGCATGCACGTGAGTGAGTAGCTGTTGAGATGAGTAGTTAAAGCTACATCCTCACATTTAGCTGAAACTTTGCCTTCTAGAAGACCTAACAAAAAGAGGTGTCGTGTCCCCAAAACTGTTAGATGAAACAGAGAAGAAAATGCTAGATTTGCCATTGTCCAAGGTGTCCTAATGAAGTGTTTGATATTGGGGTACATGATAGATTTAATTTCATAAAATCCTGCATCATCTCAGTAATAGACTCTTTTTTTGGTTTGGGATCTTTGTTTTGATTTATTTTGATGCTTGTCATTTTTACGCCTTAGTTGCTTCCCAATTAGCCCCTTTCCCCTCCCCTCCCCATATAAACTTCTCTGACAACAAAAGAAAGCAAAAACATTCTGGAGAGGGACCAGCTCTGACTATGTATAAACACCCTATACCCATGCATCATGCCTAGTAAAAAGAAGGAAGTATTCTTTGTCATCTGACACCTGAAACCAAGATTGGTCATTGAATTTAATCTGAATTCTGATGTCTTTTAGTACTCTGGTCATTGTGTATATTGTTCTCCTGGTTCTGTTTTGCTTGCTCTGATTCATACAGTCTTCCTATGTTTCTAGATTCCTCCTATTTATCATTTCTTATGGAAATGTAATATTCTGTCACATTCTCATCCCATAGTTTGTTCAGCTGTTACCCAAGCAATGGGCTTTGGGTTTTGTTTTGTTTGAAGGAGAGACAGAGGAATGGGGAAATGTTGGTTGGTTTGTTTTTCTGTTTTGCTTTACTGCTACAAAAAGCGCTGCTAAGATTATTTTGGTATAAACAGGACCTTTCTTCTTGTCATTGACCTCCTTGGGGTATATCTAGTGACAGGCTCTTTACAAGATTGCATTGAGGTCCTGAGAGAAGCTGTAATCAGTAGGAAAGAGGAAACATCGGGGAATAGCCCCAGAGGACAACCAAATCAAAAAATGCAGCATCAGTTCAACACCAACTCACTCTGGCCAAGCCCCAGGGAAGCCATAAGTGAAGAGATGTGTTGCACAAGCTGCCCAGATGAGTGATGTGTCGACTTGTTGGATGCAAGGCTGTCTTGCCATCTAAAGAAAGTCATCCAAATTGTGGTGGTGAATATCTGTCCTGCCAGAAAGGGCATCCTCCGTAGAGGTGAGTGGCAGTATTGAAAGCTGATTGACATGCAGATCCCCAGCTCCCATCTCTTCCCCCTGCCCTGATGAATACTTCTATGGGCCAGCTACTGCCTTTCATTTAGCTCAGGTGGAAGAAGAAGGGCTCGGACAGATCATCAGTGTTGAGCTGTCTAAGTCAGCTAGTAATATTCAGCAGTCAGAAATGGTTTGGGTGCTATGAGCACAACCACGATGCTGTGAGCAAACGGACTACCATGCTGAAGTCTACTAAATGAGATTCTGAGCCAGAGCCCAAGCAAGGACTTGAACTAGGGATGGGAGAAGCAGGGAAAGGGGAGCATTTGCTGGGCATACAGTAAGAGGTTGAGAAACTGATGCTGAGGGCACACCCTCTTTCCCTCTTATTGCTTCCTCTTGGAAACATGTCAAGAAGGAAGATTTCTGTTCTGTCCATTAGCAAGAGACTTCATCCTTCCTTTAAAAATGCCATCATCCTTGGGGGCTTATTCGTAAGCATCCCAGAAAGGAAACATGTGACTCCCTCCCCACAAAGAGCACAAACAGAAAGCCTCACTCTGTAGGTGAACAACATTTGCAAGGAAATCTTCCAACTATATGGGCTAGCTAAAATACCAGCCCTTTCTGGTCTGGGCCTGTTGTTGCTAAATTTCCCACAGTGTCATGGTAGAAGTATTCCAGCCATGGTGAATGAAGAGAATGAGCATGAGTGGGAGGAAGACATGGGGGAAGAACACTTGGTGTGAAATCCGAAGATCTGGGTTCTGGTCCAGGCTCTGCTGTTAACTTCTTGTGGGCCCATAGATTGGTCCCTTAACCCCTCTCAACTTCCATTACTTTCTCTGGATAAAGATAAATGCAGTGTGGTGCAGTGGAAAGAATCCTGGATTATGTAGTCGGAGATCCTGGGTTCAAATGCTGCTTCTGTCAGTTATGATCTGCATGATCCTGGGCAAATAGTTTCATTTCTTTGGTTCTCCGCTTCCTTCTCTGTGAAAAGAGGGAATTGAACCAGATGGTCTCCAAGTTCCCTTCCAGCTCCAAGTCTAGGCTCGTGTGTATCAAATGAGAATAGTATTTGTCTGTGTGTTGCCAGGAAGTTTTAGTGATATAATCGAGCTGACAGCATTTTTTTTAAAGGATCAAGTTAATTCAAGGTAAAACTAAATGGTAGGGACCAGAAGACGGCTATCTCACATAATGAGCTCATCAGCTCCCAAGTTTCAAAGACCATCTCTATGTAGATGATTCTCTATGTATCTAGCCCTAGTCAGCCTCCCAAACTATATAGTACTGTGTCACCAACTGCCTTTGGGCATGTTGAACTGGACGTCCGCTAGGTATCTCAAACCAACATGTCCAGAACAGAATTTGTTATCTTATACCTCCCCTCTTCTGGATTTCCCCGCTTACTTTCAATCTTCAAGGGTACCACCATCCTTCCAGACCTCAGGGGCATTCTCAGTCACTCACTCTCACTCCCCTTCCACATCCAGTCCATTACCAAATCTTGTCATTCGTACCCTGACAGTGTCTCTCCTCTCTATCTCCTCTCTCCACTCACACAGCCACCACACTGGTTCATCTCCTCATCGCCTCTTACCTCTGGACTCAGCACTCACCAGCCTTCTCATTGGTCTTCCTGACTCAGGGAGCCCTCCCCACTCCCATCTGCCCTCCACTCAGCTGCCAAGTAGATTTTTCGAAAGCATATGTTTGACCATGTTGCCTCCATAGTCAGTGAGCTCCAGCGATTCTCTGTTACCTCCAGGATCAAATATAAATTAACTCTGTTTGACATTTAAAGCTCTTCATGCCCTGCCTCCTTTCTCACTCTGTGACCCAGCTAGACTGGCCCGCTTGCTATTTCTTGCACATGACACTCCAGCTCCCTTGTCTCTGTGCATTTGCACTGGCGTGTCTCCCCGTGCAGGAATGGTCTCCCTCCACCCCCTGCCTCTTCTCCTGCCTTCTGAAGTTGGCCTTGCCAGTATTCCCCAGCTACTGGTGCCTTCTCTCTGCTCTCTATGTGTCTGTACCTAGTTATTTATATGTTGCTTCCCCATTACAGTGGGAGCTATTTGAGGGCAGGGCCTAGTCTTACTTTTCTTCGTATCTTCAGCCCTTCTCACGGCATCTGCGTGTAGTGAGTGTTTAGGAAATGTTAGTTCACCGACTGACTCCCATTTCCAGGGACAGCTGGCTTTTTCAACTCCTGTTTTCATTCAGGATATTTTAATTTAGTTTAACAAACATTTAGGAAGTTCCTGCTTTGTACAAGGTACTTCAAGGGATGCTGGGAACACAAAATCAAAAGATTCTCTGCTTCCCTTCTGAAGTAGCTGGTGGGGGCAGGGAGGAGGGGAATATACCACGTATACACAGCAAGTAAATACCAAGCCCTAGCGGCTGCCCAAGTGAGGAGGTGGGGGAAGAGAAGAGCCAGGAGAGGACTCTGGTAGGACGTGGTACATGACCTGTGCTGTCATGTGGTTATCACCAAAGGCAATGTAGATTTAAGCTGCATTAATAAAATGATAATGCATGTATCCAGAGATGTGTCTCCTATAGGCTTCTCTGGTCAGATCATATCTAAAGCACTGTATTCAGCTCTGAACCTTGCAAAGACAGTGATAAGCTGGAGAGTATTGTGGTGACCAAAATGTTGAGAGGACCTGAAACCATGAGGCATAAAGAACAATCGAAGAAATTGGTGCTGTTGAACTGTAGGGAGGATTTCAGCATCATCATGATAGCTTACCCTTTATATGGCACATACTGTGTGCCAGGCCCTGTGCTAAATGCTTGACAACCCTTTATATGGCACCTACTGTGTGCCAGGCCCTGTGCAAAGTGCTTTACCACCCTTTATATGGCACCTACTGTGTGCCAGGCCCTGTGCTAAGTGCTTTACCATTCTTATCTCGATGGATCCTGATAACAACCTTGGGAGGTAGGTGCTATTATGGTCCCATTTTCCCGATGAAGCAACTGAGACAAGGAGATGTTAAGTGATTTGCTAATAAGTGTCTGCACTCTTTCTGATTTTATGCCCGCCTCTCCATCCACTGCACTCCCCAGCCATCTTCAGATGTATAAAAGGCCATGTCATGGAAGAGAACCTAGACATGCACAAGATGGGTAGATGGTGTCAGGACGTACATTATGTCTCAGTATGAAGAAGAACTTCCTTACACTTAGAGTTATCTGACAAGGAAATGGGATGATTCGGTATGAAGGGAGCTCCCCATACCTGAAAATATTCAAGGCTGGGTGGTCACCTGTCAGGGATCCTGTGGATGGGATTCCCACACTGGGCAATGGCAACTACTGCTAACACTTGTACTACCAGTACCACCACCACCACCGCCACCGCCTGTCATTTATGTAGCTCTTTACAAACACCACCTCAATTTTATCCTCACAGCCACCCTGGGAGGTGGGTACTGCTATCATCCCCATTTTACAGATGACGAGATGGAATCACAGGGAGGTTAAATGACTTGTCCAAGGTCACATTTGAGCTTCGATCTTTCCTGACTCCATGTCTAGCATTCTATCCACTGAGTCTCATAGCTGCCGCGTGACCAGATAACTTCTAGTGAGCTCTTAAGATGTTGTAGTTCTGTGTCGTTCTGAATTCTTCTGTCTTTTCTGGATTTTCCTATACTACATTGGAAGTATCCCAAGTGTGGGGACCATGTTGCCTTCTTTTTAGTTTTTTTTTTTTTAAACCCCACCCAGTGCTTAGCACGGTCATCAACCACTAAATTCCAGGTCCTCACTCTGAGGCATGAGGGAGCTATAAGGAAGGACTGGACTAAAATAAAAGAGATAATTTGTAGTTCTCCACTTCTCCCTCTTTGGAGAATTTCTTGGATAACTAATGGGCAGGCTCACAATCTCTCAAGTTTTCTCTGCCTCTGCACCTTCTTCCACCTCTCTTCACTCTCCACCTCTCCACCCCCACCCCTGCAAGCCCCCAGCAGCCTCCCCTCTGCTTATCCTCCTGGCAATGTATTGAATGACCTTGCCCCCGCCTTTGCTGGTCAGCAAACATTTCAGTCCTGACCCAGCTATCAGCGTGCTAAACACCACCCCAAATTGACTTTAACAGGCAGACTTGCACCAGGGGCAATGCCAGCCGGGCTTCGTGTGACTTGTAATACTCATGTTGAACCAAAAATAGAAACAGCCCAGAATGTTGACAAGAGAGAAGGCTGATTTTGACTTCCACCTGGGACTGTCTAGACATCCTGTAGGTTCTGACTGGGCAGACTCAGGGATGTATGATCCGGTGGGCATGTCAAAGTCGAGATCCCTAAGCGCCCGCTCTTCAGACACTGGGGCAGCTAAGGTTGTCAGGAATCAGAGAGGGTTTTTGTTTGAAAGGAGGGAGGGAGGAGAGAAGAAGGCTGTCTTTCTTCTCTTTTTCCCTCAAAAAACTGTATCGCGTAATTCTAGAGATTAACTAGTTTACCAGATAAATCTCTGGGAAGATGGTTGTCTAGGCCCATTGCTTCTACCTCTGTCCCCCAGTATTCACTTTGGAACCCATATGCCACCAGTGATTTTCCTTCCCAAAGAAAGGGGTAGAAAGAAGTTGAAGCCTTAATCATTTGATTCTATGAATTACCCACAGATCTGGTTTTTAAAGGGGGGGGCAGCCAGGTGGTACATTGGATAGATCACCAGCCCTGAGTCAGGAGGACCTGAGTTCAAATGTGACCTCAGACACGTATTAGCTGTGTGACCCTAGGCAAGTCACTTAACTTCAATTACCTTGCCAAAAAAAAAGACTTGGCTTAATTCTGCCGGCTGCAGTTAGCTTTCTGAATTACATATAAGTTTACATTATCAACGCTTTCCCTGGCATTCTTTATTGCCATGCCATTGCCGTACCTAGACCTTAAAACTCAGGGCTGGCAGAGAGCATCCAGCCCAACTCCCTAATTTTATAGAAAATGAGGCCCAAGGAGGGGGAAATGAGCGAAGCAGGTCACATAACTGAAGAGTGGCAGGAGACTGGGACCCTGGACTCTTGACTTCCTCTCCTGTTTTTGTAATCAAGAATCAGCCCTGAGGCTGGTGAGATTATACTGGCAGGAACCCTAGCCAGTGAGACTAAAATGACTAGGCTAGGACTGGGGGCTTCTGAACATTCTTTGTTGTTGTATTTTTAAGTAACGTACAGTATAGTGCATCTTTGTTGTTCTTCAGTCCTGTCCGACTCTCTGTGACCCCATTTGGGGTTTTCTTGACGAAGATGCTGGAGCGGTTTTCCATCGCCTCCTCCAACTCATTTTACAAATGAGGAAACTGAGGCAAACAGGGTGAAGCGACTTGCCCAGGGTCACACAGCTAGTAGGTGTCTGAGGCCGGATTTGAACTCAGGAAGATGAGTCTTCTGACTCCAAGTCCAGTGTCATATCTACTGTGCTACCTTGTTGCTCCCTCTTTTGGGGGGTGGGGCAGAGAACAAAAAACTCTTTTGCTGGCCCTTTGGTCTATGAAAACTACCTAGAGGTCCCACCCATCCGAAAGCCTTTAAAAATGACTGCTACTTACCTCTCTGGGTCCTGGGGCTGGAGAGCCAGAGGGATTTGTGTGGGAGTGGTTATAATCTGTACTTCTTCTTTTGGTCCACTTCCTAACTCATCTCTGAGCTCCCTTTCCCTGCAGCAGCCTACTAGCACTTAATAATTATCTTTGCTTTAGCCTGGATTCCCTGGGAAGCTTTGGGTGTGAGAGCTCGTTAGTTCTTGTGTTTTGGTAAGCCTATGGGGCTCTGAGAGCCCTGAACCTGTGTCTTGTCCTGATGAATAAATTAGGCTCCTGGTTTCTTTTTCAGAGCGAGCAGATGGCTGTGTAAAACAGGCTGGAGGTGGCAGGTAGCATCCAGTGATTAATCCAGCTCCCTTGATCTTGCCAGTCTGATCTCATTCCCTCACCATGTGACACCCATTACAGACCGACAGCAGTTTAGAAGCCTCCTACAGCATTTTCCTGAACTGAGAACTCTACCAGGAGCAGTTAGAGTAAAAAGTGATGGCCCAATGGGTTATAGGACCAGCATGACTCACTGATCCAACCAAATCTATGTCTGGAAAGCCAGGCACTAGGAAGGCTCCGTGGCAGTTGTGTCCCTCCTCTCCCTCCCAGAGACTTTATCAGGGTATAGACTCCAGTCTCAGGGCCTTCTCCTGTCAGCCCCTACTGGGCTGTCTCGTTATCTCATTTTCCTGCCTCTGTAAAATTGCATTGCTTTTTGGGATTTGGTTTGTGTGCACCATCAGGCACATGCCTATTGAGCAAATATGGTCCCTGCCCTCAGAGAGCTTTTGTGCAGAAACAGGTGGCGTCAGTACAAATGTCTAGATGGTCATACCAGGAAGTAGGGCAGGGCTTAAGGAGTGTGCAGTTACTAGATGTCAGGAGCAGGCTAGATATCGAGATCCAGGGAGCACGGTAAGCCATAGCAGTCAGGAAGAACCAAGGTCAAGAATACCGAGAAATGGAGCAGCAAAGTCGGGGAACAGTAGAAATATACCTGCACTGGGCAATGGAAGACCAAGTCCCATTATCCCTCTGAGCCATGGCCTCCACATCTCTAAAAGAGAATATATAATAATAACAAAATAAAAAATGGATGAAAGAATAATAATGATGATAATAATAAGCTCATATTCTATGTAAACATGAGCAACTTTTGTTTACAAGCATAAAGAAAAGAGCTCACATGTATATAGTGCTTGGTGATTAACAAAGCAATTTTCTCAAAAATGATTCTTTGAAGTATATAGTATAAATGTTAGAATCCTCACATTACAAATGAAGAAACTAAGACAGTAAAATTTTATGTCATCACTGAATGACAGCCAGCCAGTCAACAAGCATTTATTAGGTGCTTGCTCCTTGCTGGGCACTGTGCTGTACTGGGAATACAGATACCGGCAAAAAAACCAAACGTTCCTTGTCCTTGAGGAGCTTATGGTATAGAGAAGGAAGGTGACGCAGAAGAGGAAGGTTATAACGTGCACTGGGCTGAATCTAATAAGATGAAATTCAATAGGAATGAATGTCAAGTATTACACTAGAGGAAAAACAAAAATAAACTTCACAAGCATAAGATGGCAGAGTCGTGGTTAGAAAGCAGTTTGGGAAAAGATCTGGAGGTTTTAATGGACTGCAAGTTCATTAAGAGTCAGAACTGTGATGTGGCAGCCAGAAATGTTAATTCAGTCCTGGGCCACATTAAGAGAAGCGGGTCATCATTCAGTCATTTTTCAGTCGTGTTCAACTCTTTGTACTCCCATTTGGGTCACATTTGGGGGCAAAGATACTGGAGTGGTTTGTCATTTCCTTCTCTAGTTCACTTTACAGATGAGGAAACTGAGGCAAATAGTGATTTTTTTTAACACAGGGTCACACAGCTAGCTCATGTCTGAGACTGGATTTGAACTCAGGTCTTCCTGATTCCAATCCACTGTGCACCTAGCTGCCCCTACTTCTCCCATTTAGGTGGTCCTCTCAGATTTACAAAGCACTTTCTTCCCAACTCTGTGAGATAGCTAATGCAAAGATTATTAGCAGAGGCCTCTACCAGTGAAGTAGGGAGCCACCTGGCCTATACACACCTTGTATACTTGCTGAAGCAGGAAGGAATATTCTGGCCTGGATGGGCCCAGGCCTACCAGCACCAATAGGTGATGGCAAGAACTGGGTTTGTAAGTAGGTTCTGACATGGTGGTGATTCTCCAGATCAGTAAACTAAGAATACATAGCATTGGTTTGAAAGCAGAGAATGAATGAATGAATAAGCATTTAGTAAGAGCTCAGTTTGTGCAAAGTGCTGGGGAAACAGCCAAATTAGATTGTACCTGTTCTCAAGACGTTTATACTCTTAATTAGGAGAAAAAACACATATAAGGGAGTTTGGCTGCAGGGTGGATGAAAAGGTCCAGAGATCAGTCAAAGGGTGCACCACTGGTATGTTCTAGGGTCCCTGTAAAGTACATCAGCAGGTCAGATGGCAGTGCACAAGGGTCTACAGAGAACAGTGGCGAGGCAAGTAAGAAGTCCTCAGAGGACTTAAAGATGCAGTGGCATGGCAGAACATAAGGTTTGGAAATCTTTTGTCTTATTAGAATGATTGCAGTTAGAGACTCCCTCTTCATTCAGCCATGTGAGTATGTGTGTGGAAGAACAGGGGTTCCTGCAGGTAACTTGTCCACCAACTGAAATTTGGGATTCCCTCCCAAAGGTGTGAGAATGGGGGATGGAGAGGGTCAGTGCCCAGCCAGGAGAGGGGAAGGTGAAGGAGGTATTGATAAGAAGATGAGAGGAGAAGGGAAGAAGGATGCTCTGGGATACTTGCCTCTGGGAGACTGTCCTGTGGTTTCTATGTTTCTAGGCTTCCTAGGTGATGGAGGAGGCAGGGAGGTGCTCCCCTAGTGGGGACAACTCCTGCTTACTGCCCCATGTAAGTATTTGTGGGTGTTTTAGTGGCATTATATAAGACCATATGATCTTATCTCTGACACATAATAGCTGGGTGGTGTGTCTGATTCTGTAACTTCCTAAGACAAGATATATCTACTAAAGTTAGAGATAGCTTGTGATCTGTTTGGGCAGAGGGAGTTCCTACCCCAGGAAATCACAGATTTTGTATTTGTATATGATGACAGAGTAGGGAGATAGAATGGAGGCAGGTACCCACCTGCCCTTAGGGTTTGTGAAGGATAAGGATTTTCAGAACATATGTAAAGGACAGTAAGGAAGATGCTTAGAGGTAGCCTCTGAGGTCCAAGATGTCAAAGAGAACATTGACTAGTCCAGTCCCCTGTTATGAGTTCGAGTTTCAGTCTCCACACCCAACTTTGCAAGGGAATCCCACAAACATGCCTTTGCCACGTAGCTCAGAAGAGGGGAGAGCTTTTTAGAAAAGTGACCTTCAGGTACTTTAGTGGCATATTTAGTTGACTGGTGGTTATTGCTGTAGTTATCAGACTTGGTTGGGGAGATTATTCCAGGCAGAAGCAGCAACATGATACAAGGAGTACAGAGACCAAGAAAAGTCATGTGAGGAGTAAGGAGCAGGAGAACAGGTAAGAAAATGATGATATCTAACCAGGAGTTTGAATTGAAAACTCTGGAGTCTGGTCTTCATGTAGAAGAAAGTAAGAAAGTAAGAAAGCAGAAATCTTGCTGCATGATGTCTTCGAAAGTACATTTGGAGGGAAATGGCTTTGTTCTTTCCCTGGACTAATCACCTACAGCCAACTTTCCACCATTTCTCAGCTCTCTGTCTTAGGAGATAGTGAGGTGGCTGTGGCACAGTGGACAGAACACTGGGGCTGAGTTCAAATCCAGCCTCAGACTTTTGGCAGCTGTGTGACCTTGGACTTAACTCCTGTTTGCCTCAGTTTCCTTAACTGTAAGATGGAAATAATGTAAGCACCTACCTTATAGAGTCGTTGTAAGGATCAAATGAGTTAATATTTGTAAAGTGCTTAGCAAGTCTCTGGTATGTAGCAGGCACTACATAAATGCTTATTCTTTTCCCCCTTCTTAGAGGACCAAAAGGTTCTAAGAGCTTATTCCAGGACTGCTTTCCATTCTGTTCTCTCATTTTTCTTTCTTTCTTTTTTTTACTTTAATAATATTTTTCCCAATTGCATGTAAAGTCATTTTTAATATTCATTTTTTTAAAATTTGAGTTCCAAATTCTCTCCCTTCTCTCCTTCCTCCCCTCTTTGAGATGGTAAGCAATTTGATACAGGTTTTACATGTGCAATCCAAAACATTTCCATATGAGTCATGTTGTGAATGAAGAAACAAACCCAAAAAATCCATTAAAAAAAGCAAAAAACCATCTGCTTGGAGCTGCCTTCAGACTCCATAGTCCTTTCTCTGGATGTGGAGAGCATTTTTCATCTTGAGTCCTTTGGAATTGTCTTGGATCATCGTATTGCTGAGAATAGCTAGATCACTGAACAATACTGCTTTACTGTGCACAGTGTTCTGCTTCTGCTCACTTCACATCAGCTCATGGAAGTCTTTCCAGGCTTTACTGAAAGCATCCTGCTTGTCATTTCTTATAGCACAGTAGTATTCCATCGCAATCATCTACCACAACATGTTCAGCCATTCCCCAATTAATGGGAATCGCCTCAATTTCCAATTCTTTGCCACCACAAAAAGAGCTGCTGTAAATATTTTTGTACAAATAAGTATTTCCTCCCCCCTTTTTAAAATCTCTTTGGGATACAGACCCAGTAGTGGTATTTCTGGGTCAAAGGGTATGCACAGTTTTATAGCCCTTTGGGCATAAAATGCTTTCCAGAATGGTTGGATCAGTTCACAACTCTACCAACAATGCATTAGTGTCCCAATTTTCCCACATCCCTTCTAACATTTATCATTTTCCTTTTCTGTCATATTAGTCAATCTGGTATGTGTGAGGTGGTACCTCAGAGTTGTTTTAATTTACACTTCTCTAATCAGTGGTGATTTAGAGCACTTTTTCATGTGACTATAGATAGCTTTGATTTCTTTGTCTGAAAACTGCCTGTTTATGTCCTTTAATCATTTATCAATTGGAGAATGAGTATTCTTATAAATTTGACTTAGTTCTTTATATATTTAAGAATTAGGCCTTTATCAGAGACATTTACCATAAAAATCTTATTCCCAGCATCTTCCTTTCCTTCTGTTCTTGGTTGCATTGGTTTTGTTTGTGCAAAACCTTTTTAATTTAATGTAATCAAAATTATCTATTTTTCATCTCATAATGCTCTCTATTGCTTGTTTGGTCATAAATTCTTCCCTTCTCTATAGCTCTGACAGATAAAGTATTCCTTGCTCTCTTAATTTACCTATGGTATCACCATTTTGTATGGTCCAGATATGTATGGTTGCTATTTTCAAAGTCTAGAGTTCTCATTTTAAGTTTAAAAAAAAAAGTCAATTGAATAAGTACAAGATATTGTACTCACTACAGTTCATGTGAAAAATACTTAGGGAGCTTTACAGGTGCTAAAAAAGCCAAGATCACCACATGTTGCATTGATAGGAGTGTAGTGTCCACATCAAAGGAAATGAAAGTCCTATTGTACTGTGTTACTAGTCAGAACATTTCAAGAGTATTGTTTCTAGCTCTGGGCACCACATTTTATAAGGGTTATTGACATACTCGAGTCTACAAGCACAACAATGCTCAGAGGGGAGGTAGTGCAAATACTGTCTCGTTTTATACAGAAGGAAACAGGCCCAGAGAGGTTATTACTTGCTCAGGTCACATAGTCACTAACTGTCAGTGCTGGATCTGAACCCAGGTCTCCTGAGCCCCATGTCCAGTAGTTTTTCAATTCTGCCCAATGACCACCTTAATACAGTTGTATGATCTCAAGACCCATTTGAGCTTGCTGAGGAGACAGAAGTCTTAAGGCCGAACTACTTTGCTGTCCTCCAAATTCCTCTTTGGTACAGAGTTCAAAGAACTCTGCAGGGGACTTATTCATTGATTGTCCACCTAGCTGAGATTGAGGCCTAGAGTTTTCCCAACTTCCTAGTCAGCCCAGCTGCATGAGAGAAAAATGCTTTTTGGTATTTTCTTTCAGTCTTTACAGGAGGAGAGTTGAATGTACTGAGATTTCTGTTCTATCATGGTTATAAGTAGGCAAGCTGAAGCTGCAGGTGGGTGGGATTTTATGCTCACGAGTTCATACTAGTACACACACACACACACACACACACACACACCCCTCCCTCCCAACCCTTTTATACTTCAATAGCCTTAGTAGAATTCTAATTATAAGAAACATCAGGCTGATATTTACAATACGTATATATATATCCTAGTTATACAAGATTACACAATAAGAAGAACTAGTAATTTGGCTTTTATCTTGACAAAGGTGTTCCCCATACCCCCATTTCTTTCCCTTTACCTAAACCTCTGTATTCCTAAATTGATGATATTCTATCTTTAACAAGCATCTTTTCACATTAAAGGAATAGTTTTTAGCCCATCCAACAAGGTATATAACACAAATTTTGTCTAGCACCCCAGAACATTAGAAGAGTGGTCTCACCCCTTTATTTTGTAAATGGGGACCCAGAGGTACAGTTTAGGCTAAATGACTTCCTCAAAGTTTCAAAGCTGTTTAACTGCCACAGCACTAGCTCACCTGATTCACAGGCTCTCCACCATAACAAACTACCTCCTTCTCTTTCCCTCTTTAGTTAGTTTAGTTGTTTCTCTGAAGGCTTAAAGTCAGGCACCTTTACTTTTCAGTCCCCACCCCCTAGCCCCTCAAAAAATCCATTTGTCTGACCTTTGATGTTCTCTGTTAATTATCGTCACCCCTTGATTTGAATTTTGGGACTTGTTTCATTGGTTGTCTGGCAGGCGCTTCCCTAGATCAATGCCTGCTTTGGGACAGCTCTCCCTCTGTCTCTGGGCTATCATAATTGGCAGACAACTGTACAGCAATGACACAGATATAATTGCAATCATTTTTGATGTCTGGAGCAACCATTACCACTCAATTTAGCAGGAATCAAAATATGCCTACAACTGTGTTCATTTTCTAGAATGAACAGAGATGATTAATGAGAAGTGAAGCTTCCTAGTGCCTGGCCTGAGTATAAAACTACTTGCTTCCTGAATGATCCCAAGGATCTCTGTGTTTGGGGAGAATTGCATTGAAAGACACTAACTTTACTCTTCTTTCAAATGAATGAGAGCTTAATGCTAGCCCCTCCTAGCTCAGTGCCTTCCCAAGCCTTCATTCTCACATGTGCTCAGTTTTCATCACAGAAAAGGCAGCTCTCTAATTTCACTGTGATTCAAGAAGGAAGGAGCCTGGAGAGGGAGGAGTGAGGCCCCTAGCTCAGAAAAGCCTGGTCCAGAACTCTGGCAGAGGAAAGGAAGTGGGAAGAGTTAGGAAACAGGTGAAGGTTAGGATGAGTGATGAAGTTACATACACTTAGCAAAAAGTGATGAAGCCAGTGGCTATTTTCAGCGTGCCCTGAATCCTTCAAATCAGTGCTGGTTTGGGTCTGCCTGTGTTCCAGAGGTAGTTTCAGACCAGATCAGAGCAGGCAGAAAGGCAAGGAGAATCTGGCAAAAGTAGAAGAAGGGCTTGGTCTAATTCCTGGCTCCTTGTCAACTCCAGGACCACCTCCCTGGTGGCTAAGGTCAATCCTAAAGCAAGGCCAGGTGATGTTGGGAGTCTGGGACTTGAATAAGAGCCCACCAGGTAGAAACAAGAGCTCAGGCAAGGTCTCCTAGACTTGCTTCTCTCTCTCCAGGTGTTCGTTCCTTGTAGTATTTAACAGCCAACCCCAGAGAGCCCAGGCTTTTAGAATTTAGAATTCTGAGAGACCTACGCCATCACCTAATCCAAACTTCTCATTTAAACCCCTCATTTTACAGATGAGCATGCTGAAGCCCAGCAAGAAGCAACTTGTCCAGCGCAGTCATTAGGTGGTGGGTCTAGGATTCTAATGCAGGGCCTTCAAATGCCTCCAAGTCTCTTGCTTTTTCCATTCCCCCAAACTATCTGTTTCAAGGTCTTCTGTTCCACAGTACTGGTCTTGAAGATGGGGATATGCCTTAACAGAAGAAAATCTGAAGAGGAGATAGACGTACAATAAACTGCTTCAGAGAGAATGATTTAAGGCAGCCCAGTGCCTGGAGTCAGGAGGAGTAGAGTTCAAATCCGGCCTCAGTCTCTTACTAGCTGTGTGACCCTGGGCAAGTCACTTAACCCTGTTTGCCTCAGTTCCTCATTTGTAAAATGAGCTGGAGAAGGAAATGGCAAACCACTCCAGTATATCTGCCAAGAAGATGCCAAATGGGGTCACAAAGAGTTGGACAGGACTGAAAAATGCCTGAATGACAACAAACAAAAGAGAGCATGATAGAGGAGTGTTGAGAAAACAGAGAGGAGGCATCCAAACCATGTAGTTTTAGAATATTAGCTTTGGGAAGAGAAATGAACATTCTGAACCAACATTGGTGCAAGGAGAAGGTAGAATGGCTACCAAAGAGGAGAAGATAGCAGTGGTTGATTAGAAGAGGGAGAAGCAGTTGCAATAGTCCACTCTGAAGAGGAGAGAACAGTTACCAGGAGAAAATGAACAGAAGAAAGGAATTAGATAAGAAAAAGGAAGGGGAGCTACGAAGAGGTGCATACTTCGGTGAATGAGAGGACAAGTATCTCTGCCATATATGGGTTACCTATGCTTGCTCTCCGGGGTCCTCTGAAGTCTAAAGTTAAATGGCAGAGATTTTACAGGTGAAAAAAACCCCACAGAAGGTAAGTAATTTGCCCAGGTTCACACAGCTAAGACAGCGGCAGAACCAGGACCAGAAACCCATTCTCCTGTTTCCGAGTCCATCTTCCCAGTTGAAGCTATTGTCCCTCATCTGCTTCTCAGTGAGACAAAAGCAGGCAAATCATGTCGTTGTCACATTCAGCTGGCAGACTCTGTTCTGATGGGGATGGCCCAACTGCTCCACATGCTTCTGGGAGCATCTGATTTGAAGGGAGAGAGACAAGCTGAAGTGACAAAATTGCAGCCTTATGGCACCTCTCTCCCCTTCACTTGAGGAAAATAACATTATTTTTCCCACTGCAAATATTGCTCAAAGTGAAAATTAGGAAGAAGCAAAACATATTCTGTTGCCAGCAATGCCTAGATGCTGTGCCGAGATGTTGCCTTTCCCTCCAAGGATGGCATAAGTGAGTGCTTTGGGACTCCTGTAGTTAATGATGGGAACTCTGGTAATGATTTCTCTCCTTCTCAGTCTGACCCCGTGGTGAGGAAAATCAAGTTGAAATTAAATCAAATTTCAAATGTTAAACCAACCAATTAAAAAAAAAGCAATCACATAGAAACATGCATTTTTCAAAACATCGTTGTTTACTCTGTCATAATTAATTTATTCAGAGAGGAAAGTTTGGTTTGTTTAGAAAGGATTGTTGGGAGCAGCCAGCAGGGCTGGAGGCCCAGGCCTAATTTTCTGTCTCCAGATGTAGGGGTAGGATCTCCTTTGGTGTGGAGGCTGGAAGAAACAGCCAGACAACGAATCCACCCTCTGCCAACAAGAAAGAGGAACAATGGAAACTGTTGCTTTTTTACCTATTGATCCTGTTGGAATACATTTGTTCATCATCCCCTTTGTGCCAAAGTAACTGTTTGAAATCAGCCACCTTCCCCTAGGTCTATATAGAGAACGGTGGAGCCGTCTAGAGACCCTCAGTGGCTGGAGATCTCTCCTGATGGATGATCTGTCCTTGGATCAGAATTAGACAGTAACAGAGCCTGTTAGAAGGAAAAGTGAGAAAACAAGGTTTCCTGTGTTTGTGGACATGTTTCACCTGCCTTATTAGATTGCAAGTTCCTTCCAGGCCTACAGTATCTTCTTTCTGTTGGTATCCTCCACAGAACCTAGCTCGGCATTAAACACATAACCGATGTTAAATACATGTTTGTTGAGTAGAACTGAATTGAATTGAACCAAGTTGAACTGAGTTCAATTGAACTGACTGGTATGCTAGCAATAAACGACCTCTTAGAGCACAGAAGATACTAGATCTGTACTGAGAGTATGACTCAGTGAAGCCTGAGACAATTTTTGCTGTTCTGCTAGTCCCTCTAAACTATGTCTGTTTCCTATTTTCTCATTTTCATTTCCTTTCTCTCCCTCTGCCTCATTGGTTCCTCCTCATTCTCCTCTGCTACATTTCCTTTCCCATCTTTTTCTCACTTTGTCGTTCTTGTTTGCTATTTCATTCCTTCTTTCCCCATTTTTTCTTCCATTTCATCTCTCTCTCTGTCTCTCTCTCCCTCTCCCCGTCTCTTTCCCTCTTCTTTTCCTCTCCTCTCTCCTGCCCTCCTGTCCTCTGCCTGTTTTCCCTCACCATCCTTCCCTCTCAGTCCCTTTCTCTCTGCCGCTCTCTCTTGTCCCATCTCCTTCCCTCTCAATTCCTCCCTCTCTTTGCCTCTTTCTTTCTGCCCTTCCTTGTTGTTATCACTCCAGTTTTACTCCTCTTCTCCTATAGCTCCACCATCCAGGATATAGCTTAACTTGTTTCAGAGACTATTCTATTACTTTATTCAAATTCCTGCCCCCAACAAGTGGCAGAGGCATCCACTTTTTTCTTCTCTCTGGAGGATTTGTCACCACTTTGGGTAAAGGATGTTTAGACGTGCCCAACCAAGACAGTTTGCTTGTTGTCCTCTTGTACTTTGGAGAGAGGGCAGTCCCAACTTTGTGTCCTAATAGACCTGTAGGCAGCCTGAGAACTCATTTGATAGCAATTTCAGAAAAGAAAAACAAACTTCTCTGCTAAATGTCAGGACTGTATGCTCTAGGAAGAGATGAAATCCAAATCATTCTAATGCTAATTTAAGCACACAAGCTCTCTCTCCCTTCACCCATTTCCAGTTGATGATGTTCTCTTCCTAGTTCTTGGATTTTATTTAAATTATTGATTTCTTTTTCTTTTATTTACTTAATCACCTGTTACTTCTTTTGTCCCACTTCTTTCCCCACTTAGTTAACTGGTTAGCTCAAAATCTTCTTCCTTCCTCTTTTGCAAACTCTTATTTTTATTAATTTTCTTTTTCCACACCTCTTTCCAAGAGGTTTTTCTTTGTTTTGTTCTCTTAATTATTTGGGAGGTGAGAGGTGGCGAAACCACCCAACTGAGCCATAGTCATGAGCAAAATAAATTCTGAGAAGGTTTCATATTCTCCATTTTCTTCCTACTGTGTAATTCGGCCTGTCTTGCTTTTCCTTTTTCTCTTCTTCTTCAACATCATCACGACTGAATTTGTGTGTGTGTTTATAATATATACACATACACATGGTATGAATTCCTATTTCAAATTCCTGAAAACGGATCATCCTCTCTGCCATTTAGTTTATATTTTAAGGGAATTCTGGCCCTCTGTCATCATCCATTCTTCCCATTTATTTATTTATTATGTGAATTATGTGAATTTATTCTTTGTGCATTCAATCTTTGACATCTATGTTTTCTTACTGATTTAGTTTATCACAACTTTTCCATTGACAATGTCTAAATGGGAACCCAAGGCAAAGTTGGAGCTTGAAAAGGAATAGAAATTGTCATCAAACCTCCTTATCTCAGCCCCAGCATAGCTCTACTCTCAAATTCTTGTTGGTCTCAGTTTTGTCCTCTGCACACGATTGAAGAAAGATGGAAAGGGGCCTAGCTTGGTGGTTTGGTGGCATGGTGGAAAGATCACTGAACTGGATGTCAGGAGACCTAAGCCAAGCTCTGCCACTAATTTGGCATGTGACTGTGGCCTAGTGACTTCATCTCTCTGTCCTTTAATTTCCTCATCTATAAAATAAGAGAGTTGAACTAGATTATCTATAGTCTTTTTTAACTCCAATATTCAGTGATTCCAAATAAGGAGTTTCTAAGATTTCTGAACTTGTGCCTTCCGAGCCACTAAACTAATGCTGAACAAACTGCTACTTGCCTCCTCCTTTCCCCTGCCACCCCATTTAGGACTATAGCCCTTCTCCATGGGGAGAGCTGGCTTTGGGAGTTAGTCCTTACTGCCTATAATACAAAATCTAAACTCCTTAGTTTGGGATTAAAGCTCATCTAGCAATCTGGCCCTAGCTTACTCTCTAGATTTTTCCCCCAACCCCAACTTTCTGCTTCGGCTAAGCTGTTCTGCTCAGTGCCCTCAGAATGTTTTGCTCAGTCTGCATCTGCATCTAAACTCAGGCTTTGCAACCTGACCTGAGTTGTTCTCTCTACCTATCCAAATCTCACCCATCTTTTAAGGCCCCAATTCAAGCCTACTTTCTCTGATCACTCCAGTCCGTATTGATCTTTTCCTCTTATGAACCTTTATAGTACTTATAGACACAATCACTCTTTTGGGGCCCTTAATCATGTACTGTCTTCTACTTTAACTCTGTGTTGTTAGTCTTACCTCCTTTACTAGACTGTAAATATCTTAAAAGGCGAGACCATGCCTTAGAATTCTTTCTATTACTCATTGGTAATTAGTCTTAGTTGCCTACTAGGTCACCATGAATAAATTTGTCGGTAACCCAAAACCTTTGTGATCTGGAGTCCTTATAGTAGTGGGATTGGGGTTAAAGAATTTCCTGAATTTATGGGAAATAAGAAGTTGAAACTATAGCATATACAAAAACATAGAAGCCTATTAGAATATTCCCTATAAGCAAAGTTTAGCTGTGTCACAGAGCAAGAATTGGAGTTTAGGGGTTTTTTCTGAGGATCCGCCATTCTCTTACCTCTCTGGTTAGACGTTTGCTGAGAAAATTGTGAGGGCCCCAGGCAGCGATCATCGAGTGCTTCTTCCCGAACTTTTCTTTATTAATGAATCTTATCTCTATTCACACAGCGCTCTGTTTACTGCAGACAGTGGGTAATAAACAGAGATCAAGCAGACAGAGATGATGAATTATCTGTTCAATAATTAACAAATTAGCCCCAACAGATGGAATCAAAACAAAATCCTGCATGGCCCCAAGTACCCACGCAGTACTTGGTATGTCTTTCCCCTTTTAAGCAGATAAAGCAGATAGAGAAAGCATTTATTAAGTGTCTACTATGTGCTAGACATTGTGCTTTAAACTACCAGACAACAACATGCCTCCTTCCTCCTGTTGATGTATTCCACTGCTCCATTAGGCCTTGGCTGAGTGAAATGCTAACAGATTCAGCTTAACTGGTCCCAATATCTAGTCATCTTTGAGAGGTGATTAAGAGGGTAGGCACCGTCAAACAGAGGTTCACTTAACCCTCTCTGCATCAGTTTCCTCATTTGTAAAATGAGCTGGAAAAGGGAATGGCAAACTACTCCAATATGTTTGCCAAGAAAACTCCAAATGGAGTCATGAAGAATATGACTAAAACAACTGAACAGCCACAACAAACCTATCACGGCCACCAAATGATCAGTCTAAGGTTTGGGGTGCTTTTACTATTTTCCTATCCTTTAGGAAATCTGAGAAAATCTGGTAAGAGAAATACTTGATGGACAGTCACAAATCTCACTTGCTTCAATCTCATGATGATTCTACTAGGAAAACAAAAATTCCGGAGTGGCCAACAGAGAAGTAAACATACTTACTTAGAAGTGTTTACATTTGAGATAGTGTGATGGAGCCACAGGGCTCTGACCAGGGGTTGAGACCTCGGTTCCTTCCAGTATGGGTTCTACCCCTCACTGGCTGTGTAACCTTGGCAAAATTACTTCCCTTCTTGATGCCCCAGGCCCCTCACCTGTATAGTGACAAGGTCAGACTTGATAATCCGTAAGCTCCTTCTAAGATCTGACATTCAATGCCTGAGCATCAGAAATCTAGAGTCCCTGCCCACCAAGTTAGCAGCGCTACAGAAGCTGTTGGTTCCCCCTCTCCCAAGGTGTTCCATCAATCAGTTTTCATCTGAGTGGCTCTCAGCATCCTGCTTCATGGGAGTAGAAGCCAAGACCAATAACTGAATTTTAAAGCCCTATCCAATGAACCTCACACAGAGTTGTACTTAATAGCTGTGCCAGGAGTAAAAGGCTGATTCTTTCTGAGAGAACTACCATATAGTACTTCTTCCTATACAACCATGCATATACAGTCCCTCTTTTCTGTTGGCAGTGATTTCATGGTCCCTGTTCATTCTTTTGGAAATGATTCTCATGTTTAATCTTCTCCATGTGGCCAAGTCCTTGGAGCGGGGCTCAGGGAAATATGTGTGTGTGTGTGTGTGTGTGTGTGTGTATGCATGCGTGCATGTATGTAGGTGTGTGCTCTTTCCTTGATTGGCACTCTCCAGCCTTAGAACATAGATTCAAGAGACTCTCTCTTGTCTTTTCCTCCTTTCTTGGCACAAGCCTAAGGGGCACTTTAGGAGGTGCTTTCCTGCCGGGCAGCCCTGTCAGAATGAGCCTGCTGATGACTGATGCAGGCTTCAGTCAGAGAGTATATAGAGTGGATAAATGTGCCTGACGCTTTGTGATAGAGCTGGTAATTACATTTCACAATGAGTGATATTAATAGTGAAAGGAGGCTTCAGCATGCTAAATGAGAATTGGTATGAATAAAAGCTGTTGGAAGAAGTCATTTATTAACCTGATAAATTAGGGAAAGATGGACTTTTCACTGGACTCCCTGAGGAGCTCTCCTGGATCTACTGCTGGGTGAGGCACCTGTGAGCGAGGATGTGCCAACCTGTCAGGGAGCCACAAACATAACCTCCCACTGCTCTGATGAGATGGCTACCAGGGGAAGACAGTTCCATCCCCAATGCCCCCATTGAAGCACACTATGAAAAATCAAACTGGGAGATCGAAGTGAGCCTCAAATAGGGTTGGAAATCATTGAAAAGGAGCAGCAGAAGGCCAAAAGTTTATCACCAGCCTGGGCTTTCTGCTCCCTCTGACCTCCTGATTCTATCCCATTCTCCCAGGAGTCATAGTAATTCTCATCCATACTGTCTCTCATTGACACCAGAGCATAGCCTTTATAGAAATGGATGGCAGTGAGTACTATGTCTGTCGGGGATTTTTGTGCATGCAAGCAAGCTGTCATTTCTAGGGCAGCCCAGCAAGCAAAGAAATGCCTTCGTCTCTGCAATACGTATCATCCAATGAGTTCTTGGTTTCTTAAAATGACCATTAGGACACAGAAGTGGGGGCTTACTCTGAAGCCAACTACCTTCGTTGAAGTAAAAGAAAACATGTTACCTGTGGGACTGTTGTGTTTTATCCAAAATCTTAACCTTAACTGCTGAGCTAAAAATGGTCACCCAACATTTCTTGTCAGTTTTTGTCGTCTATCGTTAGGTTGGCTACTTGTAACAGACTCGGTACTGAGTGCAGTATCCAGTATGTCAAGCATCCAGGTCCTCTGGACCCTCTGGTCTGAAATCGACACCACTGACGTTGAGAAATGATGATTGTTCATGTTGACAGTGAGCTAAATAATATGTATAGAATTATAACCCGGCCTGGATTCTTTGTAGCCCAGAATCGTATGCAAAGAGAAACTTAAGTGCACTGATAACAGGAAGCCATCAGCAAAAGTACCAGGGCTGGCCCAGCTAATCCTCACAATCTTTACCTCGGGGCTCCTTCTCTTCATGAGGTCTTGCCTTACTCCTGGAAACTACTCTAGGTCCCATTGGAGAAGGGAGCAAAACAATAGAGCGGAACTGGAGCCAGAGAGACCAAACACAAGGCTGATGTTATTGGAAGGAGCTCTCCAGAAGCAGAATGATTTAATGGCATGATTACTTCTTAATACAACACTTCACAAGGTTTTTTATTAGATTTTTTTCTCCTCTTCCCTTCCAAATGCTGTAGAAACATGCTTTTTTGAAATAAGCACCTGGGGCTGTTATACTTTATACCACTCAGTTTAATTAACTTTTAAATCACATAATGTCACACAGACACCTCTCAAATGCCATCTCCCTCCAAGCAGGGTGGGGTGAGGTGGGGGAGGGCAGATTGGGAGTTCAGTTCTGCTCAGGAGGATTTAGCCCCAGAGATTTTAGAATCTTGAAATTGGAAGGGGCCATAAAAGGCGTATAACACTTCACCCAATGCAGGAATTCTCTTAACAGTGTCTTGGATGAGACTTGTCTTCTTTGCAGATGACCATCATTACTTCATTAGTTTAGGACTGGCTTAGTGGGTTAGAACATAATTTCCACTGGGTCACAGGTTCAGTGTTCCCTTGGAACACCCTGCTTTGCTCTCTTCCATGGCCAAACCTCACAAAGCCATCTCACAAAAGTATGCTTAAAGGGAGAGACTGGAAAAGAGAGTGCAGATGGCTTTGTGAAAGCCCATCACCACTACTAAAAGAAAACAAAACCCCTAAAACTTTGTTCCCTAATAGGATACCTAATGACATCATGTAGGAAAGGCAGCAAAAAACCAGACTCTTTTCATATCCCAACATGGAGCAGACTGGTGTTTCACAAGGCTTCCTGCTCTCTCCCTTCTTTCAGTTATTTCTCTTAGCAAAAAAGGTCTTACAGCGTTTGTTGTTGCAGTTGTTGTTGGTCCTTCATTCTTGAAGAGACATCCATTTACTTGGATGTTTAAGTAGCCACATTCTGCCCCCTGGAGAAGAAGGCATTTAGGACATTTAGACATTAGCAATCCCTTTTTATCTGGCATTTTTAATGTACATAGAAGCACATACCTGCCTGATTCTAAATATGGGGCAGAAGAGACCCCAAAACAGTCGCTAATGTGCCTAACCCCCTTCTCCTTTCCTCCAGGGGTTTCCCATTTTGAGTTGTCCATCCCCCTTCCCTCTGGTTCAAGGAGCCAGGTCGGTGGTAATGAATAAGTGAAAGGGAAGGCATAGTAACAAATCAATGGCGGCCTGGCCAGCATCAGGCTGGAAAACCATCTGAGGATAAACTGTTCCATCTGCACAGATGAGTACAAGTTCCATGTACATAGTACACCATCTTTCTGCAGATGCCAATGTGGACTTCCTTACTTTCCCACTACCTTGACAATAGCCCTCAGAAAAGCCCTGCTGACGTCCAGTTTCCTGAACAGTTAAGGATGGATGTGGAATCTCTCTAGCACATCGCTGGGCAGGTCTGTTCTATGACCTGTTCAATACCCAGAAAATCAACGTTTGAACATTTCTCAATACAATTATCTTTTGTCTTGCTAATCTCCTTATGGGAGCTAGAAGGGAAATGGGGGGAAGGGTTGGCATTTTCTTGTTCTCCAGTTTTGTTTTGTTTTGTTTTTGCTTTCAATCCATTCTTTCTTGTTGGCTCTGAAAGACTAAAAGAATTCCCTTCCTTCCCTATGAAGTATAAGAAGTAGTCAGATAAATGTTTTCATGGGGATAATGTATGTCACACAGATGCATAATGAGGCATAGAATTAATCCTTAAATTATGGCCCAAGAAGAAGGCATATAGTTGGATTTAACTGGCATAAGGCCCATTATGAGCTTAGACAAATGGTGAAGGTTGCCCACCCTGTGCAATATTTATGTGCTTTTGGGTACTTTTTTCCACAGCCCAATTGCACTCGCCCATGAATGCCAACTACAGGAAAAAAGATGCGGCTGACACCTGTACAAAATACGTCTTTCCTGTGTTGCTGCGTCTCAGACTCTTTCCCATGCAAAGAAACTGAAAGTGCTTGTGACCATCTATTTCAGAACATGAAATCTTTAGTCTGAGGTGAAGTGGAGAAGAATCTTGTCCAGGCTGTTAGGCTGATTTTGAAAACCTGCCAGCCCCTGACATGTGTCTCAGCCTTCAAAAATCATATCCAGTGTTTACTAAGATCCTATTCTGCGTGCCAGGCACTAACTGTGTGGTATACAAAAAGGTGTGAGAGTGGTTCCCTGCCCAATAGAAGCTTGCATTCCACCCAGGGTAACAAAACTTTAAAACAGTCAAAAATTAAATGCCAAGTTTTAAATAACCATTCAAGAAAGAGGTCAGAAGTTATTATGTGATAATTTTCAAATTCATTATGCTCATAATAATGTCTGTAGGAGTTCAGAGGAGGAGTTAATTGGGGAAAGCTTAATGGAAGAGGTGTTGCTTGAAAGATGTGGCAGATTTGGAGAGGCCAAGAGAAGGGGCCAGGGCATTCCAGTGGCAGGCAGAGTGAGAACAGGCACAAAAAGAGGAAGGCATAGAGGTGTGCTGGAAAGGACATTGACCTTGGATATGGAGGACCTGGATTCGGATCTCAACTCCGCCACCTTGAACAGGTCACAACTTTTCTGTGCCTCATGTTCCTCATCAGTGAAATGAAGGAGTTGGATGAGGTGAGCTCTTACGTGTGTTCCAAAGCTAAACCTATCATTCCATGGGGAAAGGAAAGGGTATAGGCATATCTCATTTGACCTTCACAACAACTGTGGGAGGTAGCTGCTGTTATTATCTGCATTTTACTTTTGAGGAAGCTGAGACAAAGAGAAGTTAAGTGACTTGCCCAGGGTCACACAGCTATTACATATCTGAGGTCAGATCTGAACTCAGGTCTTTCTGACTCCAGGCCTAGTGCCATGGTTTTTGAAGGACACAAGAAGCTGAAGTGACTAGAGCACAAAAGAAGGGAAAATACTGAAGATAAAACTGGAGAGGTAGGTTTGAATTAGATTCTGAATGCCCTTAAGGAAAACTCAATAGAAGTATAAAGAATGTTGGAAAAGGAGTCAAAAGACCTAGACTCAAAGACCTAGCTTCAGTTCCCAGATTGGCTTTCTGGCCATGTGACCCTTTGAATAATGAATGGGGTGTGATGGTCTCTAAGATCCTTTCCCATCCCAAGAATCTATGAGCTGGCAAAGAAGAGCTATTCATGCTTTTAGATAGGACCGTATCACAGAATCATAGACTTAAGGCTAGAAGATTCTGGAGAGTTCTTCAAGTGCAACTCCAGGACTTTACAGATGAAGAAATATAACCTCAGACAAATGAAGTGACTTTCCTAAAGTCATACAGGTAGTAAGTGGCAGAGCAGGGATTCTAACCCAGGACCTGAAATTCCAAACACAGCATTTTTTTCCCCACCGTATGAAGACTTTGTCTTCTCAGCAACATAGCCATCCATGTGGCCGTTCATAAGGAGCCAAAAGAACATTCCCAGTATGGCGAACCATAGTTGCTGACAATCTAGAAGGTTTTCTTTGATCTTTGCACTTTTCGAAGATAGAGAAGGTAATACGGAGGCCTTCCTTCCCCTTGAAAAAAATCTGCTTGAATTGCTTTGTGAAGTTTTTCCAACCCTGATTGTGCTTTTAATTTCATTATTATTATCACCAAACTTGCTTTATTTCTTTTAGATTCTTAATTTGGAGCCTCTGCTAATTTGCTTATTTAAAAGATGAATTAAATTAATTTTAAAAGATTTAATCAACTTGAATTAATTTATAAGATTAAATAAAACAAGTTGTCTTTCATATGTAAAAAAAAAAGACCCAGTGTCAATAGGAAATAAACTGAATAGTTTTCCTGGTAGTAGTGATGGATTATACCATTGCATCTGTACATGATCTTTTGGAGTTTTTATTTTATAATATAAACTAGAAAAATAAACCTTGAGCATTTCCATACACAAGAAGGCTAGAAAAAGAAACTTCTTTATAAAATTGAGAATATTAAATATAACTAAATGTATATGTATATATATGACCATTTTATATTATATATGGCATATATAATTAATATGGTTATATAAAATTATATATGTAATTATATACATAAATTATATGTTTATATAATATTTAACATATATTTAACCATTCCCGAGTTTGTTTGTGACACCTTCTGATCTTTCTTCTCCCATCTTCTGTGTATACACACTACCCTATCTTTTATGATTAAAGTACACAGCTAGGAAACCAATGGCTATCCAGAAGCCTTTTCTGGATACAGCCTACTCATACAGAAGTGCCTCTTTTACTTTGGCAGCCTAATTTCAAAGTTGTAACTCACTAGGCTAACTGGAGATATGCTATCCCATCAGATTAAACACAGAACTATTTGCTTTACCAAACCTGACTTCATCCCCTGACCATATTTGAATTCCATTCTTTGTATGTTCATTTTTTTCATTGATTGAATTGAAGGTTTCTGGGTAGTTTTGCATCAACTCAAGAAGACTCAGAGGTTGTTTCCTGGGTATTCTGTTCATTTTGCACTAGTTACTCAGAGCTGATAACTCAATTACCTTCCTGGAAAATGGTGGGAATCTTAAAGGGCATGCATTTAAATTCCCCAAATCTACACTTCAAAGAATGTGTATGGATTATGTGTATTCAACAGTGCACTTTTTCCCCTGATGGATGTGGTCTCTGGACTAAAAAACCTTTACCGCTGAGTTGTCTATGACAGTTTCCGGTGATTTCATTGTACAGACTACATCAGTATGAATATATTTTAGTAAGGATGTTGATAACCAAGGAAGGTAGGGGATACAATGCCATGCATTTAACTTGAAGAAGAGAAGACTTGGTGCATTATAATCAGTCTTCAAGTACATCTGGCATGTGGAAGAAAGATTAGACTTGTTTTGCTCAGCCCTAGAAGCCAGAACTAGAAACTGTGGATAGAAGTTGCAGAGGCAGATTTTGACTCACAAGGAAAAAACCTTCTTAAGGATTAAAGCTACCAGCAAGTGGAATGGGACTGCCTCAAGAGGCAAGGAGTTCTCTGGAATTCTTCAAGTGGAGGCTTGATAAGTACTTATTCGGATTGTTTTACAGAGAATTCCTGCCCAGATAGAGACTGAACAAATGACTCTTAAATTCCTTTCCGACTATGAGATTCTGTGATGCTGTGAATGAATGCCCAGGATACCTTTGCAAGGCTATGGGCCCAAAGACCAAAGGAGCCCTAAGACAAACCTGGGTGTCATAGCTGTTCTGTGATAGTAGTAACCTACAATTTTCATGCTCTTGCTAAAACAGTAGATATTTCTAGCATGTTGTCTGAGATCTACATGGCACTTATATCTAATACCCCTCTTTTTAGGTCTAGCTCTTCAGCTAAATCTTCTAAACCCAGCAAAAACCACTACTTGGTAAAGATCAGGCATTCCATTATTTTGATAATGTTGAACATTATAAAACTAGAGAAGTATGAGGGTCAACTACTGGTGTTCAGTAGGGCAGGGGGAGCTTGAATCAAAAAGCAGGATCATATCCCGGTTTGGCCATTTACCAGCTCTATGGTCTTAGTAAAATCTTACCATCTCTCTGAATTTATATTAAATGAGAGGGGTGGAAGAGATTTTTTTTGAGTTGCCTTTCAACTCCAACATTCTATGACTCCATTTACTCTCAAGTCTGATCTTCAGGAGAAAGTGCAGAAGGCAACAAGGAACGACCTAGGGTCAGAGCAAGTGAGACAGCCCTTCCTTTCATCCTGCCTCTTCATTCTCTAGACAACATGTAAATACCACCCCTTTAGGCTTTGAGTTGTTGGGGACCTGAAAGCCTGCTTATATTGTGTGTGATAAAGGGGCAAAGGGGTCCTTTCTGACACTTTTTCTCTTAGCAGACCATTATTGCTATGCCATAGATGGGAATGGACTGTTTCTTCTTCCGGGACGTTGAGATGGGAGCTCTTCGTTCTGTTCTCCCGGATTCCTCTCTTGACTAACTTGGTTTCCTCTGTCTTTTTCCTCACTGTCCCCACAAGAGCAATAGGGCAAAAATCATTCTTCCTTTCCTCGTAGAGTTTCAGAAATGCTGACATGATCCTTCCCTTCTGTGTTGAGGAAGGCCAAAATTAAACTGGGGAAGTAGTGCAGTAGAAATGATCATACAAGTTGGGGGACTTGGCAGGCTTGGCAAGTTAATGACAGGTCTTTGGCCAATAAGAATGTAGTCTGGGTTGAGAGGGGTAAGAGAGGCAGGTGGGAGCCAAGGAAAAAGGAAGCTGAAAGATGATAGGGTTGTGCCTTGAGAAAATAGTAGGCATTTGTGAAGTAATTAAGTCAGCAGAAATGAATGCTTCGGCATTGGTCACCTTTTCAAATTCTGGGCAGGTTCTGCTGCGTTTGCAGCTGGGATCTGAGAGCAAACACACTGCATGCAGCTGTGAATACCAAAATCCAAGCCAAGGGCAGGAAGCTTGGCCAGCTTAACTTGCCCAGGTAGGCAGAGATGTGGTAAGCAGGGCAGCATGGTAAGCCTTGAGTTTTTTTTCTTAATATGCTTTGCACTAGTATAACATGAAGGTAGAGGAGCTAGAATTATGTTTGAAGCTAGGAGGAGAATGCAAATGCATGGTTATGCCAGTAGCTTTCTAACTGAGTTATTTTGAGGAGTGAGGGTGCAGTCCAAGAGAAGCCAAACCCAACTTGTTCAATGTGTTTTCAGAGGGTAAATTTAGGACCAGTGGGTGGAAGTTACAGGGAAGTAGATTTTGATTCAATATAAGGATGAATATTCTAACTAAAACTTTTGTTGTTAAACAACGAATGAAATTAGTAGATAGTAAACTCCTTCTCACCATAGTTTTCCTACAGAAAACCCAATGGAAGATCCCTAAGAAGTGGCAAGATAACAAAGAATAGTCTAGAAGAGATTGCCCCAAATGGTAGGTTGGGCTAGATAGCCCCTCCAGTGCCATCAGATCCTCAAGATTCTCTGCTGCCATAAAATAACAGCATCAGCCATCCTGGAAGCAGCCTGGAAGAATAGTCAATATTCTATTCTAATCACAGGATGAGATGGCATCTTGTCTGATGTCAGCAAAGATCTCACCTAGGAAAAAAGATGAAATGGGGATCCGTGTGGAGCAGGAGTCCATGTAGTTTGAGAAGGATCAGCAAGTAGCCTTTTGATGAGTATCCAGAATATATTTTTGTTAAGAGGGAAATGAGCTATTATCCTGCTCTGGTTGGTTAGTGAAGTATAGGTACTTGTGCTATGGATTAAACAAATAAAGCATGGTTATAGGTGTTTCAAGAGACTGTGCCCTGAGATTTGGTAGGAAAAGGTATAGTTCGAAAATATCTGGGAAATCTATACAAATTTTTCCCTCTCAGTGCATATATGAAATGTGCTTGAAAAAATCTGGGAAATCTCTACAAATTTGTGCCCTCTCAGTGCATATATGGAATATGCCTAGATAAATACAATGCATGGCAAAGGTGCCAGCTCACTTCTAGCTGAATAGCATTTGCATTGTAGTTAACGTTAAGTAGGAGACATTAGAGCTAATACTTAGAAATTTCCGAATGTGTTTTGGAATAGCCTATTACTTTCCTAGCTTATTCATAACAGAATGGGGCTTATGAGTGTTCCCAAGAGAATTTTTTTTTACCCATTCTACTGATTTTCCCCAGCAGGGTATCTATTGTAACCACTCAGGTTAAGGCAACAAGAAGGCATGAAAGAACAAATGCCTTACACAGTTATTCAGGAAATTAGATTCCCACCCCCCCAAGGTCACACACTCCCATGTAAAATTAACCAATATTTTAATAAACAAAATTTGAATGTTTCTTCCCCTTGAGGAGACAGGTCATGGGTCTTAAGCTTCATCATTCATCCTGGAAGTTGGCAGCTCCCTATGTAATCGGGTGTTTTATTAAATAATTTCCATTATTTACAGTTTACTTTTTTTTAGTCTTTGGTCACAGTAACTAGACCAGCAATGGAAGGAAAGAAAAGCTCTCTAGCTCAGCTACCAAGACAGATAAGGTTTACCACACTGTTCAGTGACCATTAAGAGTCCAGGATTTGTACTCTATTGGCAATCCACCAAAATTACTCCGTAACAAAGAAGGGCAGAAAAAGGGGAAGAGGAAGAAAATCATCTTTTTAGATGTGACCCCCTTTACTGCAGCCAGAGTGAGCTAACCCCCAAACCGTCAGGGCACATTTCTACCCCCACCCATCGTTCAAGCTCAGTCCCAGTCCCATATCTTCCTTGGAGTGCCTCACCCCATCCCCTGTAGCCTGCAATGATTTCTTCTACCACTGAATTGCTATAGCATTTATCTTTATCTACCTTGTGATATCACTTGTGTAATTATTTTGGATTATTTTGCCCACATTATTACTTAGGGAAGTGGATTGGTATAGAGAAAAAAGAATAGACCTTGGAAGCAGGAAGACCTGGGTCGAGCCCCACCTATGACATAGCTCTATGTCCCTGGGGAAGTGCCCTCAGCAACTCACTAAGACTCAAAGTTGCAGAGAAAGGGCTAACCTACATTGGCAGAAGGAGTTTCCTCACCCAGGAGTTCCCTATACCAAATGGAATCACTTGTCCGGCCCCAACCCTATTATTTCTTCACTTTTCATGTAGATAACCTAGCCCAATGGAAGGATGGTGGGATAAGGAGTCAGCATGCCTGGGTGTTTTACTCCTGTCTTAACCAGAAATGTGACCATGGACAAGTCCCTTCACCTCACCTCTAAGCAGTGATAAAATCCACTTACTCGTGATTCCCCAACTTAGTTGTAAAGTCCTTGAGGGCACAGACTGTGTCTTATCACTGAACATCTTTGTCTCCCCTATGGTAACCCAGCCTGGGTCTTTTATTTGGTTTATTTAGTTCTCAATAAATATTTTTTTGAATGAGTGGTTGACCATAATAGAGCCAGGAAAAATAGTCCAACCATTCCCAAGATTGAAAACTAAGGAACAAACTCATACTCAGAATAAATCCATTGCCTATCTCTTCATGAGATAGGTTCTTAGAAAACAGGAGAAAGAGAGTGGTTCTTCTCTCTTGCTCTGGAGAGGGAGGATAGCACCCTCCCATGAGTTTTCATGTACATATGTATATGTAATATATATGTGTATACATAATGTGTATATGTATGTATAATGTATGTGTATGTGCATATATGTATGTATACACACGTATATATAATACATACGCACACATTATATATATATGAATATATGTATACACACACATACACACACACCACGCCTGTTAGCATCCCCACTATGGCCAACAATACTTGCCTTCTCTTCCCTGAACCCCTGTGCCATGCAATGTCTGTGCTATTCATTTAGCATTCGCTATTTCTGGCCTGGTAATATTATTACTAGTCATATCATGTCCTTTATGTGTATCCCAGCTTCCCAACTAGATTGTAAGCCCTTTGAGGGCATGGATCTTGTGTTATCCCCAGCACTAATCACAGTGCCCTTAAGACAATAGGAACTCACTAAATGTTTGAGGAAAGTGGAAGTTTCAGGTAGCATTATGCAAGGATACATCATGGTGTTGTTGTTGTTCAGTCATTTTCAGTCATGTCTGACTCTCCGTGACCCTCATTTGGGGTTTTCTTGGCAGAGATATTGTAGTGGTTTGCCATTTCCTTCTCCAGCTCATTTTACAGATGAGGAAACTGAGGCAATCAGGATGAAGTGGCTTGCCCTAGGATGCTTTGAATGCCATCGCTGAATATATGATATGCATTTTTTTAGGCCTGAGAAGGAACTGAGCATTGGCCAACTTATGTATTTTCACATCATGGAGAGTGCCTGGCCTGAACTTCTTGGTGGTTCTTCATTTTCAAGTTGCTTTACAGGGCCCATGGAAAAATGATTACTGTGATACAGCTAGAAGCCTCTACTAACACATGAGCTGCAGGGCTGGCGTGTTTGAAATCTGCATGTCCACTCATCCCTGGAAGGCATTCGAGAATTGTGCTATAACCACACTGAACCCCGGATTTGGAGGAGGAAGAGTATCATGTGCTGAGATATTAACCCCTGAAGTTCCTCACTTAATCAGATGTCTTGTCGTGGAGTTGGAAAAAAAGATCACTTGTAGGGTTAAATGATCTTCCCCAAGCAAGCTAGGCAAATTGCCAGGCTAGTGTAGACTCTTAGGATCCCAGAGTTATAAGAGATTTCAGGGTTCATCTGGTCAAACCTGTACCTGAACAGAATGCCCTTTTTTTGAGATTTTTTAGTTTTAGTTTACAAAACTTGGTTCTACATAATTTTGAGTTCCAGATTTTCTTCCCCCCCCCACCTCCCCAAGACAGCATGGAATCTGATATATCTTCTACATATAACTTCATATTTATTTACACAATAGTCAAGTTGTAAAGAAGAATTATGACTAATGGAATGAATTTTATTACATTTTAAAGATATTACATTTTAAAACTAAGTCAATATGGGAGCCACAGAAATCCTTATGTATGGTCTGGTGGTTCCCATTTCTTTTTTTTTTAATAATCTTTTTTTGTTATTTATTTAATATTTTTAGTTTTCAGCATTAATTTTCACAAGAGTTGGAATTACAAATTTTCTCCCCATTTCTACCCTCCCCTCCACTCCGAGATGGCATATATTCTGATTGCCCCATTCCCCAGTCAACCCTCCCTACTGTCACCCCACTCCCCCCCATCCCCTTTTCCGTTACTTTCTTGTAGGGCAAGATAGATTTTTATGCCCCATTGCCTGTATATCTTACTTCCTAGTTGCATGCAAAAACTTTTTTTGTTTGAACATCTGCTTTTAAAACTTTGAGTTCCAAATTCTCTCCCCTCGTCCCTCACCACCCACCCTCCCTAAGAAGGCAAGCAATTCAACATAGGCCACATGTGTATCATTATGCAAAACCCTTCCACAATACTCATGTTGTGAAAGACTAACTATATTTTGCTCCTTCCTATCCTATCCCCCTTTATCCAATTTTCTCCCTTGACCCTGTCCCTTTTCAAAAAGTATTTGCTTTTGATTACCTCCTCCCCCTATCTGCCCTCCCTTCTATTGTCCCCCCTTTTTTATCCCCTTCCTCCTTCATTCCTGTGAGGTAAGATACCCAATTGATTGTGTATGTTATTCCCTCCTCAGGTCAAATCTGATGAGAGCAAGATTCACTCATTCCCCCTCACCTGCCCCCTCTTCCCTCCCAAGAGAACTGCTTTTTCTTGCCACTTTTATGTGAGATAATTTACCCCATTCTATCTCTCCCTTTCTCCCTCTCTCAACATATTCCTCTCTCATCCCTTAATTTGATTTTTTTAGATATCATCCCTTCATATTCAACTCACCCTGTGCCCTTTGTCTGTGTGTATTTATAGGTATATGTATATGTATATGTATATGTATATGTATATGTATATGTATATGTATATGTATATGTATATGTATATGTATATTCCCTTCAGCTACCCTAATACTGAGGTCTCATGAATTATATATACACATCATCTTTCCATGTAGGAACATAAACAAAACAGTTCAGCTTTAGTAAGTCCCTCATGATTTCTCTTTCTTGATTACCTTTTCATGCTTCTCTTGATTCTTGTGTTTGAAAGTCAGATTTTCTATTCAGCTCCAGTCTTTTCACTGAGAAAACTTGAAAGTTCTCTATTTTATTGAAAGTCCATATTTTGCCTTGGAGCATGGTACTCAGTTTTTCTGGGTAGGTGATTCTTGGTTTTAATCCTAGCTCCATTGACCTCTGGAATATCGTATTCCAAGCCCTTCTATCCCTTAATGTAGAAGCTGCTAGATCTTGTATTATTCTGATTATGTTTCCACAATCCTCAAATTGTTTCTTTCTGGCTGCTTGCGGTATTTTCTCCTTGACCTGGAAACTCTGGAATTTGGCAGCAATATTCCTAGGAGGTTTCTTTTTGGGATCTTTTTCAGGAGGTGATCAGTGGATTCTTTCAATTTCTATTTTACCCTCTGGCTCTAGAATATCAGGGCAGTTCTCCTTGATAATTTCCTAAAAGATGATATCTAGACTCTTTTTTTGATCATGACTTTCAAGTAGTCCAATAATTTTTAAATTTTCTCTCCTGGATCTGTTTTCCAGGTCAGTGGTTTTTCCAATGAGATATTTCACATTGTCTTCTATTTTTTCATTCTTTTGGTTCTGTTTTATAATATCTTGATTTCTCATAAAGTCACTAGCTTCCACTTGCTCCAGTCTAATTTTTAAGGTAGTATTTTCTTCAGTGGTCTTTTGGATCTCCTTTTCTATTTGGCTAATTCTGCCTTTCAGGGCATTCTTCTCCTCATTGGCTTTTTGGAGCTCTTTTGCCATTCAAGTTAGTCTATTTTTTAAGTGTTGTTTTCTTCAGTGTATTTTTCAGCATTTTTGGGGGTCTCCTTCAGCAAGTCATTGACTTGTTTTTCATGGTTTTCTTGCATCACTCTCATTTCTCTTCCAAATTTTTCCTCTACTTCTCTTACTTGCTTTTCCAAATCCTTTTTGAGCTCTTCCATGGCCTGAGGCCAGTTCATGTTTTTCTTGGAGGCTTTTGATGTAGGCTCTTTGACTTTGTTGACTTCTTCTGGCTGTATGTTTTGGTCTTCTTTGTCACCAAAGAAAGATTCGAAAGTCTGAGTCTGAATCTGAGTCTGTTTTTGCTGCCTGACCGTGTTCCCAGCCAACTACTTGACCCTTGAGTTTTTCGCTGGGGTACAACTGCTTGTAGAGTAGAGAGTACTTTGTCCCAAGCTTGAGGGGTTGCGCTGTTGTTTTCAGAGCTATTTCTACACAGCAAGCTCTGCCACACCAGCGCTTCTCTTCCCCCAAGAGCCTCCAACCTGGACTGGACTCAGATCTTAAGCAGGCTCTGCACTCCCGCTTTGATCTGCCACTTAATTCCTCCCACCAGGTGGGCCTAGGGCCAGAAGCAACGGCAGCTGTAGTTCTGTCCTCAGAGCTACACCACCTCCGCTGCCCCAGGGGCTGTGGCTGAACGGAGAACTCCTTTCACTCTGTCCCCACAGCTTTTCCCACTAACCTTCTCTGTTGTCTTTGTCGTTTGTGGGTTGAGAAGTCTGGTAACTGCCACAGCTTAATGATTCAGGACGCTAAGACCTGTACCGCCCGGCTCCTGGTCTGGTTGGTCCAGGTGAAGCCCATGCTGGCTATGTTCCCCTCTGCTCCCAGCTCCATGCGATAGACCTTACCCAGTGACCATCCAGGCTGTCCTGGGCTGGAGCCCTGCTTCCCTCTGCTACTCCGTGGGTTCTGCAGCTCTAGAATTTGTTCAGAGCAATTTTTATAGGTTTTTGGAGGGACCCTGGCAGGGAGCTCCCACAAGTCCCTGATTTCCAGCCGCCTTCCTGACTCTGCATAGAATGCCCTTTATAGCATCTTCAACAAAGAGTCCTTTGGCTTCCTCTTGAAGATCTCTAGAACCATAAAATTTGTAAAAAATACCAAATTCAGTTGTTCCCACGACCCATTGGGTACATGCCCATTTGCCTTCTGGGGAAGTTCTCTCCTCAATCATGTACCTGATTCATAAGCATCACTGTGTGATATCATGAGTCAGATGGCTGGACTTCACTAGAGGGTGAGAGTTCACTAGTCAGAAGTCTGGAAGAGCACCCTCCCAGATCAAGCCTCCTTCACGGAGTTGGTCATAAATTAGGGCACCTTCACCCTCCATCATGTGGTTGTTATGCATAGCCCTTCCCTGGAGAAAACACTGCAGTGTTTATAACAATACCCTCTCCAGAAACAATGCTCTTTCTACCATCCCAAGCAGCTCTCACCTTCTCCACTTGTGTGTGCACAGTTTGTAAAATTCAAAGAAAAGTTTTACTGAGAGCCTGAGGAAACAAAGTAGAATTTACAGCCGAGGTCAGGACTGATAAGGACACCTTCCACTGATCAGGGCTTTTCCCCAAACACTCAGGAATACATGAGATAGGATTGCCAGCAAGGAGGGCCTCTATCAGCTCCTCACTGGATGGCTCTTCCTGTCATTCTGCATACGTCCCAGCAGGGGGTGCAGGAGAAGGTGCAATGCATCACCACCACCTGCCCCCCCCTTCCAGACTCTCTGCCTCTGATTTACTTCTCACTAGCCCCTGGCCAAAGAAAGCTCTTTTTTGTCCCGAACCCCATTCACCCCAGCAGGGGGGTGCAGATTACATCAGAGCTTCCCTCGTCTGACCAACTTGTATAAACTGATGCAGAATGAAACATACTTTTCTTTTTTTTCCCCCTTCTGGACATTTTAGACAATTTGAACAAAACAGAATGAATTTTAAGTGCAGTGATACAGTAATTTCCTTACATCTTTCTGAACTGAAAAACCTTATTCTTAAAAACTTGTCCTCACCTGGAAGCCTTCTATCCCTTTGGGTTCACTTTTTTAGCTCTATAATATCCTTCTTGTGAATTTTATGGTCATAAGCACCCAAGTGGCATAATATATACTTTCTGCCACAGCTACACTGCTTGGAAGAGGAGAAGGGGAAGACTATAAGCCATCGCATACCCACTTCTGATACTACATAGATGTGTACTCTAGGGCAATGGGGCAAGTATCCCACCTGTGCCTCAAGCCCATTCCCACTTTACCTGGGGCACCTGTTCCCTTTACTCTTCTTTGCACAGAAAGGGAAAAATCCTCTAACAAAACTCATCTGCTGAGAAGGGACTCAGAATCTCAGAAGCAGAAAGAACCTGTGTTGTTGTTCAGTCATTTTCAGTCATGTCTGATTCTCTGTGACCCCATTTGGGGTTTTCTTGGCAGAGATGCTGGAGTGGTTTGCCATTTCCTTCTCCAGCTCATTTTACAGATGAGGCAAACAGGGTGAAGTGACTTGCCCAGGGTCATACAGCTACTAAGTGTCTGACGTCAGATTTGAACTCAGAAAGATGAGTCTTCCTGACTCCAGGCCCAGCACTCTATCACCTGTGCCACCTTCCTGGTCCAGAAAAGAACCTCAGAGGCCATTTAATATAACCCATAATTGAAAAAGAATTCCCCCAAAATGAGTATCCAGTCTCTGCTTAAGGACATCTAGTAATGAGGGGGACTTTAGGGGATCCCTCCTTACCCAGTGAGCCCATTCCACTTTTAAATAGCTCTACCAAGATTTTTTAAAATTTTTATTTATTTATTTTTAGTTTTCAACATTCACTTTTATAAGATTGTGAGTTCTGAATTTTTCCACCTCCCTCCCCAAGATGGCATGCAATCTGATATAAGCTCTGCATGTACAATCATATCAAGATTTTCTGTATTTATCAAGCCTGAAATCTGGCCCTCAGCAGCTTCCACCCACTCATCCCACTTTTCTTCCTGGGCTCAAGCCAAATAAATAAAATCCCTCTCCTCTTCCCCCTTCCCCACTTTTTTTTTCCAACATAATAGTCCTTCAAATACTAGGACTTATCTTTTCCCTCAACACAAGTCACATAGAGGCAGGTCTTCCCCAGGCTATCTATTGCCAGTTCTTTTAATTAAGCCTCTAGTCCTCTCACTATTCTGACCGCCCTCGTCTGAGTGTGCTCCACTTTGTCAGTGCCCCAGCCTGAACAGAGTACTCTAGATACGGTTTAACACTAGCAGAACACAGGGAGGCTATCACTTCCCACATTCTGGATACTATGCCTCCTTCAATGCAATAGAAAATTACGTTATCATTTTTGGATGACATGCAATATTCTTTATTCATGTTGAACTTGTTACCCACCAAACTCCCAGGCTGTTTTGTTTGATTTTTTTCGCATAAACCATGATCGAGTTATGCCTCAAGTCAGGCCGCCTGACCTCCAAATGGGCAGAATCATGTTTCCCCTGAGGTTTGCCCTAGTACCACTTAAGACTCCTTCCCCACCTTTAACCCCACCTTGGTGCATCTGCTATTCAAGCTTCTCTCTTTCTCTATTCATCTTCTCTCACTTAGCTGCCCCAGTCTGAGTATACTCATTTTGCAGTAGGGAAATTTACACAAACTGAAAAATCCATTTGATTTCAATATTCTTGGCCTTGGGTCTCATGAAATGATACTATCTTACTTTGTTGGGAGCCTTCTGTTCTTCAAATCCTGCCAGAAAACATGAAAACAAAAGCTAAAAATAAACAAAAACATGTGTAGCCCAGAGCTTTAAGCAGCCTGTGACACCATGTGGGAGCATAAGTACATAGTAGGCAGTCAGTTAACACTGGTTGATATGGCTTGATTTAAAGTGATTCCAAGCTTCCTGAGCCCAGGAACTTTTGATGCTTTGCTATGTTCTTTCATTGTTTAGCTTGCATCTGCCTCATTCTCTCCAGTATCCTGGGGAGTACTGTGAGCTCCTTAAGGTCAGGGATTTTATCTTATTCATTTTTGTATCCTCCTTTCCACCCACCCTCCACCTCCTGCCATCCAGCATAGTGTTTTGTACGTGGTGGGCATTTAATAAATACTTGTTCACTTGAAGTGAATTGAATTGAATCAGAAACCACTGTTTTGACAGGATCCATGCTCAAAACAAGGCCATGGCTAGCCAAGGGTCTTGTCCTTGCAGCCACCGCAGCAGTAGTTTTACTCTGCCATGATGTAAATACAGTAACCTATGTTAATGTCCAACCTATCTGGATGTACCCATGATTGAAAGTCAGTACCTAAGAAATGGAAAAAGACAAATTCAGTTCAAAATGAAATGTCCTTTTCGAATACTTCTGAAAGAGAAGAGGAAAATTATTCTTCCTAGAACAGATATGAACCATTAAAGTACTTTAAAAATCATTTCCAAAACAAAATCACAGAAAGATACATGCCAGATGTGAGGAGATTATTTGTATTCCATTCTAAGGGCCAAGGAACAAATCAAGTGCAGAATATGTTTTGAAATTTCCTTTTTAAATGAATATGGTCAATGAAAATTCAGTGCTATCAGCAGGACATGAAATCTCCTATTGCAAGATGAGGAAAATCCCATAATATTATTCAAGCCTCATGAAATGGCACTGAAAGTGAATAGCAGATTCATAACAGGTATGGTTTGCTGATGAAATAGAAAACGCACTTAACACATTTTGCACACGCAAATTGCATCAGACTGGAGTATTTTTGCAAAGAAGGGAACATTTGCTTCACCTTTCAGCTTTGGTTGTATTGGTTGCATTAAGGTGGGGAAGGAAGGAAGGGGGAGAGAGGGAGCAAGACTGGAGAATGTGGGACCAGATGCAATTTGCCATTTCTGACACTTGTCTCTCTAAAGCTTAAAGTAGGATTTGCTTAAGTTTATTAAATGATTTAGGCCCTTATGCAGTGACTGTTCTCCAAGGGATCCTGAGATTCTAAAGGAACTTCTATTCATTCAGTTTGTGAGAGTGGCATGCCTTTAGTTGGGCCCTTTTGTTCTTGGGAAACTCTTTGGTTTGGGGTGGCCTCACACTTCCCCTTCAGAGTACTCACAAAGCATAGAATCTCAAAGCTGGAAAAGCCTTGCAAGTTGCCAGACCCAACTTCCTTTACCCAATGAAGGACAGATTTGCTTCTACAATAGTCAATCTCTGACAAGTAGCCACTGGGCTTCTGCTTAACTGCTAGGGACAGGACACTTACTATTTTATAGGGTAACCTACCATTTTTGAACAGCTCCATATTGTGGGATATCATTACTCAGCTATTTCACTTGGGCTGAATCTGTCGCGGCAAGATCAGCCTTCCTGAATGTTGATAGACAGGTTCTATGGGCCTCTAGTTCTAGCCAATGTCTTGCATTACCGCTCCCTAGGAATTCAGAGGGAGACTGATTTTGCTCAACGTTTGTAGCACAGAGCTTCCCAAAGGTTTCGGATCTTGGTTCAGACTCTGTCTTCAGAAGAGGTAGGTTCACGAGAGGCACCTTAAAAACACACTTGTAACATATTTTAATGTTTCCAAAGTTATTTCCTCACAACATCCCTGTGAGGTAGGAGGAAACAGAAGTTCCGTGGAACTTGATGATCAGCTGCAGAGCTGTTGTGTGTAGAGGGCAGGAGTCACACCACAGACTCTTTTTGCCTGCTAGACCATGTTGCTTCTTGGGTGCATTGTGGCCTAGAAGAAAGTGAAAGTTCTCAATGTATCCAGTCAGTCCAACTTTGCTGATTTTCACACGTCCCAACACTATGACCATGATTTGGTATATTCGCACTATTTGTTTCTTAGAATTATGATATGGGAGCGATCCTTGATTCTTGTCACGGAAGGACTTCCTTAATCAGTTCGTGTGTGCTTTCTCCCCAAATTATTCATCATTTAAAAGTTTCTTTCTGGCTGTCCTCTTTCTGATACTTCAGTGATGTCGTTAACATTCCTTCTCTTTATACAGATTGCTTCCTATCCATGCCTTCTCATCCCATATAGTTGTGGTTCATTTTCTGCCATAGATCCTCCACAGAAGGTCTACCCAACACCCCAGAGGTCTTCCTCTGAGTGTTTGTTGTTGTTTGCATTTGGTGATACAAGGACATCATGAAAGCCACCCGTCTCTTATCCTTCACGCTCAACATGTGCCACGAGACTGGAGCCCTAGGTCTTCTCCCTTTATGATCCCCTTATGCCACTTCTTGCACTTACTGAAAAGCATAATTCATTGTTAGACATATACCATGCCTACTTACTAATAGCTAGCACTTATAAAGATCCTAGGATCATATATTGGTCAATCAGTAAGTCTTTGTTGAATACCTACTCTGTGCTAGGCACTACACTAGGTGTTGGAGGTTCAAGTACAAAGAATGAAACAATTCCTACTTGCAGTGAGCTTACACTCTAATGGAAGAAACAGAAAGTACATATAAAATATACATTTATATAGTATAAATATATATAAAGTAGTTAAATACAATGTACTTTAGAAATGAACTAGCAATGGTGTGGGGGGCATCAGAAAAGACTTTATGTAGACCAGGGCTGTCCAAAATGCGGAGGCCCAGGCCACTTGCAGCCTGCCTACAAGCATAGAAATTTACGTAAATGCTTTAGTAAACACAGCCGAGCTACAGCAGAGCTCTCACTAAAATGGCAAATCAAAATACATTGTCTTTTGTTTTGATAAAAACCTAATGTTGGACAGCCTTGATGTAGACGATAGTCCTTGAGCTGTGGCTAAAAGGAAGAGATGAATTTTCTGAGCCAATGCTAAAGAGGGAGTGTCCAAGCATGGTGGACACTGGGCAGTGGCACATAGACAAGAGAAGGAGCATAATGGGTAGGGAACAGAGAGAAGGGCAATTTGGCTGGGTCACATATTGCGGGAGGGAGGATGTTTAAGCTAGGTTGGGGCCAGGTTGTGGAGGGTTTTAAAAGCCAAGCAGAGGAGTCTCCATTTTATTTTAGAAGCAATGTAAAACCATTGAGGGGATTCACGTATTTAGATCTGCACTCAAGGAAAATGACTTTGTCAGCAGTATGTAGGACGGACTAGAGGAGCCAGAGATTGAAGCAGGGAAACCAGTGAGGAAGGCAGTGTCACAATTTAGGCAAGAGGTGCTGAGGGTCTGAACTAAAGCCATTGCTCTGTGAGTGGAGAGAAGGGGCCAGGTGCAAGAGATGTTGTCAAGGTAGAAACGGTAAGATTTGGCAACTGATTGTATATGTGGAGTGAGGAAGAGTGAGGAGTCTGGGATGATGCCGAGATGATGGACCTAGGGGACTAGAAGGATGATGGTGCTTTTGACAAATCAGGAAGTTTGGAAGAGGAGAGGGCTTGGGGGAATGATATCAGTTCAGTTTGGGACATGATGACTTTAAGATGTCACTGAGACATCCATTTTGAAATGTCCAGTAGGCAGTTGGTAATGTGGGACTGAATCTCAGAGCACAGATTAGATATATAAATCTGGGAGTCCTCTGCCTACAGATGATGGTTAAACCCATGGAAGCTGATGTGTGTGTGTGTTGGGGGGGGGGTGGGAGAGGGAAAGAGACAGAGAGAGGGAGAGAGAGACAGAGAAAGAGAGAGACAGGGAGAGAGACAGAGAGACAAAGAAAGAGAGAGACAGAGAGACAGGGAGAGAGAGAGAGACAGAGAGGGGGGAGGGGGAGGGAGGGAGAGAGGATAGAGTGAGAAAATAAGAGCACCAGTGATAGAAAGTTGGGAAATACCCAAGGTCAGGAAATGTAATATGGATGACAAGCCAATGAGAAGGAATGATCAGATGGGTAAAAGGCAAACCAGGAGAGAGGACTGTCAAGAAAACCCAGAGAGGGAAAAATATCCAGGAATTGTTCAAAAGTGTCTAATGCAACAAATAAATTGAGAAGGATTCAGCCTGAGAAAAAAACCCTTAGATTTGGCAATTCAGAAATCAACTCAGAACTCAAAATGTAACAACAAAATAAATAAATAAGAAATCTCTACTAACTTTAGAGAGGGCAGTTTTATTTGAGTGAGGTTGGAAACCAGGTGACAAAGAGTTGAGGAATGAGAGGAAAAGTGGCAGCAGTGGGAATAGACAGCTTTTCAAGGAGTTTATCCAAGGAAGGGAGAAAAGATATAACACAGTAGCTTGAGGGATGGTAGATTCTGGTGAAGATTTTTTTGAGGATGGGGACAACTTGAGCATATTGATAAGGGAGGTTAAAGATTCTAGAGGGAATGGGGATGGTTGAGCATGCCATCTGCTGGAGAATATGGGAGGGGTTGGGATCAAGTGCATATGTAGAGGGTTGGCTTTAGTAAGGACAAAGGCCATTTTTTTTTTGTCAGAGATTGGGGGAAGGAGGAGAGAGGGAGATGATGTCAGAAGATTTTGAGATGAAGAGAATGAGAGAAGGAGAAGCTCATTCTTTTCTGTAAAGTAAGAAGCTAAGAAAAAGGATGGGGAGGCAATGAAGGAAGCTTGAGAAGGGAAGAGAAAATTTTAAAAGCTTTTGGGGAGCATGAGATCAGGTATAAATGAAGGAAGAATGAAAGGCCAGCCTTGTTGCATTGAAGGCCCAGTTGTGGTTGGCTAGTATGAATTTCCAATATGCCCCTTAGCACAGCTGTGAGATTTCTTCTGCTTTCATTCTGTGGCTAATGAGTAGGAATGTAGGACGCAGATGATGGGAATAATCCAGGGTTGAGATATGGCAGGAGAAGAGTGGTGATAGAACAAAGAGGCACAGGATCCAAGAGCAGAGGGCAGTGTAAGGTTGAAATAGCTAACTAATGAGTTGAAGCTAGAGAGGATGGAAAGTGAGTTCAGAGCAGGGACAGTGGCCTAAGATAGTACTGAGTGGTGGAAGGATTGGAAGCCTCAATGAGAGCAAAGAAGAGGAAGGATAGGTAGAATACTAGGAGGTTTGGGGCAGATAGGGAATCCCAGAGGTTTATACCTAGGCAAATGGAATGCTTGTATTTGAGCATCCTTATGTATGGGCAAGGTGGTGTGAAGGTAGAGGTCATGGGACTTAAGTAGGTTGAAGAAATGGGCGGTGAGCATAGCAAATACCAAATGAGATCCCAAAAACAAAATGACTATATGTAAGTTTGAGGGAATGTCTGCATGTATATTAAGTTCCCCTAAGTATTATGGCAGGAGTTGGGGAGCTAGAAGGGACCTCAAAGGCCATCTCTTTCAACCCCAGGTGAAGTAATTTGCCCAGGGCAACAAAGTAAAGGCCTGAGGCAGGATTTTAGGTCAGATCTTTCTGACTCCAAGCCCAATACCCAGTTGTTATTTCACATACAAGTCCTACCATTGCTCTTTCGGTCAATTGTAATTTCAGAACTGTACGACAAATAAGCATCTCAAGGGGAACCTTTGTGTATGTGGTGGTGGGGACGGGGTGCGTTGGGGTTTTATATTGTGGTGCAATTAAATTAGGATCATTAAAATCCCTGCAAATACAATCCTGCTCCACTTTTCCTCTTGGTCAATTCCCATATATTTGTAATGATGAATCAATTCAATATACTGTCCTTTCAACTCTATGTCATACTCTGGTAAATAGGCATTTTTCATTCATTTAGTTTTTCTTTATGGATTATAGACTGCTCTGTTTCGAGTAAAAATAATTCTCTTTGAGTCCCTGTGAAAGTCTAAGCTTGATGTAAGCAGCACAATACTACCTGCAAACTGGAGCATCCACAGTATCCCACCATCTATAAGAAATCCCCATTCCATTTAAACTCTGTTGGATATTCCCCATGGCAGTGGAAAACGCCTTTGGTGAGCTTTTATCTTCATGTTGTATGTCTCACTTAATGTTAACAATCAACAAGCATTTATTAAGTGTCACTAGATGTCAGGTGCTGTTCTAGGCACTAAGGGAACAAATACAAAAGTGAAACAATCTTTACCTTCAGATAACTTATGTTCTACTAATCAAAGGGCCATTGAACAAAGTTATCTCTGTGGTTGCATTTCTCAAGCAACCTTACATACTCTCAATATTGTGTGAGAGAATCCTTGTTGGATGAAAATCTTTAAAGCTGCATTTTTGTACACAGTCATACTTTTTTCTTTTTAATCAACAAGCAAAAAACATAGTAGAGTCATATATTCTTTTCACCTTTCAGTAAATTGTATGAGTGTAGAGATGTGGGCTGATGTAGAGAATCTCATACATTTAGCCATCGTGATCTCGATACATGTGTAGATCATCCTTTATAAAGATTATATAACAATGAGAAAATATGTGTATAGGTTGGTAGGTATTGAAGCTCTCTTAGTCTCTTCTTTGGGGCAGAAATTTTCCCTGATTTTTCCCCGTTCAGTTCTACAAATAACTTAATAAGATCTTCCAACTTAAGTTAACATATAACTATGAAATTGGTTGACTTCAGTTCCCCCAAAAAAGTATATTACAAAATGTGGCATAGGTTGAGGAATAACTACTCGGAAGCCTCCCACCTTTATGTAATGAGTGCTTTTCTTTCAGAAGAAGGTTGAAAGATACTGAGCATAGCAAACACCAAACGAAATAACAAAAAAAGAAATGATTATATCTTAACTAGACAGAAAACAACCAGTTGCTGAAGTAGGAATTGTAGCATAATCAACTGTCTTTGTACAGTTAGATAATCAACTAAATTAGCGGAAATACAAGAGAGATTGCTGGATTTAAGGTCAGAGGACCTGAGTACAAATCCTGACTTTTTTGCTTCATATCTCTGTGACTTTAGGCAAGTCCCTTTTCCTCATTGGGTCTTTATTTTTTTAATCCATAAAATTAAGAGCATGGATGATCTCTGGGGTTCTTCATAGCTCTAAATTTATGAACCCAAGCTCAAAATTAGCATCCAATTAGAGAAAGGGTATAAATGAAGAGATCCTGCAAACAACTTCAATAGCTTCATTCTTCTTTTTTAAGATAAGTATTCATATACTGACCTTAATTCTTACCATTTCCTGCAAAAGGCTAAATGATTTAAAAAAATGAACAGTCACCATAACAAGGAGACCAGAAGAGTTCTGAAACTACTGTAATCAGAAAACAGTCAATCTCTTTGCCAAGTAGAGACATGGTAGCCAAGGGCACATCAACCCCCACCAACATCAACCCAATAGCCAACCACTTCAGCCTACAATGAATCCCTTGCCTCTTTGTCCTACCACTAGTATTCTGTTTCCAAAATCTCATTTTTTAAAAAATCACAATGGAAGATGACAGTCAGTATCACCTCATAAAACCAGGTAACCAGTGGAAATGAAAACAAGCCTATAAAATATGGTAAAAGCTCCATCTGAGTCTCTTCCTACCAAATATATTTCTGGATGAAGTTGGCAGGAGAAGAAACAGAAAATGAAACCAATTTATGAGTATTTCTGTAGTAACCCATATTCATCCTCAGTAACAAACAACCACCGCTTTGGGACCCTGATACCTCAGTCCCTGGTATGCTACATGAGAAAGTTGAAAGGGAACTTCAGATGGAGTGAGAGTGGTTGGACCAGACCAAAGAATCAACAAAGCAAATTGATTCAGGAGGTGACGTAAGTTTGAAAGCATCAAGGAATTGTTTTACAAGATATTTAAACAAGGGAATGAAAAATCTTGTGGTCCTCATATATAAAGAAAGCAAATGTGTACAAATGTGGATAAAATGTGGATAAAATCATGGCCATCAGTTGGACCATCCATGGGCTAATTTGGATTGTCCCTTACTGACCTTGGTCAGATGATTGCCTTGGAAGAGACCTTCCCACCATGGGAGGAGGCGAGGTTGATGGTGTCTTAGAGTTGTCTATCACTTTATAGTTTATGAAATGTGTTCACACATCCTGTCCCATTTGATCCACACAAGAGCCCTTTGGTATACTCATTTTCAGGATAAAGAAATCCGGTCTCAGAAGGATGAAGTGATCTGCCTAAAATCATATAGCTTGCGAATGACATTTCTGGAACTTCACCCTCAGTCTTCAGCACTCTTCCCACTGAATCACAGCTGTCACTGGATCTCATTATGGAAGAGGATCCACTATTTTAGATTTCCCATCAAAGCTCTATCTGTAAGGCAGGCAGAACATGAATCGGTATTCTGACACTTTTAAGAGTCTGGTGAATAGTTATTTGCTCTGTTTTGTCCTTCCTTGCTTTTTTCTTAGTATTTATGAGGAGAAATAAAAGCAGTGTAGAATAATAATTAAAAATATCTTAAGGATATCCACCTCCTGATGAGGGAGTGAGTTGGGGTAAGGGCTCATCCTGGTTGTTGCCACTGAATAGCTCCATAAGCATGATAACAGTTCATTGCAGGATGGAAATCTCAACGATACTGGTTTGGGATGTGCCTGAAATTGCTGGCATTTTTCCCTAGCTAATTGCCTTTTTAATCATAGTGAAATTGCTCTTATTTGCATGAATATTGCAGCAGCCAAGATCAGCTTGCTGCTATCCCAAGGCTTCATTCTGTAGCTTAGTGGGTGCACTCAAACGTTTTAGAGAGAACCATGCTTGTCCATTGCCCATTTATACCTCGAAGAGCATCTTCAGGTCTGGTCCTGTTGCTGAAGAGCTAAGAAATGGGCAGAAGCTTAGCAGCGTAGTGCCACAATGGAGGGCTTTGCACTGAATGTTAGTGGTAGCTCTTAGGACACTATGGCATTAGCATAGCCTGCTCTAGGGTATTTTAAAGACTTCTTTTTAGAGAAATAACTTGGCCACCTCAAATGTTTTGCCAACACGGTTTCTTTCTCATAAAATCTTATTTTCTTGATTTTTTTTCTCCAAGAAATGCAGAGTTGAGGCAAGATTTGCCATTGAAGAAATGAGTTGGGCATGATCTCTCCTTTCCCTATCTCCATTCTTTTGTATCTGCCAAGAACTCCTGATAGAAATGTTGTACTTTTGGCAATGAGATCGTGTTTTATAAGTACATCTTAAAATACAATTGCAATAAAGAACATTAAAGTGTGACTAACGAATTGTATTACAAGGAAGACCTTAACATAATAAGAGACCAGCAAACTAATCAAATCTGCACTAGGATGCTTCAGGGCCTTATTCTGCCATATTGCATTGTATCTAGACCTCGTCATGGAAAATGATATTGTTGAAGACTCTGGGGACTTAAACTAGTATCTTTTTATCACCTTGCACTTAGCCCCCTCACCCTCTCAATCTTCATGCATCAGCTTCATGTTGGCCAATTTATAAATCAACTTATTATCACATATGCTGTGGTCCACTCTCAGTGACTTGGAACAGCATACCTGGGATCACTTAGTACAGATTTTCAATTGGGCCTCCAAAAGAGACCAGTCCATCCACCAAAGCAGTTAAGGACTGATCAAAGGAAATGTCTAAGTCTTGAGCAAATAAGTAAAAGGAAAAAAAAATCATCCCTAGGGACATAAAAAGTAAGGACCATTATAAGAGGAGGTTTGGGCAACAAAAGTGTCCAAGATTGTCTGAAAATGATCTTATTCAAATCAGAGTTGAAGGAGCTGGAAAAGACTGAGGAGGCATGTAATACCTGTCTTGAAATAGATCAAGGATTACCATGAAAAAAGGCAAGCAGACTTTATTCTAGAAAGCAAAGCTAATGCCATTGGACTGAAGGTACAGAAAATCAGATTTTTAACTCAAAACCAGAATTTTCTGTGTAGCGAGACATCTCACAGAGGGCTGAGTATCCCATCTTTCAGGACATTCAAGCAAAGTCTGCATTATCATTAGTCTGAGATACAAATAACAAAGTATTATATTAGGTAGTCTGTAGGACCCCCCCCATCTCTTGTAGCTCTGAGGCAACATCTCCACGACAGTTGACTGATCAGAGAGCTGTGTGTGATAGAGAGCATGAATGGGAGGGAGCCTCTTTTTGGAATGTGAAATTTGGTACTGCTCACTCTCTTACTTAATTACAGGCATGGCAGTTGCAAAGTTGAAATGCAGCTTAAAAAGCCTTTGTGAGTAATTAGTGTCAAAAATACAAGATCTACAAAGCCATAAACTCACAGCTTGGTTATATTACCAAGTACTAATTAAAAAAGAAAAAAGAAAATTCCCTTTCATGATCAGATTTCCAACACAGCCAAAGATTTAACAAGGAAGCCGTTTACAGATGATACAGAAGCAAAAAGAGGTTGTGAAATAGTAGGTACAAAGATGGGAGAGGAATTGGGAAGAAGCAAGTTGGGAACAACAAGGAACAAAAAAGCAGAAGGAAGCAGTAACATGGCAAATCTTATTCGGCATACTCAATGCTGGGGAAGAAGCCGCATTTCACAGTCGAGAGTGAACATCCCAATTTATTTGGCTCAGGATTTAGAAACAGTAAACATATACACAGCCAAAGTCAGATGACAAAAAAGTAATGGTGACATAGTCCATTCTTCCTGCCTGGTAATGTGGGATCAGACTTAGCATTCCATAAAATGAAAACAACTCAACTTTCTCTAGAATGTTAAAATTTACAAAGCACTTTCCTCACAGCCCTGTGAGGTCAGTAATCCATAAGCAGTCCCATTTTGCAGAAGAGGAGACTGCCTCAGAGAGGGAAAGTGACTTGCTCACTCCCTTCTAATTAAACATACATAAAAGCTAAACAAAGGTGGTGTGTGTGAAGAAATTCCAAAGAAGAAATTCCAAACTTGATTCATATTCTAAATCCTAAATGGCGTAACGATTGGGCCAAGTTGGGCCATAGTTGATGGGCCACGCTGCTTTTAATTCAGCCAAGCAACATATATAGTGCAAGCCTAGGGATTGAAAGAAATTAATAGCAATTAAGTTATAAGGAAGAATTTTAATACTTCAGTACCAAAGGTGCTATGATTTTGTCAGTGTGAATCAGTCCTCTTTCCCCAATGCACTTTGCAACACTTCTTAACCTAAGTAGGCAGTTTTTATAAGTTGTTATCGTTCAGTGGTTCACTTGTATCTGACTCTTTGTGACCCCGTGGACCATATTGTCCATCTGATTTTCTTGGCAAAGATACTGGATTGCTTTGCCATTTCCTTCTCCAGTGAATTAAAGCAAACAGAGGTTAAGTGACTTGCCCAGGGTCACACAGCTAGTGAGTGAGTCTGAATTTGAACTCGGGCTGACTCCAGGTCCAGTGCTCTGTCTACTGAGCCAACTAGCAGCCTCTTTTTGTAAGTTACTATGGCCAAAAAAACCCCTCTATTTGGTGTCTGATGCACTATGGATTCTGTCCTACCTTAGCTTGGCTAGTCCTTAGATTGCAGACACAGTGCATCACCAGGCTGGAACTTGAAGCCTTTCCAGCTCCCTTGGGAGCTGCCAGAAATTGTATTCTACCAGCATGTCTCGAGGTCACCTCAATGGCAGGATGAGCCATTTAGGGAGGGTGATAATGGAAGACGAAGGAGCGGGGAAAAAAAATCTATCCTATAGCACCAGGGCCCTATCTATGTCTTCAGCCCTCCTGTGCTCACAGCCACCTGTAGAGGCTTCAGATTGGGAATGGGAGATGGAGATTGTGTGGTGAGGCTACATTAAGTTTGCCATTTTCTTGTGCTTGGTATGGATTTAGCACAAAAGGGGAAAGTTCACGTACTCAGTTCCAAACTTTGGAACAAGCAGGACTTTTTGGTTTGGATGGGATGTCAAAGGCTTCCATCTTCACTGCGGTCTGCCTCCATGTTAAGCTCTTCCATTTTCTAGTCAGCAAGATAGATAAAAGACAGAGCCATAAGTGAAGCTTGTCTTCCCCTTTCCTTCTTACTGAAGTGACTGAAGAGAGATTTAACTCTCTAAAATTCCATGTCATTCACCAAGATATTTTTACCACAAGAACAGCATAATGCACCTTTCAGCCCGCAGTGCACTTGGAGGCAGCCAGCTGCCTCTGACAGACAGGCAGACAGTCACATTGCACCTTCTGATCCACAAGGATCCACAAGTACTCTGCCGGCTATATATAGAAAGCGTTCTGCTTCTCTGTGAAGTGCATCCACTTCTGGTGGGGAGAAGCTTGGCAAGTGCACAGCAAACACACCCCAGCTTTCCACCCAGAGACAGGCCGGAGCTCACCTGGGCAGCCACGTCTGGGGGGGAGGGGAACGGGAAGGCACCAGAATCAGGAGAGACTGGCAAATTGGTGTGAGAGTTCACAGCCTTAATCATCCGCAGAGCATCCCTGAAAATGAGAGTCATTGCAATGACGAGATAGATCTGCCTCTTTTCTTTAAAAGGTAGCCAGGAAGCAGCCCATGGTGACCACACTGAGTCGTACTAACATAAGCAAAGCCAGCACTGGTCCAGCACTATTCTGTCTCTGGCAGTGAGGCCAATGGAAATGTATCATTGGTAGCAGTAGCCCAATAATAATAACAATCTCGTCTTAGCCATCTTCCCCCCAATGTGGATGATGGATTGGGCTTTGAAGGGGTAATAACGGCTTGCATAAGTTTTACAAAGTGTTTCATTCATATCGACCCTGTGGTAGTGCACTATTATCCCCATTATCCAGTTGAAGAAACTAAGGTTAGTAAGGGGAAGTGTGACCTGTGGTGACACAGCTACCAAGTGTCCGAACGTGGTGGGCTTTGAACTCGGCTAGTGTGGCTTTAACACCAGCGTTCTCACCACTACACCACATCGCCTCTACCTGGTGGAAGAACATGCTTGTTCTCCAAGACAGGTGCTTGTAAGACTAGCTAGGAGAGGCCTGCTTAGGCTCTAGTTTCATGTTCTATCTAATTTTCCATTCCAATACTGGGCGTGGCCAGCCTATCTGGTATTTTTCAGAATTTTCGAAGATGTGGAATCTTCCGCAGGAAAGCCTTTATGTTCTCCTGAACCTCCTCCCGTCTTCCCTATTTCAATTAAAGATACCACCATCCTCCCAGTCACCCAGATTCTTAACCTGAGGCTCATCCTTGACTCTCCCCCTTGACATTCCATGTCTAATTACCTGTAAAATCTTGTCGATTCTGTCCTTAAAGCATCTCTCACATCTGTCCTCTTCTGTCTGTTCACGTAGCCACTACCTTTGTTTAGGCCCATATCTCCTCTTATCTGGACCTTCTCATTAGTTTCCCTATTCCCAGTCCGTCCCTTCTCTAATCCACCTTCTTCACAGCTACCAAAAGTAATTTTCCTAAGGCACAAAACTGAGTGTCACTCCCTTTCTCAAAAACCTTAGTTGTTCAGTTGTATCCAACTCTTCGTGACCCCATTTGGTGCTTTTTTGGCAGATACTGGAGTGATTTGCCATTTCCTTCTCCAGTTCATTTTACATATGAGGAAACTGAGGCAAACTGGGTGAGGTGACTTGTCCGGGATGACACATCTAGTAAGTGTCTGGGGCCAGATTTGAACTCAGGAAGATCAATCTTCCTTACTCCAGGCCAGGAGCTCTATCCGCTGTGCCACTTAGCTGCCAAAATCTCTTGCCCGTAGGCTAAAAGACAAATGTAGCCTAGCATTTAAAGGTACCACACATTTAAAAGACCCATGCACTGCTTCACCTTCCAGCCTCATTTCTTTCCTCTCTCTTTTATGAACTCTACATTCTAGCCAAACTAACCTGCTAGCTTTTCCCCAAACACAACCTTCCGTCTCTCATCTCTATGTATTTGTATATCTCATCCCTCATTCTTGGATTTCCTCCTCGTCTCTACCGCTCAGAAACCTCGTCTTCCTTCATGGCTACAGTCAGGTGCTCTGTCTTGTGGGAAGCCTCTGATCCTACCCCTCCTACTTAGTGCTTTCTTCCTCCTAATTCCCTTATACCATTCTTATCTCTGTGTCTTTATCCTTTCTCTCCACTCCCCTAGTAGGAGAACAAAAGCTTCCTGAGGACAGGGACAAATTAATTTTTGTCTTCTTAATTCCTTTATCTAGCACAGGGGTGGGGAACCTGTGGCTTTGAGACCACATGTTTGGATTCAGTCAAAGAACTGCACTTGAGGACCTAGAAGGCCACATGCACCCCAGTTCTAGCACAATGCCTCACACATAGTAGAGGCAGTGAATAATTATTTCTCAAATTGAATTGTCATTTCTCTCTCCCCCCTGCCCCAGTGAAATTCATCCTCAGTTGTCTCATCTGTAAAATGAGGAGTTTGGACTAAATGCTTCCTAAAGTACCTTCTACCTTTAACTCCTGTGATCCCGTGACTCTCTCAAAGGCAAAGATTATCTCCTACCTCATTCTATATTGCTGAACAGTCTTATACACAATTGATAAGGAGATCATTGAGGGCGAGAATGATCATGAAAGGTTTTTATGGAAAAAGAGTGAAGGAGGGGTAGATTTGGATAAGCCTGGATGGGAGAGAAGGAAAGGAAGGCCATTCCATAGAGAGGGAAATGTAGGTACAGTGGTGTAATGTCCCTTTGTAATTCCAGAGTTCAAGCCCAGCATTTTTATCCCCAGTCGATCTATGATCTCGATGTGTTTGTTCCCTCCAGTGACACAGATTGCAGTCTATCCTTGCCTCTTCAACTCTCCTCCATGTCCTCCCTTAATTCATGACGAGTTTTCTGTCCAGTATGCTCAGGGCCTTCCTCCAGTTCTCTTCACACTGCATATGTACCAGTGGAGCACACAGATGGGTCATCCCTGGCTCTCGCCATGTAATTAGTCTGTCTTTTTTCTGCAGTCCTACATTTCACTGATGACCCACAACATTATACGCATTGGACAGTTGAATGAATAAATTTAGAGAAGGGCCAGGAATCTGTTTTACCCATCCTCTTCTAAACGTGTAGTGCTAAATGCCTTGTTTCCTGTCTTCCCCAGCCCCTTTCCTACACTCAGATGCTGTTAAGTGGAGTCACCAATCACTTGCTGGAGGGTGATACTTATTGGTTGACAAGTGTGCATTGCGTGCATGTCTCTTTGTTTTCCCTGCCTCAGCAGGTTAGACCCCTGCTCTGAATTCCAATGTGTGCTGGCCCTTTCACCTTGCCAGTGGACTCAAGGGGGCCATTAATATGGGCATCAAGTCAGCAGGAGACAAAGCCTCCCTGCCACTCAACAGGCTGGCCCTGCCTGACCTTGAAGGTGTCATTAAGTTTCAAATGATTTTCAGCTCACTGCACCCCCCCCCCCAGCAAAGGACCCCCCAGGGCCCAAAGGGATCTCCACACATCCTCTGAAAGGAACCTTCTGAATAGTTGCTGGCATATGGCACAGGGACACGACTATCTCCTTCCCACATCACCAGCATCTCACTGAGATCCAACAGATATTTTAATCTTTTCACAATCCCCTCTTGGGATTTAAGACAGCCTGGCACTGATAGGTTCCCTGTGTCCCTCTTGGAGGAATCACCACATTAGGACAAAGGAAGAGGTCTTAGACAATGAGAACCAATTTTTCTGCAAGTCCTCTGAAGACCAAACTACAGACTTCAAGTGAACCAAGAGAGACAGGTCTAGACACATAGTAGTCCCTGGAAAAATTCATTGATTGATTGAAGTGAAGTGAATGGTTCCACAGCATCCAGAGTTTTGAATCTAATAGTATTAGTATGATCAGACCCAAAGCAAAACTTTCTGAGTGAGTGTAGAAATGCCCTGGCCCAGATCATTGGAACAAGATATAGAATCAAAGAAGTAAGGGACTTTGGAGATTATCTAGTTCAATGCCTTCCTTTTACAGAAGGGAGAAATGAAGCCTTCTAATAAGAATGACTAGCATAGGGTCATACCAGTAGTAAATAACAAAACTGGTGGTTGACCCAGGTCCTCCACTTCCCCTAAGCCCATGCTTTTTCCTGTAGACCATGAGGCTTGTTTGCTGGTGAGTAAAAACAGGCTAGATGAGATGCATCCTTACATCCTTCTTGTCCTAGGGGTCTGGGTTGGGACTGGCTCTTAACTTAAAAGGAGTTTTAGGAATGGGGTAGAGAATACCCATCAGAATGGAAGCTGCCTCATTCTGTCCGGTGTCGTGGATATCTTGTTATGTATTTCTGGAGGAGATGAGTTTTTAAAATTCAATTCTCACATATTCACATGTGCATTTACACAGAAAAATATTAACCTCAGAATGGTTTCACACCTGTCTCCTGTGATTCTGGGTCAAGCTCTTCTATCCACCAGCAGACACCTAGTGTGCTAACTTATTTTAATTGCCCTTGCGAACATAGGTGTTCAGGCTTGCTCTAAAATAGTGCTGTCTTATATCCCCAAACCAGATACAGTGTACAGTGTACACGGGTACAGTGGAACCAACCTTAGACTGCCACTTACCTAGGGGGCCTAAGTTCTAGTGCTGGCCTCCTACTCATTCAGTTCTGCGTAAGTCACTTCCCTCTCTGGGTCTCATTTCCATTCTCTGTAAACTGAGTGGGTTGGACCAGATGACCCCTAAGCTCTCTTCCAGTTGGGACATCCTTGGACCCTCTGACTTGGGGGGATCATCTGTGGCACAGCTTCCCTGCCGTTGTGCACATAAGCTTAGTTGACTGCCTTTGATTAGCTCAACTCATTTGCAGTCTGTAGAGTCTATAAACAGGGCTTAGGTGAAGAGGGGAGAGGAGAATTTTACACCGACTTCAGAGGCCCTCAGGAGGGTTGCTGCAGGCACGTGGACTGGCTCCTGTGAACATCAGGTGCATCCTTCAACAGAGAATCGGCTGCCTTCCCAAGGTCGTCTCTACCGCGGCAGCTCTGCCTTGTCATCTTCAGTGTCTTTCCCTTCACGACTCCCTCCCCTGCCTAACAATCTCTCTCTGTGTCTCTCCCCCTCTCTCTGTCTTTCTGTCTCTCTCTTTCTGTGTCTCTCCCCATCTCTCTCTTCTTCCTCTCTCTCTGTCTCTTTCCCCTATAGTCTCTCTCCTCTCATGTCTCCTCTTTTCTCTTCCTTTCCCCTCCCTCCCTCCCTCTCTCTCTCTCTCTCTCTCTCTCTCTCTCTCTCTCTCTCTCTCTCTCTCTCTCTCCCTCTCCCCCCCCCACCCCGAATGGAGGATCTGTTGTACCCCCAGTAGAGGTTCCACATAGATGCACATGGCTTCTGGGAAACAGACTTTTGTCTGGTTGTCTTTGTTCCTGATGTTATTACATGACTGCATGGCCCAATTGGGACAGACTTCCCTTTTCCTTTTGTCAACAGTGCCCACCTGGATGGGTAGTTTATTAGTTTGTTGTCAGAAAGGAGCACTGAACTCATTAGTGGGACAACCCTCCACAATACAAATGTGGCTCAGAGTACCACTCTTTGGCAGGCCTCCCAGCCATCCCTTTCACCTAGAGTTGTTAGGCAGCCCCAGAGGCTGCCCTTCTTCATCTGCATGGCAGCTGGAGGCAGCAAGGAATTGCATATTACACCCCAGCCCCCCCATACCCCATGAGAGTTGTTCAGTCAGGATGCAGTGGCATCAGGGATAGAGAAAAGGGTGAGGTGGCCCAGTGGGGTTCTTAGTAGTACTCCTCAGAATCCAAGGCTGGAAGAAATTTATTTGAACTGTTATCTCATTTGCCAACTACTCCCAGCCATCCTACCTCCTCGCTGTTGACAAGGGAATCCCCTTGGCCATTTTAGAAACTGCAGTAGACTCATTTTCATTGGTAAATGCTTCTTGGCAATGATGAAAGGTGAATTTTTTAACAAGGAAATGAGCATTTTTAACAGCTCTAAATGTGGTCAGGGGAATTCCTTCCTCAGAGGGGACACTTGGATATGTCTGTGATATGCTGATGATACAGGCCAGAAAGTTCCCAGGCCTCCTGTTAAGTATTATTAATAGTAGTGGTGGGAGCAGCTCCGTTCCCTGGGATTCCCTCTCCTGCTTTGCTCTATGTAGCATGAGTGCTGAATCATCCTTCCTGCTACGTGGCTGGGCCTCTAGGAAGTGATGGGTCTCTTTGACAGAGCCTCTCCAGGCTCCTCACAGGGAGGTTATGGAGGGAACGTTCTAGGTATCATCAGCTCCGATGATATCTGCAGCCATGACCTTGAACTTTGAAGAGCAACCCCCTCCATTCCACAAATAACTACTGCATGCTCAGACACCATGCCAGGTGCTATGGAAGTTACAGTGAAGAGGAAGACACAGTAGCTACCCTCAGAGAGCTTCCTGGGAAAGTAGAGCGCCACAAAGCACTGCAGAAATACCCTGCCCTGCTAACACAATGTAATGATGATAGCTAACATTAATATGGCGCTTACTGTGTGCCAGGCACTGTGCTAAGCGCTTCGCAATTACTATCTCATTCGGCCCTCACAACAACCTTGTGAGGTAGGTGCTACTACTATCCCCATTTTACCCATGAGGAAACTGAGGCAAGCAGCGATGAAGTGATTTGCCCAGGGTCATGCAGCTAGTAAGTATCTGAGGTCTTCTGAACTCCAGGCCTAGCACTCTATCCTTCTGTACCATGCAGCTACTCCCTAAAATTAATTAACATCCTTAATTGGTTCCAGAAAAACACTGCATTTGGTGAAATAATATTGTTAGGGTCAGCTACTTCCACAGGGGCAAATGCCATCAGTCAGCAATCATGATCAAGCCACTTTGGCAGCAGCATTTCACAAAGTTCTTGCAGAGTTTTATTGTAATTAAAAGTGACTCTATTGTCAATAGCAGCAGAAGCTCACATTTATTTAGCGCTTAAAGCATTTTTCTCACAACAACCCTGTGGTATTTGTAGTGCAGGTGCTATCATACCCATCTTACAGATGAGGAAATGGAGGCTTAGGGAGATGAAACTGCTTGCCCTTGGTCATGTGACCATACGTGTAAGAGACAGGACTCGAACCCATATCTCTCTGACTCAAGTCTAGATGTTCTGCACCATACTTCTCAGAGCCGTGCTGTATGTGGTCAGAGCAAGGAATGAGGTTCATCCAAAGAGCATTCTGATAAGGGAGAGGTCGCTTCATCCCGGGCAATCGGACAATCGTTACAGTTGGGTAGCCCCAGAAGATCTATGAATCTAGCACAGGGGCAGGGAATGTGTGGCTTTGAGACCCCACCCTGAAGCATCTGCACCATCAGCTCATTGGGCAGCCTTGGCAGAGAGATTCAGCTTTCTGTGTCTCCGTTTTCTTGCCCATAGAAGGGGATTCCAGTGCATAGCACCTAACTCTAGTGCCCCCAGAGCTCCAATGAGAACAGCTCACACCTCTAGAAAACTTCAGGCTTGCAAAGCACTTTACACACCTTGTCTTGTTTGATCCTCACAACAGCCCAGTCAAGTAGGTGCTGTTCTAATCCTGGTTTTACAGATGAGGAAAACGAAGTTGTCTCCATTTTATAGATTACGAAATCAGGGCTTACCCATGGTCACATGGATAATAACTCTGAGGTGAAGTTCAAATCCGGGTAGTCCTGACTCCAGAGTCCATCGCTTTAGTCACTATGCCATGCCTGTACGGAAGGGAGAAGGCAGGAGCCCAAACACAGACATGCTCTGGGTCTTTCCAGTTTTCCAAGACTGAAATAGAACCCAGATCTTCTTAATTCCAAAGGTTCAGTATCAATATCCAAAATCCTGCTGCTTGCTGTCTTTGTAATCTATAACTTTGTTACTCGGAATTTGTTCTTTCTTTGTGTTCTTAAGAAGACTTCTTGGGTATGAGTTCAAGGTTGAATTTCTTCTGCGCATACAACCACACCTGACCTCCCAAATGTGAGTCCCAGGAGTGTGGGTGGGACTTCCTAGAAATTCATCATCCTGAGACCCTCCAGCACAGCAGGAATCCTATGCTTTCTCTCTTCTTTTAAAGATGGTTTTTGAAGTCCCATGTCTTTATACTTGGAAGGTTGTCGTGTCACCACCAATTTGGAGGGCAAGATCACCCCTGTCCCTTATAATCCACATCTATCAAAGCTGTCCCTAGCCTAGCCTTGTACTGAGGCAAGAGTCCCGTTTTTCTCTTGGTATTCAGCAGTCAACAAACTGAGTACCTGCTGTATACAAAGCCCTGCCCTGAGGAGGTTGTGAAGAATTAAATAGTGCATGAGAGTAGATGAGGAAGCTATTTCTGTGGACTAGGGAGGTTAGGGGAGGCTGATGCTAATTAGGAAGCTAATGCTTCCTTCTTGGAGAAAATAGCATTTAAGCCAGGCCTTGAAGGAGGCATTTTGTCAGGCTGTCAACAGTTGGAGTTATTTCAGGAGGCAAAAAATGTGGGGACAGGAAAACTTAAAACATGTTTTCAGGACCCTGAGTTGTCCTGTTTGGCTGAAATGTAAAGTACACAGTGAGGGATAACATAAGCTGAAGCTGGAAAGCATGGGACTGCTGAGATAGCTCCCACTCCATTCAGGGACACTAGCCTTCAGCCCCACCAGCCCTGGCTACAAATAAAATCAGTAATCTAATTTCAGACCTTCCCACCCTGCCCCACCACATCACTACCTTTGACTCAAGCAGCTGGTGGATCTATTGCAGCTGAGGCCCAGCATAGGAGATATTGGCAGAAGATTGCTAGTCTGAGAGCTCCAGGAGGGAGAACACAGTAGCCGGGCAGCAAATATCACAAGAAGAGAGAGAAGGCATTCAGCCAAGAAATGAGAGACCCACCCCAACTTGATCTCCTAACTACTTTGCCCAGAGAATGTCCACTGACCTGGTGCTAATGTTGACAATTCCTAGTGGGTGGCATCTTCTTTAAACAAGCATCGGATGCATGGATACTAGAAAGTGGAAAGGTCCGCAAAAGAGACTGGCAGATGGAGGGAAAGATTTCAGGAATAACTTGCTCCCAATTTCTGTGACCATCCTGATGAAAACTAGTGGCCCATGGAGGCTGTACCCCTGTGCCTTGAGAATTTTTTCATAGACCTGAGACAATCTCAGCTACAAAAGAGTTTAATGGAATAAAGCCTCCTTCCTGCAGGAAAGTCCCCATTGGCATTGCAAAAACTGGCAAAACTTGTCTCTGCCCTCTGGAGCTTACAGTGCCATACAGAAGAGAAAGGTGTAGAGATAGCAGTAATTTGGAGAAAGCCCGTATAGGAAGTACCCTGAGAGAGGTCTTGAAACTCAGAGGAAAGAGCCTGTTTACAGTTAGGCCAGATCAGATGACCAACGAGGCATCCCCAGAAACAGAAAGTCTGTGAATTTAACCACCACCTCCACCATCCATTCACCCTGTAATGTGGCCTCCAGTTTCTCTGTCCCTCAAAAACAGGAATGGCTGTGCAGTATGTGCAGAACCAGGATGACAGCACAAGGCATTCAGACAGAATTTGAAATCTCTATCTCTTACATGTCTCAGACTGTCCACCCGAGGCTTGGAGTCTTTGCTGTAAAATTAGAAACCGACATTATCACAAAATAAATAACTAGAGGCATAAAAAGTAGAATTTTAGAGCATTCAGATATGTGCATTTATAAAAAGGAATATTTTCAAATGTCCCTCAATGCGCCTCTTTCTCTCCCATGTATTGTACCGTAGGCGGCTACCTACCTTTCCTACCTCTAAATCTAGCTCTGTTTAATTGACTCCAGTACACATCAAGTACTATATAGACATGGTCTATTGAACATTCCTAAGATGCCTGTGAGTAATCAGGTCTCTTCCTTTTGCTGTAGCCCTGACAGTGCTCAGTGGTGGGCACTCAGTAGGTGTCCCATAAATACCTGCGGCCTAGTCTTGACCAATTAATGAAGGACTCCTGGACTTCGATTTGAAGGAAAGCAGACCAGCCCTGAATGACAAGAGGCTGTAGGCACTTAAGATTCTGAAAAACCTTTAAATGGAGACTCGTATCCCGACTGAGCTGTTTTATTTGGCTCATGTTGCAGGCTTCATACATGCCATCACCAAATCCGAAGTGAACATAGCAAGACACTTAAGCTTGAGAAGACTTTGCAGACTATTAGGGAAGAGGGGGAAGGAAATAAGCATTTATAGAGCGCCTTCTTTGTGCCAGGCACCGTGCCAAACCCTTTATAAATATTATTTTATTAGATGCTCACAACAACCCTGCGGGATAGGTGTTGTTATTATCCTCATTTTTCAATTGGGAAAACTGAGGCAAACAGATTTTTTTTAAACTTGAAAGAGTCTCACAGGTAGTAAATGTCTGAAGGCAGATTTGAACTTGGGTCTTCCTGACTCCAGGCCTAGCCCTGAGCTAAAAATTATTCCTACTGCAAGACTAGGCAACTAATTGTCAGTGTGAAATCCTGCCAGTGTTTGGAAGTTATAGTGCTAAGTATTTTGAAAATGGCTGAGGACAGAGTGACTATTTTGCTCTCTCTGAAATTAGATGCACAGAATGATCCACCCTTTTGAAGGGTAATGTTGGCATCTCACTATTATATCTTTTACACAGGCCTGGCTTTGTTCTGTGCTGTGGTCTCAGATGATGAGGCACCAAGTTCTTCATTTGGCATAGATGCTGTTAGATGACAATACCAGGGAGCCCATGCCAAGAGCATGGCTAGCAGCTTTAGTGTGATTAAAGTGTTAGTCTCTGAGATTAAGACACAGCCAGTCCCTGGCCAAGCTGGGGAGCTGACAGTGTTTTTGGCATCTTCGCACATCCCTTCTGAGTCCCTCTTCCACCTTGTGGGATGCTCCTCAGGTGCTCAATCCTCATTGTGAGTCCCCTCCTCTAGGTCCATAGCTTCACAGGGAAAGTAGACCGGGACCATCAGGCAGCTAAGAGAGCATCTCCGGAGTCTGGCTAAAGGCCACAAAGAAAACCGAATTGCTTCACATTTTTATTAGGTAAGGAGAGGAAACAAAACCTTGAGAAGGGCTAGTGCCAAACCTCCCCTCCTTTCCTCCGGCCTTCCAATCTCAAGCCCAGCCACAGCAGGGAGTACCAGGAGGGCCTGGACATCAGCCAGGAAGCTGCCCACCTCCCTGGTTTGATTTCCATTGTGACAAGTTGGCAGTTCCGATTCCGTGTACAGATCAGTCTGTTCTTGCCCCCTTCTGTGAGTCTTCCTTCCTTCTCTAATTCCCCCTTTCCTTTGTTTGTTCTCATAATTCATATCTTCTTTCTGGGTTTCTCGGGGGCATTCTATGCTCTATTAACATTCTGATTATAAAGTAACAAAGACTGTAGCATGTACTGCCTCCCTCTTGGCCAAGTCCCTTCCTCTCTCTGGGCCTGAGTTTTCTTTTTTATAAACTGGAAGGGAGGGTGAAGAAGAGGGGAGATGTTGATGATCCCTATGGTCCTCTCTTGATAGCATCCTGTGATTTTATGATTGCTTCCTACCCCTTCCCCCCATTTCCATCCTCCCAGCTAGGTCAAGCTGCTAAGTTCCTTTTGGCTCTTTTGAGGAGAAAATTATGTGATAATATCTTAATAACTCTCCCCCAACAAAAGCTTCTCCCTGAAACAAACCACCTCAGGGCTCCTTAAGAACAAAACCTTACTTTGTTTGTCTTCATAACCCAACACTGATCATGGTCCCTGCACATAGCAAGCACTTAGTAAATGCTTACTGGATTGGATTGGGTTGGATTTTTAACACTGATATCCTTTCAGGGGCAGCTAGGTGGTGCAGTGAGTAGAACACCGGCCCTGGAGTCAGGAGTTCAAATCCAGCCTCAGATGCTTGACATACTTACTAAAAAACAAACAAAACAAACAAAAAAAATATTGATATCCTTTCAGTCATGCTTTATAGCTGCAAGTAATGGAATATCACAGGCCCCACCCATGAAGAGTGTGAGGAGGCTGCAATGTATTTCCAATGAAGAATCACATAGAAAAAGCGCAAGGATGTCATCAGAGAGATATATGACCAGAAGAGGGTGTGGGCCACTCCTATAAGAAGAGTAAGGATTAATTTCCATCACTCAATAATCAATCAACAAGCATTTAATAAATCCCTACTGTGTGTGAAGCCTCCTACTGTGCACGGTAGACAGCGGGGACACAAAGACAGAAGCAAAAACAATCGTTGCCTTCAAAAAGCTTACAGTCTAAGTGGTGGGAGACATGTTTGTATATGGTTATTTATAAAATAGATAAAAAGGGATTGTTAGCAGAAGGCGCCAGCAGTTGACACCAGCAGTTGACACCATCACAAAAGGCCTCATGCAGAAAGTGATGCTTGAGTTCCATTGTAATATCAAGAGATCTAAAGGGAGGGTCCTGGCATGTTGGGAGGACATGAACAAGAGTCCTCTGAAATAAGAGGATGAGGATGCATTATGATCTCTAATGTTGGAGGGAGTGCTCACATAGATGAGAGCCCAGCTCTAGCCATGTATCTCAGTAGCAAAAAGTTCCAGCTCCTTGCCGTGCTATTCCTTCTGCAGGTGACAGGTGCTGACTGACCACTCAGGAAGACGCTCCTTCTTCTGGGCAGCCTTTCGTCCTCTCTCATCCCCTCTTTACAGAGCTTTCTTGTCTCAGGGACAGGTGTTGTGCTTCAGGAGGATTCCATTTCATTAATTTCCAGTCTCTGCCATCAGCTTTCTGCGTGGCCTTTGGCAAATGACTTAAACACCACTCTGAGCCTTGGGTTCTCCATCTGTGGAGTATGTTGACTGTCAATCTCCCTGAGAGTCAGAGGATAAAAAAAAGGAGAAAGTATTTGCTATGCTGTGAGCACCTGGGAAGAAATATGATTACCATCATCTTATAATAATAGCTTACTTTTACACAGTACATTACGGTTAGCAAAGCACAGAATTTACCTTATCCTATTGGATTTTTGCAAAAAACCCGTGATGCAGACAGTGCATGTTTTATTATCACCCTCATCTGTAAGATGAGGACACTGAGACATGGAGAGGGTGATTTGCCCATGGTCACTTTGCCTAATAAATGTCAGCATCTCTCTTGACACCAAGCCCAGGACTCTCTTCACTACATCATGAATATTCCCTTTAAGATTGACTGGGGAAATCGGAAGAAAATAGATATTTTTAAATTTTTCTGCTTACCTCATTAATCAAGCTTTTAGATATTACTCTAAAATGGTTGTCACATAAATCTCACAGTTCTGAGTCTAGGGAAGATTCTAATGTTAGGGAGTAAGAGGTGTCCTTGTTCTCCCTCCATCTCTCCGTGAGCTTTTATCCCTTCTTCACTGATGAAGTGTCTCGTTCTTGACATTTACCACTTCCTCCTTCAACATTTTCTTTCTCTCCCTCTCATCTGCTGTTTTCTTCTCTACCTTCAGACATACAGACATCTCCACTGTCCTAAAAAAAAAAAAAGGTCTCCATGTGACCCTTCTGCCCCTTTTGTTTCCTCTTATGTATCTCTCCTTCCATTCACTGTCAGACTTCTCTCATAAGTGGTCTGGACCTGCTCCTTCTCTGCCCATCACCTACACTGTCAAATGATTCAGTATCAGAAACAAGGTTTTGTCCATGGAAGTGACATTAAAGAGAATGCATTACCATCGGCTTTGCTACTAAACCCCAAGGTCCATTGGGCCTTTCCATCTGAAATGTCATCCCCTCATTTGTGTGTGAGCTCCTCGAGGGTGGGGAATGCATTGCTTTTCTAGTTGTATCACTAGCACCTATTATGGTGCTTTGCACATAGTAAGTGTTTAATAAATACTTTTTCATTCCTTCCTTCCTTAACTCATGGTATAATGGAAATAGGGAGACTTACGTCCTCACCCAGCCTTAGCCACTAACTTGATCAGCCAGTTATTTTCTCATTCTAGGACTCTGTTTCTTCCTCTAGAAAATAAGATAGGTGACCTGTAGGTATCTTCCAGCCCTAAAATCCTCTGATTCTCTGATTTTTCATCCTCGCCTTTCCTCAGTCCCTTCATTTCTCCCACCACTTGGTCCTCCCCCACCCCAGGCCAGCAGGAACAGCTGCAAGTGGATTTGAAATGGAACGACAGTGTTAAAGATGGAGAGCTGTATAAATAGCATAATAATAATGCTGGGTTTGGAATTTATCCACACTTGATGGGGGTGTCTTGCCTTGCATTCCCCACTCATCACTCATGAGTGAAAAGGTCACCCCTAGCCTAGGAAGATAAATTCCAATAACATCGGTATAATTAGAACATGCAGTATTTAGATATTTTTTTCCTCAGTACAATTAAGCAGGGATAATTTGGTGAGCTATTTTCCCCTGTGCTGGACATGGCTCTCGCTCGCATCCGTTCTTTTGAATTACTTGACGAGACCATCATCCTCAGGGGCTCTTTCTACACTCCCTTGGCCCAGTTGTTACTTGTATAGAATGGTTCATGTCGCCCTCTCTAGGCAGTGTTCTATGCTCTCAAACTGCCTCATTGTCCTGCCCTCAGCTGCGTGTTGGAGAAGACAATGACCTCTTCAAATGACCAGCATTAGTGTGGGAGTGATGAGCAACCTTAATGTGTGACCCTTTCTCTGGAGCTTTTGTATTTTGTATTGGCAAAGAAGACATTCCCACCAAGAATGTCCTAACCCAAGGGGTCCAGTAGGATCTATTCATAGATCTCACAGCCTTTGCTTAGAGAACCAAACTAGTTATCCCCACTACAGCCCTTCTGACCCACTTTCCTCTTCACCATAAGCTCCTCCACTACCAGTGTGTCTTGTGACATGCCTCCCATACCAACATCACATTTACTTCTCTGCCACATAGACCCACTGCTACCTTACCGTCCTCCATCATAGCTCTTTATGGGCATCCTCTCTACCATAGTCTTTCTTTTTGGGGGGTGGAGGGCGCTTTTTGAAATTCCAGAAGTGTAGAAGGAAGTAGCAAAAATGTTCTCTCCTCTGGGATTTTTACTATTGATACCCCCACTCCATCCCCAATTCCCTGCAACCTCAGGACTTTGAGAAAATGAAAGGTGAGGCTCCCTGCCAAACCCAAAGAAACAGTTCTCTGATGGTGAGAATTTCAGGCAACATGTGAGGTTAGTGGAAAAAGACGATTGGGGGGAACAGCTTTTTATGATCCCACCATGGAGGCAACCTCTCTCAGGTAACGCAGTGCCTGCTGCTTGCTTTTCAAATAGTGTTTCCCTCTGATTTTCCATTTGGGCCTCATTTTCTTTAAGATGAAAGTTCAGGACCAAACCTTAACAACAGGGTAAAGCTCCCTCAGGGATTTCTGCAGGAGCCTGAGACATTGCTCTGAATAAGTTCTGTTCCTCATCCGCCACTCGCCTAATGTCTTACTCACCTCATTTTTTTTTTCTTTGACCTCTGCCACAGAATGAGCAGCCATCTTCATTAAGTTGTCCGGGGTGATGTCTAAATCTTTCTTCCTGAGAGGCTACAACTATTTCAGAACCCATCATTGTGGGAGGGAAGTTGAAATTGTTCATTCCAATATGCATCACCTTGTGCCTTGCTGCACTGAGTTTCCGTGGCAGCCGTCTCGTCTTGCCTTGTAATTTGGTCCAGTCAGAGCTCCCTATAGCTGCTCATCCTCTTCTCCTGCCCTCACCCCAGCTTTGCCTAACCTCTATAGTTTTCTGTTGTCTGGCATTTCAGCTGCCACACCATGTACTTCCTCCTCTAGCTAGCCATTAAGTAGATTGAGCCAAACTCAGCTCGGCCATGATCGCTGAGAGCTCCTGCTATTGACCCCTCTCTGCTAGGAGAATTGGCTGCTGGCTTCCTCCCTTGTGCTCCCTCTCACTTAACTGGACTTTTTGATGCCAGGGCATAACTTTTCTCCCCAGGGTAACTAAGCTCCCTTAATGGCCCCTCATGAAGGACTTCATCAAAACCCTTAGAAGCTGTGGCTGCTACCTTGACTTTCTTCAGATGGATACTGTTTTTCTTAACTCTTTCAGGACACACGGCTCTCAGGGGTTTCACCCTCTTCTTTGTCTTTCCAATTCTTTCTGCTCTGGCCCAGTTTGCCCCCCTCTTATACACATCTGCCTGTTACAAACTGATATTTTCTTTGGCTCATTTTTTATTTTAATTGTGGGGCAAACTGACGAATCATACGGCATCGGAGGAAGAAGAAAAATACACCCTAGCAACCAAGATGACAACGTGGCAACAGCAGCTGCTATCCAGAAGGGAGAAAAATATCCCTCTGACAAACTTATTTCCCCATTTGCTTATGTTTGTGGCTCGACTGAGGGTGCGGAGAAAGGAGTGGAACAAGAGTGAAGAACATCGTAGGTGGTGAATGAGATCCCCCTTGCCTTTTCAGAAATGATGGGTTCAAGGCTCCTTGGAGGTAGCCATTGTCACTGAGGAGACGGACATGTCACCTGCGGTCCGATCGTTGCAGCACTCTGCTTCCCCTTGACCAACATGCATGATCAATCCATCAATGGTGACCATTCCTAAGTCGCCATGATGGTCCCTCATGAAGACCCCTTAGCTGGTCTGGATATTGGTGGCTATGTGTTTGCCTCCATTTTAATCTCTTTGCCACCCCTCTCTCCACTCTAGGATTCCAGGATGTTTTTGTTGGCATAGAGAAACCTCATGGCTCTTTATTGAAATAGTTACATATTTGTTGAGTGCCTACTATATGCCCAGCATTTGGGAGGGATGTAGAGACACATGAGATAGAATCCCTGCCCTCAAGACTAATGAGCTTGTGTTTTAGTAGGTCCTGGCAGCATGTTTCCTGACAACTCCCAGTGCTGGTTCTGCTTGTGCCCGAGGGCAGGTCAAACATACTTCACACATTGACCTCAAAAAAGTTGTGCATCAGCTTTTTAAATGAATCTCATTTAAAATGCAGCAAAGGAACATGACATCTAAGGGCACCACCCTCCTGCCAGTCACTCGGGTTTGCAACCTTGGCATTATCCTCAGCTCCTTTTTCTCCCTCATCCCACACATCCAGTCAATGGCCAAACCTTGTCCTTTCTACCTCTGCAATAACTTTTGCATACATCCCCTTCCTCTCTCTTCACATAGCCTCATTCAGGGCCTCACTTCCTCTCACCTGGACTCCTGAAATAACCTCCCATTTGGTCCTGTTTCTTCAAGTTTCACCTCACTCTAATCCATTCTCCCCAAAGCTGCTAAAGTGGTTTTCCTGAAGCGTAGATCTGACCATATCACCCCCCTCCTCACTAAAGTCCAGTGACTTTCCCCTGCCTTCAGGACCAGATTTCAGATCCTCCTTTTTGAAAGCCTCCCACCATCTGGCCTTGCTGGATTCCAACTTTGTTATATCCTATTCCCACACTCTGCCATCCAGCCAGCCTGGTGTTTCAACAATCCGACTAGCAGCTGCTGTGGGGGTGTAAAACCAACAACAACCAGCTCAACAGAATGCTGCAAGCCCAGGTTCTTTTGATCTGCTTAACCAAGGAAAGCAACGTTAAGGGGTTAACAATCTTACTTTAATCCAGTATATAAATATCATTCACTCAGTTCAGAGGGAAAGCCAGCACCCTGAGCTTCAAAGAAAATATAAACTAATTACAAACCTTGCAGACCTTGTCTGATTCAAATCTCAATTCATAGTTACCAACATCTGAGTTCAGCTGGGAGCTTGATAAGGGCTGGCCCAGAGTCATGCAGCACTCCTGCTGTGGGTCAGAGCTCCAAAAAAGAGAAAGCCAACCTCTGGTTTTATATCTTTTTCAGGGTCAAAGGTGAGTCACACATGCAACCCACCCACGTGACCTAAAATCATCACAAAAATGCAACTTAAACCCATGTGGTCTAAAAGCCTCTGATGTCACAAACATGTCACTCAAACCCTTGTAAACTAGGCTTTTCCTTGAGGCAAGGAGGTCTTGAAGGACTCCTAATTTAATCAAGGAAATAAAAGCCAAACTCTTCAAGGACATTTGGTTGAATTAAGTGCTAAGAGCTTATTTTGATTGCCAGTACACCTGGCCATGTTGCCATTCCTCACACTCAACAAACTCTTATCTCCCATCTCCATACTTTTATTTATACTAGCTTTCTACCAGGTATGGAATTTGCTTGTATCTCACCTCCATCTCTTAGAATAGTTTGTTTCCTTCAGAACTACTTCAAATGCCTCCTTCTAAATGGAACCTTTCCTGCTCCTCCATAGAGGATCTACTTGGCATATTGCAGTCTTTCCCATATCTAGGTATTTTAATATTTTGTATGTTTCTTTCTGGCTGTCCTATTATTCCTTGCTGTTGCTACATGATAAGCTTATCTCTCTTTTTTGGTCCTATGTATTGTGATGAGATGATCATTTCTTACATGCCATCTATTACTGATAGGATGCTGCAGTCTGCTTGTTCCCACCACACAGCTTTCTTTTGGGTCCCCTGCAGTTTTGAGTCTTTTGAGCTTGCTATGTTCCTTAATTCGTAGCCTTATTATAACATGATGCTATGTATAAAAAGCAGGGGGTGGTATCAAGGTGCAGCTTGGGATTATTAAGAGTACTGTGCATATTCTCAACTGTCATCTACCCTGTATTCTTCCTACTATTCATTTCTTTATCTAGCTCATCTTCCATCTGCAGTGTCTTCTGAGATGTACGTACTGATGGACTGACTCAATTGACTGCCCATCCAATATATGTCATAATTTGGGTAGTGTGCATTCTGCATCCACTTGATTTTTCCTAAGCATTTCACTTAAGTCATTATCTTTTTAGTAGCTATGAATTTCATTGAAAAGTCCATATAGTATTCTAGGGAACACTACAATTAGCATAATGCAATCCCTATCCATTGGAAACCCCTTGTCCACTGTACTACGTGAAGAGCACAGTCCATGACAATGGCAAAAATACTTTTTTGGGCCTTGGTTTATAATTTATATTGATAACCAAAATATCGTTGAACAGGGTTTTCTCAGTAGTTGAGTCTATTGAGGAATCATGTGTGATCTTAGTATATTTAAAGGACCTACCTTGTTGAAGGAGAACTCATAGGGGAGTATTTCGCTCTACCACATCAACTGCTTTCTCTTTATTTACAAAAGGTACACCCAGTGCTATCTTAGATTCCCTTTACATTGATCCATTGCGGGGCTAAAAATATGGGCTGCTATGGAGAATAGTCAATGGAAGTTTGCCTTTCCCTTTGCATATTTTCTTCAAAGATGCCCTTGACAGCCACATAGGATATTTTCATAAAGATTTTGTGGACGTGAGAAAGTAGGCACATAGCTTGGGTAGTTACTGATATCTTCTTACTTCTACTGATTTCTTTCTTGGGTACTAATACCACCTGTGCTATTTACCAGTCTTTCTTCTCTATTTGAGATGTTTTGAAAATCAATTCCTAAGCACCTTTACAATTGGGTCACCTCTTCCATAGATTTCCACTGTATATATTTGCTTAGGTCCAGCTATTCTTGTTGATGGAATTGTCTTTAGTTGCCATTTCCACATCCTCATCTATTCTGATGGGTTCACTTATTATCTCTTTGCAGATGAATCATAAATTTATATGTCCAGCCCTAATCTATCTCCTGAACCTCGGTTTCAAATCACCACATGTCTTTTGGACATCTCTTGTCCATCAGTATCTCAAATTCAGCATGCCTTTACAGAACTAATTTGCCTTTCCTCCCAAACCCACTCTTCTACTTCTTTTTAGGGCACCACCATCTTTCTATTAGCCCATGTTCTCAACTTCAGAGTATTCTCTGAATTACTCACCCTTCTCCCACATCTCCAGTAAATTTCCAAGTCTTGTTTATTCTACTTATTTTCTCTCCATAATGTCACTGGCATCTTTCCCCTTCCTTCAACTCATGGTCATCACCTCTTGTCTGGACTGTTGCAGTAGACTCCTTATTGGTCTTCCTGAGAACATTCTTTTCCTTTCTCCAAGCCATCATCTACACAGCTACCAAAATATTTCTGTTAAAGCACAAGTCTGACCATGTCGCTTCCCACCTTAAAATTCTCCAATGGCCCCCTGTTGCCTGTAGAATAAAATACAAATTTCTCAGCCTAGCTTTTAAAGCCCTATACGTTCTGACTCCCATGTACCTTTCCAGACTTACTTCACATCTCTCTCCTTCACACACTCAAAAGTTTCAACCAAATTGTCATCCTTGGCTTTATCCAAATTTGGTATGTCATGTCCCCCATGCCAGAAATACAAAACTTCTTCACCTCCACCACTTAGAATTCTCAGCTTCCTTCAAGACTGAGCTAGGTGTCACTTCCCATCAGAAGCTTTTCCTGATCCCTCCACGAATTGTGTGGAATGAAATGGAAATCCTAGTAAAATGTAAGTTCTTCGAAGGCATGAACTTTTCCCTTTTCCCCCTCTGCATTAGTAGGCACCAAATAAATGTCCTTTACATTTGTCATTAAGTATAATACATTGTACTGAAGCATTAGAATCCAAATATGATAGACTATCATTGATGCGAATGAATAATGGAATTTTTCCATTTTGCTCTCCTTTGTTGTCTTCCTGTTTCATCTATAAATGTTCTGAAGATGATCTAGCTAAGTTGGATCTAATGCCAAGTTTTCTGTAGGCTCATTTTCAACTCCATGGCTTTTATGTTTTGTGAGGCAATGCTACATGTCATCTTCTGTCATCTTCCATAATGTTTTGCAAATGAGCTTATATTTTAAACTAGAGTCACCCTTGGCTATGCCTCCTGACTTGGCAAGGAGATCAAAAGTTTGCTGGTTGAGGTGGTTTCTGGGTTTTTTTGTCTACTTGTCATGGCAGTTGTATAAATTGAAGGCTCATCCCAGAGGCCATCGAGACACCCAAAAATTCTAGACTGGTAAAAACCTGGACAATGTGAAATACTGTAGAAATAAGCATTGAGCCAAGCAGTTCAATAAGAGAGAGCTTGGATAAGAAAAGTCAGCTCTTCCCCTTGGACTGGATAAAAACCAAACCAAACCAAACCACTGCTCACCTTATTCTGCATTCAGTATGGAGTAGGGATGAGCCTTATGGACCTAGAGATGGGAGAAACCTGAGTTTAAATTCCAGTCCTGATACTCACCAGCTGTATGACCCTGGGCATGCCCCTTAGCTTCTCTGCGCCTACATCTCTTCATCCATATGATGGGAATAATAATACCTAGCCAAGGTTGTTATGAGGAAACCTTAACGTGCTATTCAATTCAACTCAACTAGGCATTTATTAAACACCTATTTAGTGAAAGGCCTTGTGCTAAATGCTGCTGCTAATAGTAATAAGAATGGTAACAAAGCTGACATGCGCTGACTTAAAATTTATAAAGTACTTTACATAAATTATCACGTTTGATACTCATAACAACTCTTTGACATTTGTATTATTGTAATCTCTATTTTACAAATTGGAAAACTTGAGGCTTAGAAAGGTTAAGATGATTTATCCAATGTCATATAGCTAGCTGGTAAGGGCATGAGGTGGAAATCAAACCCAGCTCGTCCCAATTCCAAGTCCATTACTGGAAGTAATGTAGGTGGGGGGGCAGCTAGGTGGCATGGTGGATAGAGTACTGGCTATGGAGTCAGGAGGACCTAAGTTCAAAATTGGCCTCAGACAGTAGCTGTGTGACCCTGGGCAAGTCATTTAACTCCAGGAAGGAAGGGAGAGAGAGAGAGAGAGAGAGAGAGCGAGAGAGAGAGAGCGCCATTTTGGTACCAGGCTGAAAGATTTTGTAATTTATCCTAGAAGAAACACTGTAGCCTTTGATCTGGGAAGTAGCATGGTCTTATCTGTGTTAGGAGTATCCATGTGGTAGCTGTATAGAGAATGAATTATAGAGCTAAAAGGATAAAAGCACAGAGACCAATTAGGAGGCTATTGCAATAATCTAGGTAAGAGGTTGTATTAGGAGGGCAGAGTTTATAATCTCAAAGAGGATCATAAACATGTCTGAAACGTTCGGAACCGCCGGATATAAGAAACTCTCAAAGTAGAAGGCAGAAGAATCAAAACATTTATTTAGGCTCCACAGTAACCAACCCATGAACCAGCAACCCCATTTTGATATATTGATCAAAAGCTTCCAGGCCCAATAAGTACGCCTTGAAAGAGTAACCAGGAGGCTACAGAGAAGCATGATTGCGTAAAGCAAAATCATGTTTCCCCCTCTATGGTAATAAGATTACCCACTGGCCTGAAGTCTTTGTTCAGCTTCCTCCCGTAGGTCAGCTCTGCTACTGGCAGCTCCTGCTTCAGCTGTGGCTGTGGCTGTAACTGTAGCTGTAACTGTAGCTGTAACTGTCGCTGTAACTGTTGCTGTAACTGTCGCTGTAACTGTCGCTGTAACTGTCTCTGGCTCCAACCGGAAAAGGAAAAGAGGATCTTCAAGCTGTCCTCTCCCCTCTTATAGAGTTTTTGACATCATCAAGCACCGCCTGAACGACCAGGGCCGATTGGTTCTTGACTTGGCCCCTCCCCCTAGCGTAGCCGTTAACACCTCCCCTCAGCCAGCCCCATGACTCATCACACAGGAAGTTGTCTGCTTCCTGGAATGCTCTTTGGGCTTCCTGCCCCGGAAGAGCAAGCCACAGTGTCCAGAGGCTCAATGAGGTAAGCTGAGTCATTCAAAAAAAACAAAGGCCATTATGGCTACACTCCACCCCTTGTTATAGGATACATAATCTAATCAGCCATGTATCCTAGAACATACATTGTGATCCAATTACAAAGGAAACTAAAACATATCATTCATTATAAAGCAAAACATATCATTTGGTGACATTCCTAAATATTGGTTTACGATTCAAATGTAATCCACCCCTAGGTCCCAGCAAGATAATCTCTTCAATCAATCATCCCCAAAATAATTATTAATAATTCAAATGTCCACCCCTAAATCCTTGTATCCATTACATAGGATCAATAATATCATAACAATAAAACAACACAGCAAGGATAACACAAAATAAGTAAACAGAACACTATCATCATTTCCACCCCCCCCTTGAACGATTGGGGCTCAAAATCTTGGGGTGAGGGGTGAAGGTCTCATTTTCCATAGCTTCTTCATGCTGAAATTGGATGTAGAGATGGCCCTGCCCCCAAAAAGTCCCATTCCAGAGGTCATTTCTTTAACAAGCTGGCAGGAATTCCAAGAATGCTACATGCTTAGGCAGTCACCGGAAAGTGCAGGGTGCTTAAGCCTGAAGGAAACAAAACTAGCAACAAGGTTAGCCAAAACAAAGGACAAAAAGAATAGACAAGTATGGACTATAATTCTTCAAATAAAATCATCTCAAGTTTGGTTGAGATTTCAGTTATGCAAAGATCCAACATCAGAGCCAAACTCAGGTGGGAAATGTTTCTTTTCAAAAGGAACATAATGAGGAAGCCAAGAGGATCCCACCCTAGATATAGACTAAGATTGTCTTCCCAGCCTTTCCCCAAATGTACAAGTTTTCATCCGTTAATCACACAAAGTTACCTTTCCTCTGAGTGGCTTATGGCATTTACCAGCATCAGCCATACCTGTGGAGTCTGTGAATCTATTATTATAACCTATTCACGGTAAAATATATGGTTCCGGGGTACGATTTGGTAATTATTTTCCCCTGAATAGACAACTGTTACAGTGTTGTCCTTCCCATGGGCTATAACTTCTGCAGCCTTTGGAATATCATCTGGCTTCCGTTTTACCCATACCTTAGCTCCTGACTTTATTCTATCAATGGAGCAAGACCCTTTTGCCCCTCTAGTAGTTATTTTGGGAGGAGGGTCAGTTTTCACAAAGGGTATTTTTTCACAGGGGATAATAATGACTTGAACCATCCTATCATTTCTACAAAATTGTACAGGTTTTTTACCCATATTCTGGAGTGTCACAACAATTTCTTTTTGATAATTTGCTAATCCATTGTGCTATGCACGCGTGGGTTCGAATCCCATCCTCGTCGCCAAATGTATTAGGAGGGCAGAGTTTATAATCTCAAAGAGGATCATAAACATGTCTGAAACGTTCGGAACCGCCGGATATAAGAAAGAGTGGAGAGAAGGCAGAAACCAGTATGAATGGGTGGAATCTTGAGACATCCAACCAGTTCTTGGAAAATTAATGTGGATGTGCTTTCCAGTAGCTAACTCATATTCTCCAACAAGCCCTTCCTGAAAACCAATTAAACATAATGGATGGGATTGTTGATTTTACTTTTGCTCATCTGCACAAGGCCAAGGTATATGCTAGATGGTTCATACCAGATTTAATTCCTTTATTCAAACATCTGTGCCCCACCTACCCTAGCCCTCCCTGTAATCTGAAAGGAAAATATATTTGGTAATCCCAACACCATTTACAGTAATAAGAAGTCATATCTCTGCAGCACTTTAGAGTTGACAATGTGCTTTTCTCTAAGCACTTTGTCTACCTTAAAGTGCTATATTAATATGACTTGTCATTAGTGCTTTTCTCTAAGCACTTTGTCATAATTTGTTATTAGTTACTTGTACACATGTCATATCCCCCACTAGATCAGTTCCATGAGAACAAGGAAAACAGCTAGAACATCTACATCCCCAACCATAATAGTGTACCCAGTAGGCATTTAATAAATGTCTGTTGAACTAAAGAGTTTATACTGGCAACATGTGAATGCAAGGAAAGCAGGCAACAAGGATTTTCAATGGCAAACATCTGTCCTCAAATCAGAAGAAAAAAATGCAAATATGAACTCTTTGTTTTTCAATCTGAGGAGGTTTTGACAGGTTTTTTTGGTTGGGATTTGTTACGGTATTTTAGACTATTCTAACCCGTGGCTTCCCTTATCAGCCCTGCTCTCAGAGAGATAGACAAGAGGTAATAGTGACAGAATAAAGACAGTGCACAATCAGGCATTCAGGAAAACAGGAACAGGACAATCCAAGAACTAAACATGGCAGGTGTCCAAGCCCAGGCTGCTCAGGAAACCAGGGCCTTTGCTTGTCCAGTGGCACCTGGTGAGTACACGTTAAAGAACTACCTACCCGCTAGGTCTAACATTGCTCAGCCAAAATTAAGTCAAGTTAAACACTGTTATCATTGGTCTTAGATGACTTGGGCTTGGCCCTTTGGCTTGGTTCATTTGGGCTCACATTTGTTCTTCTATGTGATTTTTAAGTGTTTTGAAGCATGTTCTAAGCTTTCCTTCTGACGTGATAGAAATGGCAGCCCAGTGAGAGGTCTATGAGAAGGCCATACTTTCTCTTCAGAATGGAATACGTGGGGCCTTGCCAGCTGGCAGCAAGTGTTGCTTTGGTTTGTGTCTGACTTCTGTCACTTTCAAAATGAAGCCTCAGGCTCAGGATACCTTGAAGGAGATGGGGAAGGTAGCATTTATTATTGACTTTTAGTACAAAGGCCCTTTCACCACTTTGAATACCTGCCATGTTGTGGGCTGTCAAAAGTGTATTTCTCAGTTTTCTCAATCAAAACAGCTTTATTAGAGCCCAGACACCATCCTGAAAAGCTGTCGTCAGGTATAGTTGGAGAAGTTTTATTATCGGATGAATGGATTGCAAGATGGCATCTTTGTAAGACATTTTCCAAATCTGTGCAGTTCTGTTAAGGCTGTGCCCACATCTGAAAACCAGTCCATATATAGACAGACACATATATGTGTTTATACGTATACATATGTGTTTGTATATAGTGTATGTATGTATACATTTACACACATACGTAATGATATATGCAATATGTTAATGGCTAAAATCAGATACCTCTAGGGAAGAATAAATGGCAAACTCATGATTATTATTCTTTTTGTATTTGCGTTCTGAAGACTATTTAATGATTTAGCAAGGCCTTTTGCCTTGATTAGGACTAAGAACACATGAAAGTGTTTAGTAAACCTGGCTTTTGGGCATAAAGTAACCAATTTGGAAAATTCAAACATCCTCAGGAAAATACAAATACACTTTATTTTTTATACTCTAATCAAGACAAAAGCCGTTACTTAGTTAACCTTGGGAAGATGAGTGTAAACAAATACTCAATTCATAAACTGGGTAATTCTTCCCAGACCCATATATTTGGGTACGAGCCAAATTAACATTTAATGCATCACAACCGTAACCATAAATCTAAGCATAACAAGTACATACTTGGTGATACGGGTGAAAGACCCTTAGACTGGAGGTTAGGAGACCTGTGTTCTAGTCCCAGGTCTGACACTAACTGGTCGTACAATCTTAAGTAAGTCTCTTTACCTGTCTGGGTCCCAGTTTTCTCCTCCATAAGATGAGGAAGTTAGATACTCTCAGCACCAGAGACCCTGAAGCAGAGGCTGTATTCCTACTTGCCCAGAGCATCTTCTCTCCAAGTAATGGTTGAATGAGATTGCCTCAGAGGTCACCTTCCACCTCTGGACTCTCAGTCATTAGGAACTGGTTTACCTTTAAGGTCTTATCCAGCCTTAAAATTCTAAAAATTTATGGGCATATAGGAAAGCGAATTCAAAACTTGGCTTCCCCAAGCCAGCGGTGAATCCTGCTTCTGGCTCCATGCATCCAGGGACAAGCTCTCAGAACCTCATTCACTTCCAATGTCAAATTGGAACATGAATGCTTGCATTACCTACCTCACAGGGCTTTTGTGAGGAAGCATCTTTGCAGACTTTAAAGTGCTATCCAATAAAATGCAAGAAGCATAGGAAGTACCTATTATGGGCTTTGCTGGGCAAAAGGAATTCAAAGGCACAAATGAAAGTCCCTACCCCCATGAAACATACATCCTACTGGGGAGATACAACATGTGCAAAAATAAGTACAACACAAGGAAAACTGAAGAGAGAGAGAAAATGCTAACAGTGAAGGGAGCTGGGAAGGCTTCCTGAAGGAGGTAGCCCTCAAGGAAGTGAACTTGGAAGGAAGCCAAGAATTCTGAAAGGCAGAGGTGAGGAGGGAACACATTCCAGACACAGAATATGGAGTGGCTTATCTGAACACAGTTATAGGAGATGGAGCATCAAGTTTGAGGAATAGCTAGTAACCCAGTTTGACTAAAACACAGTTTGTGAAAAGTGATAGTAAGAAATAACACTGGAAGCTAGTTGGAATCTAGACTGTAGAGGGTAAAGGTTGTTCTTGTTGTTCGGTCTTTTCAGTTGTGTCTGACTCTTCCTGACCCCATTTGGGATTTTCTTGGCAAAGATACTAGAGTGGCTTGCCATTTCCTTCTCCACCTCATTTTAAAGATGAGAAAACTGAGGCAAACAGGGTGAAGTGACTTGCCGAGAGTCACACAGCTAGAAAGTGTCTGAGGCTGGATTTGAACTCAGGAAGATGAGTCTTTCTGACTCCAGGCACTCTACCCACTGCACCACCTCGCTGCCCCTAGGAGTTCATATTTTGTGCTTGGGACAGTGGGGAGCCACAGCAAATTCGAAACAATGAATTGACATGGTCAGACTTGTCACTTTGGCAGCTATGTGAAGACTGGGTTGGAGAGAGAAAAGACTGGGAGCAAGGAGACCAGTTAGGAGACTATCTCGGTGGTCTAGGTTAGCGATGATGAGGCATGAGAGAACTCACTGATCAATACGTCAAGCTCCTAGATAAAGTGTGCAAGCATAGAGTTTAGGCTTGGCTGGAAGATGGGGAACCTCCTCCTCAGGGACAGGAATAAAAGAAGAGAGGATGAATGTAGGTGTAAAGTGGAGTAGGGGAGAAGAGAGATCTTGCAGTGGATGGCCTCTGTTTTCAGTGGGTAGAGGTGAGAACATTTACTGAGGCCTTGAGGAGAGAGGAGAAGGTGTGGAAGGGCAGCTGTAGGGAGTGAAAAACAAGGTCAATCCAGGAAGAATAGAGATTTTGCCATAAAGCATTGAGGGTCCAATTAGGACTGAGTCACATGAATTTGTAGAGGACCCAGTTGACATGGTGATGACTTCCTCCCACTGCATTCAGCAAATGAGGAATATGCTTGGAGAAGGTAACTGGCCAGGTGTAGGTGGCAACGTAAGAGAGCAAGGAAGTCAGAGTGAGTAACTGTAATTTTGCTCATCAGTTACAGGGTCAAGACCGAAGAAAGGAAAGCAAGGCCAGAGCCAGGTACTGGACTAGACTTGTAGGGAAGGGTGGAGGAGCTGGATAAGGTGTAGAGCAAGGGGACGGATGGGAGGATAGAGATTACCTTCAAAGAGAATTGTAGAATTCAAAATCAAAATGGGCGATGGAAACCATCCCTGACGTTAGCTGAGGTAGTGAAGTCATAGATCGTGGCAGATGAGAAGACTGATGAGCTAGGAAATCAGAATGTCTGAGGAACCATCAGGGTGTATACCAGTGTCCCTAAGGGTGAGGACAGGGAGTGGATTGGAGAGAGAGACTGTGAGCCAGTCGATAAACTATTTGAGGATGGAGGAAGAGTGAGAGGTCCACAGCAAGAAGGATTTGGCCTGAATGATTCAGATGGATGGAAAGAGCTTTAAAGGAAGAAAGGCTGCTGAGTGGTGGTGGTAGAAGGAGTATCTAGAAGCATCAGGTGAGAACAAGGACTGGGCAAACTCCTCGTCTTTGTCCAGTGTGTTGGAGAGGATGGCCAGGGATTTTGAGTCTTCCAGAGAGTCAGGTTTCTGTGAGTGCTAGAAAATGGGTGAGGGAGGGTGGGAGGAAACCTATGAAGAAAAAAACAGATTGATGAGAAATGGAAGTCACTAACAATACAGTTACAGAGGACACAATGGAAAGGGTAGGCACAGGAGGAAGACAAGTGGTAGGAATGACCCCTGGATGGAGATAAGAGCACAGGAAGAAGTAGCAGAAATGGGCTTTTACTCTGAGAAATGACAAGTCTGAACCACTGGGTTTGGGGGCACTGGAAATACAAATTTGCTCGCTGTGTATACTAGTTGGTTAGGGCCTCTACCTCCCAGGATCCTATTGTGATGGAGAGCAGAACTGGTGTGGTACTCCCTCTCTAAACAGTGGAGAACTCAGGGTGGTGGGCAGAGAGTTCAGGTTGAAGGTCTGGGCTCCCAGAGATTGGTCTTAACCCATATATGGCACCAGCTTGTAGTCCCAAGATGGGACAAGCACACCCCAAAGAGATATTTGTGTATGTACCTTGTAGGAAGGAAGGGAGAAGGGAGGGAGGAAGGGAGAGAGAGTGAAGCTGACCACTTTGTGCAACTCTGCCTCACTTAAATCCAATTCACACGTGAGTCAGGACATCACCTCATGATGTCATTGGTCCTCTTTGAAATGAAGTTCAAAGAATAGATATGTATACATTTATACACACACACACACACACACACATCCACACACACACACATCCATATATGAGTGGTCCATTTAAACTCACATTATGTGCATTAGGGCCTGTTTTGAACAAGACCTTCTCATAGTATGGCACACTAAAAGCATAAAAGGAGAGATTGCTGCCTTCTTTGCAAATGGAGCACTCATTTCCTAGCATTGTCCCATAATGGAGCTTTTCATCCTTCCCATAATGCACCCAGCCAACAAAGCAAAGGGGGCCACTAAGGAACCAGTGTGCTTAAGATGCTGAACATTTGCAAAATAGTCTGTTTTTCTGCTCCTGGTGTGTTACTGTGTTCTGTGCAAAGAGATAGTCTAGAGTTACTTTGAAGAAAATTAGGAATTCAATCTAGAATAGAGAGCTCTGAAATAATCTTAATTGCCACTAGGCAGTAGGAAGAATTATAGCCTTGTATTTGGATTGTGACATTGAATTATTTGAAGAGATCTGACCATTAGGTAAATAATGGAATACACCTACAAAATTATAGGGTTTTTTCTTTTTTATATTAAATGTCTAATTAGAGACTTAACATTAAACATTAATGCAAACAGCCGTAATTTGCTTAGAATTATTTATACTTAAATTAATTTTAATCCATAGAGTATCATAAAATTTTTCAAGCTCTTCCTCTAAATCCCCTTCTGTATCCTTTTTACTTGTAGGTGTTTTGGAGTTACTTTCCTCTTCTGAGTCTGTGTCTTGGACATTCCTGGAATCATAATAGCTCTTTATCTCATTCTTCCAGCCTTACATTCCAGATTGGGATGTTGTATAAGGGCTAGGCTCTATGTCCTTCTGGTGAGACTGTTGTGGTCTTGGCCTGTTTACCTAGTGTACTGCCTCAATGTTCTCTAGGTATTGCATGCTTTGTTCTTTAAGAATCAACAGAAGCAGCTTGGGCTAGGGAGTTGCAGACTTTGAATGGATCCCATGCAGTCTGATCAAGGGTATGATCTGATCACTGTCCTCTTGGACTTTCCACTGGGTCTGGGCAACACAGTTACAGACTTGTCCCTGGTCGTAGCTCCAGTAAGTAGTTAGTTGCTGGCTCTGGCCCTGTGTGATTAAATGGCGGGTTTGCCAGTTCCAAGGAACAGTACTGCCTGTTTGCCCTTGTTCTTTCCTTTCTAGGGTCCCAAGATCTGGCTGCATTTCCCCTCTCCTGGGATAAAATGACAGCCCCAGAAGCCCTGCACTCAGGGCCTGAATCTGGGATCCCAACACTTTCCCCACCTTCCCCCCAGAGTCATAGAAACAGCACCAGCATTCAATTTTACTCTCAGAATCTCTGATCCCACCCCCGTTCCACAGTTCCTGTCTTGGTCACTTGCTTGTGGGTCTAGTTCATTATCTGCTTCTGTAAATATGACTGACTCGCTGTAGTTTCTCCTTAGATTTTAAACCACTGCTTGGTCTGGCCCTCTTCTAAGATCTTTGTGGGACTCACCATCAGGAAAGCTAGGATTGATGCTTCCTATTACTCCATCATCTTGACTGGTCTCCCCAGTATCCTTTTCTAGAAGTGGCTCTCTAAACTTCTCATCACTTTAGATTTCCCATCATTATTTTACCAAATGGATTTCATATCAATGAGTAAATATTTAGTTTGCTCCTATGTGCTCAGTGCTATATTAGTCATCTTCATATTTACAACATAGGTAGGAAGATGTTTGTTAGTGCCTACTTAGGTTTCTAAAATCAAGGTAAGCAGTGAATCCACCTCTGAAGCTCTAAAGTATTTATTGAAGAATTGAAATACAAATGCATTTGTGTTATATGTGTGTGTATGTGTTTGTGTGTGTGTACAAGTGTGTGTGAATGGTATTATGTAATATAAGGATGTGTGATTAGGGATATTTTCTGGTGATAAGCTAGGAGGAGTACCAAAAGGTGTACCTAGGACCACCACACCACCCTCTGCTGGCTCATCTCCTTGATGACTTTCTCCTAGTTTCAAAAGCAGTCTAGCAGAAGTATATCAAAAATTATCCTACAAAAATTTTTCTAAGTAGCTCAAGTCCCCATTTCCCCCACAGGCTGCCCCCGTCTCAATCACCCTAAATCACTGGAGTTGGTAATTCACTATCGATGTCCATATAATTTATTAACAGCATAAATCAAGTGAAATGCAAGTAAACATTTAAAAGAACAGTTCTCCCAATTACATGCTGCAGTAGCATTGCAGCCAAGGTTGAACTTTTCTTTCCTCTCCACCCTCCCAGCAAATCTAAGGGGACAGAAGGAAAAGGAACTCTAATTTAAACCCTAGATGGAAATATCCGCATAGCTGTGCTTTGGGTAAACAATGGTAAAATTAAGCCAAGGACTGGATTTACTCACTCTCACCTACAGTCTATATCTGCTGCCTTGTTCCACTCTTATCTCTTCTTAGCTCACATCTACTCTCCTCTTGAGCAAATTTAGCTCCTCACCTCCATTCAAGCAAAGAGATTTCAGTTCCCGCTCTTGCCCTCAGGAGAAGCATGGGGCTGAAGGCACCCTTCCCTGTCTCACTGTCAATGTTCCCCCCTACCCCGAGCAAAAGTCCCCCCGCCGAAGGTGAAAGGGTCAGGAAGCCAGAAAAAGTGTGTTCACATTGGTTCTAATTCCCCAAGGCTTCGTGCCCTTTGGCTCTCCAAAGTCTCTATGATCCTAGAGAGATCCCACGAAGTCAGGGTACAGATCTCTCTCTCCCTCTGCCGCCTTCCTTCCCTCTTCTCTCAGGCACCGTATTAGCAAGGCAATAGTCACAGTATAGACGATAATTGTCAATATGTCCATGTGGTTCTGTATCACAAAACATAAGAAACTCTCCGTATCAAAGGTAGAAGAAGTAAACCATGTTATTCAGACACCGAAGAACCAGATCCCAAAATCAATGAGCCCAATCCATGACAGCAGCAAAGGATTCAATACACCATATCACAGCAGAGAACCACTCCATCCCAAAGCCGTCAGCCCCCCCGCTGGGGCCTTGCCACCAACAGGCACACTCACAGCACAGCCACGTCTGCTCTTTCCCTCAGCTCTAACTGCGCTCCATTTCCTGTGACACGCTTCCCTTTTCCTCTCAGCAAGTTCCTCCCGCCACATGTGACTTAGACTTCCTGTGACAAAAGCAGGTCACATGGGCCTATTAATGTGCGGGAAAGATCTTCAAATCTAAATTGTCATTACAGGCACATACACACATACCCCACATACGTGAGCAATGTCTGTCTGTCTCTCACGCGCGCACACACACACACACACACATACATGCACACACACACACACACACACACTACCAGTGTGATAAAGGATGGACCTATAATAAAACCACAGGAATGCTGTTCACATGACATCAGAAGGATACCACTCATGTCCAGCATCGTAAGATCATGCTGTCATGCATGTCCAGACTGGTTGTGCTTTGCATGATCCTTAGTTGGGTTTACCTGTGTATCTGTCCAGTTTGCCTATCTCCTGAGGTGTGGTTAGCTTTGGAAGGCCAGGTGCCACCCGAGCTGGAGCCTGATGATCTAGGGACTTTGCTGGGTTTGGGTGGAACTAAGTTCTTACCCTTCTTCTGGAGGCAATACCCGACTGGCCTTTTCAAGCATTGAACTTTACCCCTTTGCTAGCATAGTTCATGCCATGCATGTGGCATTTCCTTATTAGGAAAATCCTCATCAGTCCACTGTGTGAACTTTTAGTGGCAGGCCCTGGTCAGTGAATGAAGGTGGCAGGAAATGTGGGCATGAGGAATGGTGGGTGCCTGGTTGGGATTACCTCACCGGCCCTTATTAATATTTGAGTGTTAAAAATACAGTAGGCAGCATTAAAAAAGTATCAAGAATGAGTTTGGAGAATTCAGTGACAATAAAGGCTTGGAATTCTCCTGATTGTATAAATTTAGTTGGTAAGAAAAGCCATGATTATGAGAAAATTCTCATGAAAGGAGTTCACCCATAAGTACGATCATATTCAAGGGTGATCACACCACCATGTTACTGTTTCTTCCTTTCTACTTCACCATGAGAAGAGAGGAAACAGAAATGGCCAAGGGAGCACAGCAAGGGACTTCCAGCTTGCCAGGAAAGTGAGGGAGGCTAAGGTTGTCACTCTGATTAGCTCTACTGGCCTAAACAGAACGATGAAGAGAAGATTCTAGAAATACACTGAGCGAGTGAGATGCTCACACTGTGAAAGCCGCATGGGAACTGAGAGCGACAGATGGAATGACATCTTCCCGTCTTGCTCATGCTCATTCGTGGGGCACGGCTTACGAGTCACCCACACTATTTCAATGACTTTTCTCTCTCTTCTTCCCCAGCAAGTATAGTTATGATCGCTGAGTACAGCTCAGTTCCTATTAGTTAAACGTGCTGTAAAGTGACTCCATTGTATTTGGAAATGCGATGTTTTGTAAAAACAAAAGATGTCAAAAGGAACTTTAAAAACCACAGATACTTCTGTTTACAACATTGTGATGGTGAGATACCCAAGAAGCTTCGATGTGCTCTTAGCCTTCAAACAGAGCAATCTTGTTGGATATTAGAGGGGTGAAAGACACGGAGAATAATAAGAAATGAATGACACCTCTGACCGTGAAGAGCTGTTTCAATAACACTGCCTTCTCCTTGAAGAATGTAAGCTGCTTGAGGAAAGGTAGAGGTGGAGCGAGGGGGATAGTTTATTTTTTGTCTTTGTATCTCTAGCCCTCAACACAGTGCCAGGCCTATAAGAGGTGCTTAACAAATGCTTATTGAATTGAAAATAGTTACATGTAGAAAAGATCAATGACTTTGATTCTAGGTCCAGCCCCATCAGTAACTCAGCCATATGACCATAGCGACCATGAGTGGTCATGTTACCACTCTGGGCCTCAGGTTAATGAATCCTGCCTTGCCTTTGTGACAGAGTTATGGTAAAGAGCATTTGGGGAAGAGTATGTGAAAGTGTTTCAAAGAATTTAAAACTGCACATAAGGTTTTTGTTCTCTTCCTCCTCCTCAGTTTTCTTTAAAGAGATAATGACCATATGGGCAATCTGTTTGCCCTTTGCCAAGAAGCCAAAAGGAGATAAGACCATAGATTCAGAGCTGGAAGGCACATTAGAGGCCTTCTAGTCAAGCCTCCTCATCACACAGATGAGAAATTTGAGACTTAAAAGGATTAAATCACTTGTCCAAGGTCAAATAGGAAAGGGACAGAGACAGGATTGGAACCCAGGTCCGGTAGTATGATCTAGGCAGCTAGGTGGAACAGTGGATAAGAGTGCCAGGTCTGGAGTAAGGAAGACTCATCTTCCTGAGTTCAAATCTGGCCTCAGACACCTATTGGCTGTGTGACCCTGGGCAAGTCACTGAACTCTGCCTCAATTCTTATCTATAAAATGAGCTGGAGAAGGAAATGGCAAACCACTGTAGTATCTTTGCTAAGAAAACCCCAAAAGGGGTCATGAAAGGCCAGACATAACTGAAAAACAACTGGACAACAACCACCAATAGTGTGATGTAGTAGAAAGATTCCTAACTTAGATATCAGGAGACCTGAGTTCCAGTCATGCCTTCATCACCAACATGCTCTGTGACCTTGTGTCAGCTACCTTTTACCCATCTGGACCATATTCTCTGACTCTGCAAACAAATGAATTGGACTAGATGACTCCTAAAGGAGCCCTTCCTGCTCCAGCCTTTAAAAATTCTAAATAATCTAAGATTTGAACCTGTGGTTCTCACTCATTACAGTCCTCTTCCTTACCTGCCCCAGGTAGGATGCCCAGGAGTAAAGATGCTCCTCTTCCAAAGCAGTAAGCTACAGGAGCCAGGACTGGCCTGAAAGGGAGCATATTTTTAAGAGCTTCAAGTGCTGATGCAATTGTCATTGGAATGGAATGGGGTTGCCTCAAGCTGCTGCCTAATTAGTTGCATGTTGCCCAAAGATCCGAACATTAAATTTTCATGCTGCTATGAAAACAGCCACCAATCACCCTGTCTTGCCTTCGTTCCTGGCTGCTGCCTGTTTTCCGGCAGCATCTGGAGCTGAGAGAAGGCTCACACCAGGGGAGGCAAGCTAGTGATCTTCAAGTGTGTCTGAGAACATTAAGGCAGGGCCAGAGCCCAGATGAGCAGGATGGGAACATGCCAGCTGGTGCCAACCCTCGCATACAAGCCTGCCGGCAAAACCCATCCATTCGCATGGCATCTGGGCAGAGGTTCTCCTGTTTCTCATAACTACTGCAAAGGGGCCTGCATAAATCTTCCTTTCTTCTCCTCCCCTCTCCTCCTCTTTCCCCCAGATTCCTTTATACCTCCAGCAATAAGAACCCCCCATAGCATACTAACAGCTAAAGAAGCACTACCCTGTAGCCACTAAGGCCTCCTAACAGAGCAAAGACTTACCTGAGGCTGAAACCCAGGGTATTAAGTTGTTTTTCCTGCCCCACTCTTATTCCCACCAAGAGTAGGTAGGTGGATCTCATTAAATTCCACCTTTAAACAATAATAACAACTGGGTGGCTCAGTGAATAGAATGCTGGGCCTTGAATCAGGAAGACTTAGATTTGTGAGTTCAAATCTGGCCTCAGACACTTACTATGTGTCTTAGCTATGTTACCCTGGCCAAGTCACTTCACCCTGTTTGCCTCAGTTTCCTCATCTGTAAAGTGACCTGGAGAAGGAAATTTCAAACCACTCCAGTACCTTTGCCAAGAATACCCCAAATGAGGTCACGAAGAGTCAGACGTAACTGAAAAATGACTGAGCAATAGTCATCTGGGCACAGCAGAAGCTGAAGGCCCAGGCCTGAACAGCCTCAGGAGAGCAGTAACATCCTCAGGACTACTTGGAAAACAGAAACACCACAGCTCCTGTCTGACTGTCTTCCTCCATAGAAAGCACTGCCAGTGTCAGAACAGCTTAATTGGGCCAGCAGGCAGTTTTCACAGCCTCTCAAAGCAAAGTCTAGAAAGGAAATGCCAGGAATCAAGCGATGGGGAGGGGACTCTGGACAGGTTTAAGAACCAAGCTTGGAACAGTGTTTCCAAGTCTTTTCTAATCTGTGACCCAGCAGGACCTTGCTAGGAGCAAAGAGAAGCCATGTCTCTCTGTCTCCCTCAAGTACAGCCACCATACCATGGAATCTCACAGAAAAAGCCCTCAGAAATTGTCTAGTCTACCTTCTACCCTATGCAGGAGTCCACTCTACCACATCCCAAAGCAATGGTCATCCAGCCTTTGCTTGCACACCCCCATGGGGAGGAACTTACTACCTCACAAGGCAGTAAGCAGAACTCACTACCTCATTATTGGGGAGCTCTGATTGCTAGAAAAGTTCTTCATATTGAGTCAAAAATCTCTTTCTCTATAACTTTCCAGAGCCACAGCTATGCATATATAAATATATGTCTGTGTATATTTGTATGTGTGTGTATATGTACGTGTGTGTGTATACACATACACAGGCTAAAGTCATATATTGGCACAGAAAGAAAACAAAAATGTGAAACATCAAGTAACTTTTAATTACAGAAATGACCAAACATATGATATTCTTCAAGGACGTCATGGCTTTTGCTTCACTAAGTACATGGAATCACAAGATCTGGAGCTGGAAAGGACCCTAGGGATTATCTGATCCAGCCTGCTCATTTTTAAAATGAGGAAACGGAGATTTGAGTGACCTGCCCCAGGTTACCCAATGTAGGTAGAATTTGAACCCGGGTTCCAAATCCATTTCACCACACTGCCCCCCTCACCCCACACACCTCCACATGTGCTCTCTGTCCTTCCCTCTCCTCCCTCCTCCCACTATTTTCCCATTTCTCCTCTGCCTCCCACAGTAAAAGTAGACAAAAAAGAAAACTTAGGACATGAGAACACACCAGAATATCTTTGAGATATACCGTAACGTTCCCATTATCTTCCATCCAAAAAGAAAAAGTAATTCTGACACACCAGGGAATATCGGAGACCTCAGGGGTGAGCAAGAAGAGAAGAGGCTTTGTTTAGTGCTCTCCTGTTCAGACACCTGGGCATTCTTTTGCCTTAAAGCCCACTTTCATTTGATGTTCACATTGTTGTAGATATCACCCATATCTCAGGGACTACATTTGGCTTTGGCATAAGAATCAATTTACCCCCCAGGCTGGTTATTTCAACCGGTCATTAGAATCACAGAGTCATAGGTTTTAGAGCTGAAAAAGACCTTATAGGCAATCTAGTCTGACCTCATTTTTCTGAGAAAGCAAGTGACAACTGGAGAGGTTCAGTAATTTACTAAAAATCACTCCCCTTGTGAGTGGCGAGGGGGAGGGAGGGATGTGAAGTCACCTCTTCTGGATCCAAGTCTAGTGCTCTCCCTCAAACCACATACCACACGACCCATCTGTGTTCTATGATGTGAAGTCATCATAATATCTCAAATTCTTGTATGTGATGTAAGAAGAAATGGGCTTGGTTAGGAGATTGTGCTACTCCTTTGACTCAATGTGGTAGTCAAGAACAAGGAAAAGAAATTAAATGACCCAAAGTTGGTTCGGAGGCTCAGGCTTGAGGCACCATCTTCCAGCCTGCCTAGACAAATAATCTTTACTTGAGCTAACATCAATCAGGAGTGAGAAGGTATCAACTCAGTGACCTTTGGGATGTCAGTACCAGAAAGAGCCTTGAGAAGTGGCTCTTCAGCTGTGTCTGAACATCTCTATGTACTCATCTTTGCCTAGGAGATTCAAGGTCCGGGCTAAGATAATAGCAATGATAATAACTAGTATTTATATAGCACTTTAAGGTTTTTGTAATGCTAATATACGGATAGTAATCCACATATTATCTCATTCTCACAACAACCCTTCTATTTTACATATGAGGAAACTGAGGCAGAGGGAAGGTAAGTGACTTGCCCAGGGTCACACAGCTTTGAGGTAATATTTGAACTCAGGTCTTCATTACTCCAAGTCTAGCACTCTTTCCATTAAGCAAAGAACACACCCTCCCCTTAGACGCTTGAAAGAGGATTCCCTAGAAAAGAACATGGCGGAGGTCTGGCCACTCCTAGTGAATGGAGCCTTTGCCCACTGATACACAACCAGGCCTCCTCCTCAGGACAGAAGCTCTTTTTGCTTTCCTATAAGGTGTGCCAGAAGCTGGCAGGCCCACTAATTCCTTCCACACAGGAATGGGCAGCCAGAATAAAGCAAAAGACTGAATATTAAATAAGTTCCATAAATATTTCTCACCACAATCAACATGTCTTATTGGGCAATTTGTTTTTTAAAAATCACCCTCTAATTTTAAGTGAACAGCCCCTAATTATAGTGATTTACTAGCTACCTGGGAACCTGGTGATATTTGAACATGGCATAACACTAAGGAGAGATTGATTGGTGCAGCATAATTCAATTGGAGGCTTTCGATGATATCTCAGACCAAGAAAGCAAAATTTAAGAAATTAAAGGCACCATGGTGTTTCAGAAAGAGCATTAGCTTTAGAGTTGGAAGATTTGGGTTTGACTCCTGATTCTTTCCCTTACTAGTCATGTGATCTTGGGTAAAGCACTTTTCTATCTCAGTTTCTTAATATGTAAATGACAGAGTACATGATTTCTAAGATTCCTTTCAATGCTAAAACTTTATTATTCTGTGGCAGAGTAAATTGAAATCTAAGACTTCCGCAGACAGCTCCAGGTTATCAGATATAATTTGGAGGTGGAAAATCCTCTTTCTTCTCCTCCTTCTACTTGCTCCATATGGCTTGTGGATAAAGTTTTTCAGTTTAATGACTGGATTCTGCAAACGCAAGTAGTTGCCTCAACATTTGAGATTTAAGAAATGGAAATATTATAATTAAATCCCCAAATTAGTTAACGTTGAGATCTGCTTGCTAATATTCTGTATTAAACAGTCTGCTATGAAGAAGAGTTTGCTTTCTAGCCCAGAATGGACAGGATCTGAAATACCTTCATTCTGGGGAGAAAGACATCAGAGCTATTCTTAACCTAGAACACAAGGCTGACTAAAGACCAAGCACCATCACAACCAGACAAAGACCAAGACCTGTAAGCCACCCCATACTGAGTACAAACATTTTGGGAGATGAGCTAAAGGACCATAATAAAGGATCTGTTTTATATTCCTAACCCACTGAAATGCCAACTTTGTCCCAAACCACAAGAATGCCAACTTTCTCAGCAAACACGTGCACATTAGACATTAGCCAAAGACCATGGCTGATAATGCAATTAACTGGCTAACAATACTGACACCAGCTTTGGTTTGGACTTGAGCCTAGGCCCTGCACATATGCAAATCTGATCTGGTTCAGTTCCCAGTGGAGACTGTTGGCTGTGCCTTTGCCCCTCCCTCCTCAGTGCCTTTGCCCTGAGGCTCCCCTGCCTCCCTCCTCTCCCTGACAGCTGCACAAGAACTGGCCCTTTCTGACATTTAGAAAAAAATCTCAGAACCAAGCGCAGGAGGCAGAAATGAAAGGATTTTCTTGTTAAAAGGTCAAAGGAGGTTTTTTTTTTTTATTTTTGTTTAAAAAACGGTTTGTGTTGAACTATGACAAGGCTAAATGTATTAACGGGCAATATGAACACAAGAAGCTGACTGGAGAAAGACCAAAGAACTGGTAGGAATGAGAAAAACAGACAAGGGTACATGGAACCCACCTAGCAAGTGACGGCAGCAAGGATTTAGGTGAGGTGCTCAGGAAAGTTTACTTTGTCAGGCGAGGGAGCATAATCATTTAAAAATCGTATTAAGGAAGTTTGTGAGCTCTTTCTCTGGGGGATTTTTAAAATGGGAAAGTTCTCCATTTAACCTGAATGGTTTGGTTGCTAGCCCTGTTTGGGTTTCTCAGGGTTTAGCCATCTGATCCTTGGTCTGATGAAGTTTAGCTAGAGGAAAATAGGATAGAGGGGTCTTGGCCAGGAGGTAACTGGGGACCTGGACAGAAGGTACATGAACAATTTGTACAAAATGGATTGATCAGCGTATAATAATGGAGAGATACACAAGTAAATAAGAGATGAGCCCTGCCCCCAAGGAAGATCTAGTCTAGTTAAGGGAAGAAGATGTACCTGTGAAAAAAGATAATACTATTGTACTGTGCATGCCCAGAGCCAAGTGAGTAGCATAGGCAGTAAGTTCTCTAAGTCCAGTGGAGAGGAAGGGAAATTTAAGCTGCAATGACCCGATTGGCCTTCAGCGGGGAGGCAGGAAGTGAGCTGAGCCTTAAAGGATAGGCTGGACAGACGCAAAAGAGGGTAGAGACCATTCCAGGGAAGGGCAAAGACAAGAAAGTACAATGTTTGGGTGACAATGAAGAGATCAGTCCAGATGGCTCCAAACCAACTTAAACTGCTTTCTCCAAGGTTACCAATGGTCTGTTAATTGTCAAATCCAGTGAACTTGTCTTCTTATCCTTCTTTCCTCTTTGCTTTTCACATTTCATACATTTCAGCATTTCACACTGTTGCCCTTTTTTGCCTCCTAGATACTCTCTCCTCCCTGGGTTTTTTTTTTTTTTCCCTCCCATCCATCTAACCACTCCCTAATCTGCTTTGTACAAACATCACCACAAGTTGTTATATTGGCTCTGTCTTGAGACCTCTTCTCTTCTTTCTCTATACTCTTTCTCCACCTACTTCCTTCTCCCCTCCCTCCATCTCATCAGCTCTCATGGCTATGGAAATGTGGATTGGCTCCTTGTGTCTTATGGGGTTGGCGTAGGAAGAGAGCTTATTTAGGAAATAGTGTGGTGCCACAGAATATGTGCTGTATTTAGGGTCATAGAACCTAGATTCAGATTCCAGCTCTATCGCTTGCTACCTAAGCGATCTCTTAACGTCAATCTCTTAACATTGGTGGGTATCACTTTTCTCATCTATAAGATTAAGGGCTTGAACTAGATAACCTATACTGAAGGTCCCTTTCAGCTTTAAATGCATGTTCCAATGGGCCTATGCAGTCCACATCCATCAGCAGCTGTTTGGATATTTCCGGCCCGTAGACATCTCAAATTTGACAAATTCAAAACAGAACTCACTCATTATCTTTCTTTTTTATTATAAACTTAACAAATACGAAATTTCTACATACAAAAAAAGTAGAAAAAAGGCTTATAAGTCAAACCTTAGATCTCTCAGATACAGCTTGGTTTTCTAAGTATATTCACGCTTGATAGTACCAACACTGCCCTGCTTGTCTGTGTTCCATTCTGAATTTCCTTCTGCTCTTTTTGTGTATATTTTTTAATGTTTTGTTGGTGCTTATTTTTTTAAAAAAATCTCTATCACTACCCATGTACGCCCACCCTGCCCCTGCCCAATAAAACATAGCCCTTGCAACAAATAAATATAATGAAATATAGATAGTCAGTCCACATCTGAAAATGTATGTCATACTCAAGCAAAACAAATTCACATGTTGGCCTTGTCTGAGAGTGTCACACTCCATACCTCTGGGCCATCACCTCTCTCCTAAGAGGCGGAAGCATGCTACAGCATCAGCCTTCTGCAATCACAATGGGTCATTGCCTTGTTCAGAGTTCTGAGATCTTTCAGACTTATTTTCTTTTACATTGTTTTAGTCCTAATGTAAACTGTTCTGGTTCTACTCACTCCATTCTCCATTAGCCCATGCGTGTCTTCCCAGGTTTCTCTGAGTTTGTCCCTTTTATCATTTGTGATATAGTATTACTCTGTCGCACTCATATATCATTTCTTTACTATTCAAACTGATAGTCACTCACTTAGTTTCCAGTTCTTTGCTACGACAAAAAAAAAATGTGACTGTTAATATTTTCATGTACGTGGCTCTTTTTTTCTTTTATCTTTCATTTCTTTAGGGCATATGCCTGGTAGAGATATTGCTAAGTCACAGCATATGTAGAGTGTAGTGACTTTGGAAGTATAGTTCTATATTGCTTTGTAGAATGATTGGACCAGTTCACAGTGTATTTAGTATGCCTCACCTCCCATACTCCTTCCAACAAATCCCATCTTTTGGTCATCTTTGACAATCTGGTGGGTGTGAGGTGGAACCTTATGGTTGTTTTAATTGTTATTTCCCTTATTATTAGTTATTTAGAACATTTTTCTATGGTTATTGATTGTATTTCTTCTTGTGAACATTGCCTGTTTTCATAGCATTTGACCACTTATCATCGGACAGCTAGGTTGTTCAGAGTTTAGAGCACCAGGCCTGGAGTCAAGGAGACCTTAAGTCACATCCAGCCTCAGACACTTACTAGCTCTATGACCCTGGGCAAGTCACTCAACCCTGTTTGCCTCAATTTCCTCAACTGTAAAATGAACTGGAGAAGGGAATGGAGAACCACTCCAGTATCTCTGCCAAGAAACCCCAAATGGGGTCACAGAAGGTCAGACATGACTGAAAAATGACCGAAATGACTGAATGACAACAGCTCATTTTGGGGAAAATGTCTAGCTCATTGTCTTTTCCCCCCAGCCCTCCCCTTTTCTGGTCTTTGAGGGTACCACCAGCCTTCCAGTCACCCAGGTTCAAAACCTCAGAGTTATCCTTGGTTCTTGCCTTCCTCTCACTCCTAAAATTAATTGGTTGCCAAGTCTTGTCAGTTCTACTGCCATAAGATCTCTCTTACCTGTCCCCTTCTCTACATGCACATGGCCCCCATCCCCATTCAGGCCCTTCTCATCTCTTATCTGGAGTGTCATAGTAGCCTCCTAATGGAGGTCTCTTCATCCAGCCTCTCATGCTCCTGCCCAGACCTACCAAACGGAAATTCCTAAGATGCCAGTCTGGCCACGTCGCTACTCTTCTCAAAAGGCTCCAATGGGTCGCTCTTGCCTCTGGTATAGGTAGTTCTTAACTTTGGCTCCATGAACTTGTTCTTTAAGTATTTTAATTGTATTCTAATATAATTGGTTTCCTTTGTAAACCTGTGGTGTTTTATCTTGCACGTTTGAAAAACTTGTGCATTCTGATTAGGGGTTCATGGGCTTTCCAAACTTGCCAAATAGCTCCATGACACAAAGAAACATTAAGAATAAATTTAAATAAATAATATTATATATATATATATATATGTATGTGTGTGTGTGTGTATATGTGTGTGTGTATATATATATATATATATATATATATATATATATATATATATAATTTAAATAAATAATTTAAATGAATTTTGGAATAAATACAAAGTCTTTTGTTTGGCTTTTTAAAGCCAGTTTGCAGTCTAGCAGCGGCATCTCCTTCATGCATGCTGCGTTCCAGTAAACCTTGCTGGCTTGCTTTTCCTATACATGACGTTCCATCCTCTAATACTGAGCTTCATGTCCCATGTTCTAGAAGGAACTCTCTCTTCACTCTCACCTATTAGAATCTCTAGCTTCATTCACATGTCATCTTAAATATCATCTCCTGTAGTAATCCTGTCCTCATCCCTCTAGTGCTAGCACTCTCTCTCCAGAAATTATTTATTGTGTATTTTCTATTTAATTTTCTGTGTCTGTGTTGTTTCCCTCTAATAGAATGTAAATCTCTTGAAGCCAAAGACTATTTTGTTTTTATCTTTGTAACCTCAGCACAGTAGGTACTTAATAAGTGTTTAATGAATTGAATGGGAGAAGTAGAAAATAAGGGTAGAAAGGTACTGATTATCCCGGCCCCTGGATGACTGGCTAAGAAAGTAGGACTCTATCTTATGGGCAGTTGGGAGCCATTGAAGGTTTTTGAGCAAAAGAGTGACATGATGTGAATACTGTTTGGAAGACTGATCTAAACATGCCGCTATTCTGTTAGAGCATCAGGCAAATGTCCCCCCAAACAGTATTAACATACTGTAGTAAGATGGCTGGTTACTCTGACTCTAAGACAGTTCATGCAAAGAATCCAGTCACAGACAAGTGTTATGTGCCCACAGACAGCTGTATCTTTTATATCCCTGCAGAAGTTAGAGCCTTGCATTGCTAACACACTCAGAAACTGGGCTCACATTTGGGGAAAAGGGAAGATCATCTGCCTTCTTCTCTCCCACCCCCAATCTAACGAAATCAGCCTCTTCCATTACTGGGTAACTCTAATTGCTAGAAAATTCTTCTTTATGTTAAATGAAATCTTACTCCCTGTAGCTTCTAGAATGTCCCCTCCCTCATCTTCAAGATAGCCCATCACATCTATGAAGGCAGCTATCATAGAACTGTTGAATGTCAGTCAGACTTGTAAGGGCTCTTGGATATGAGAATCTGGAGAGGCAAATTGAGGCATATATTAAATAGCTTTTTAAACAGAGGTTCCTGGGTAATAGGAAGTAGAAATATGGGATTGGACTCCTTACAGAAGTGTTAGCAAAGAAAGACAGAAAAGGTGGGGTGCCAGTAATGTGATGAAAATGCCCTAGTGGAAGGAGAAGTATAACCCAAGCAGGAATCCATAGTCCTCAGGGAAGAACAGTACAAAGGGGTGTTGTAGCTAAGTAAGGGACAAACCAAGGGGAAGCAGTCCTAGATATGTGTGTGATCTATAGATCTCTCTCTCTCTCTCTCTCTCTCTTTCTCTCTCTCTCTCTCACTAATTCCCCCTGGTTTGTCCCTTACATATAGATATAGATATATTTGCATGAGTGTTTTATATGTCCTATAAGTGTACATTTGAATGTATGCGCCTTGACTGCTTTTCTTTTGTCTTTGACCCCCTCTGCCTAGCCTAACTTAGGAGCACTGTTTCTGGGCCCCTAGTGGTGTTGAACCCACTTTCTCTTCCTAAGGGATACTCTGCTCTGGACCCAAACATGTGGTCCAATCAGGTTCAGTCCCAGGGGAGCCTGGCCTTTTAATGAGAGAGGGGCTAGGCTCCCTTTTCTCTCACCCTTCTACTCATTAAACCCAACAATGGCACCCTAGAAACAAATTATTTAAGGCTTACATGTAGGATTTCTCCAAAAGGGGGAGTAGAAAGGTACTCAGTGTAAAACATGAATCAGGTATGGGACAGGTATTTATTTCCTATACACAAAAGAAGTGCCAAAACATAAACAGTCCTCAAAAGAAAACATTGATATTAAGACTCAAACTAAACAAGTGGCTGGGAGATTGATACTTAAAACCATCTCATTGTAAAGTCATTTGTTTGCAGGATTGTTGATTAATAAGCATTTTACATTTCACCTTGGTTCTTGCCCATTCTCCCTCAAAGTGGCTAGTGGCTCCTCCTCTTGCTGATGGTTTACTTCTCTGATTCAGAAAAACTTCCTTGCCTCCAATCAGCCCCATTCATTAGACTCAAGACCTTTGGACCTCTCAAACTTGAAAAGTTACCTCCAAAACCACCATCTCCCTTGAAAACGATGTTCAGTAACCTACTCAGGAAAGGAAACAACAGAAAAGGCAGCCAATGCAAACTAGCATCGATGTTAGTTTAGAGGTGAAATGGAGAGGAAGAAACAGCCCATTCCCACTGTACCCCCAAACTCCCTCTTGGGGAGTCTCAGACACAGAGCACATGCTACATGCCCCACAGGAGAGTTGAAGCAAGAAAGTGAGTTTGAAGCTATCTCTTCATTTAACTGTCACAGCACCCTGACCCCTTAGTGCAGTCATGAAGGGGTGGGGAGGGACAGAGAAAACCAGCAGACCACTTAGGGGTTCCTATATCATGCCAAAGCACCAAGCTGTTTCAGTGCTGGGTCACCATAGGGCTGGGAGCAGCCTCTCCAACACACCTAGATGCTGAGTCACACAGGTGGACAGCAGGAAACAGGCAGGGAACATCTGCACATGCTCAGTACATGTCTGTACAAGCCATGTTACATTAGCCCAGTGCCTGGCACATAGTCAGCGCTTTCAGAGTTCCTGCTGATTAAGAGAGAGGAATGTTGCTTTGTCATGGCTGATTTAGTACTAATGTGTAAGAAATGTGGCCCTTGAAGGGAAGGGGCTAATACATAGCTCAAGAAGTTTCATGAAAACTGTGAAAGAGGAAGGAAAAGCTCTTAAGTCTCCTTTGCTCCCTCTGGCTCCTGCCTCACTCATTCTGTGAGTGCTGTGGCCTTGCATATGAATCCACGGGTTTCTCAGCTGTGCCTCAGGAGCAGATAGAGGGGTGGGACAGTCTTGTGAGAAGAGGCAAACACAGAGGAAATCTAGCCAGAAGGCCCGGGCGAGAGCGAGCTGTGTCTCCATGTCACCACAGGGCCTGATAGAGGTGCCCATTTCAAACCTGGGATGGCAGTTAGGCTTGAAAAGCTTCTGTTGTTTTGGGGTACCACTGAAGCACAGCTCAACAGCTCTGCTCAAATATTCCGGGTTTCCTGCCTCCCTGGGGAGAAGCCGCCACTGCTGGTGTGCTGATCCATCCTAAAACAGGGTTAACTCTTTGCATGGGAACATTGGCTCCCATGGTTTGCTCGAAGAACTTTTCAACTAGAGGTGTTCCATTTGGCTGGTTCTCTGTAGCCTGTATCTGTAATAAAGCAGAAAAAGAAAAGGGGAAAAAAAAGGCGTATGTCTAAGAGCTGTGTCACTAGCTGGCTGAGCCACCCCTGAGCTCGGCATTCCTCAGGAGGCCCCACGTCTCCAGGCCGTTCACCCATTTCTGGTGTTCTGCTGTCTGAGTACTCTACTCACACATTCTGCAGGAGAGAAATAGGCTTTACAATAACTTAGCATTCTTGGAAGCAAAAGCAGTATGTCTCAGGATCTGTAAAATGAGGGGGTTGAACTCTCTGAGGACTCTTCTAAATCTAAATCCTAATGACTAATAAGACTATCTTCAAAATCTGATTCTGAAAGAACTTGTTATTTTATGACCTCCCAAGGAGATCCATCCCCTGTCACCTGCCTCACTAAATCATGTCAACTGAAATTTCAAAGTCACAAAATGTTTCATCATGTCTCACCTAAGTCCCTCATCCTTTATTGTCTTTAATGAGAGAGGGGCTAGGCTCCCTTTTGTCTCACCCTTCTACTCACTAAACCCAACAATGGCACCCTAGAAACAAATTATTTAAAAATTACATGTAGCATTTCCCCAAAAGGGGGAGTAGAAAGCTACTCAGTGTAAAACATGAATCGGGTATGGGACAGGTATTTATTTCCTACGTACAAAAGAAATGCCAAAACATAAACAATTCTCAAAAGAATGCATTGATATTAAGACTTAAACTGAACAAGTGGCTGTTCTAACTACACAAAGCTGAGAGATTGATACTTAAAACCATCTCATTGTAAAGTCGTTTGTTTGCAGATTTGTTTATTAATAATAAATTCTCTCCTTTCAGGGAATAATGTGGAATAGCAGGCATTGGTCATCTGCTTGGTCAATCCTTTATGGACTCAAGGATACTAATCGTCACCTCTTCCCACAGATCTTGCCTTCTTGCCCTTGCAGTCCCTCTGACGTCCACCAGGCTTTCATGGGATCTTTTGCGAGTTCCCTTCCAAATGGCCATGAGCAAATTAGGCTAGGCAACCCTGCTGATTTGGGAGAAGGAACATTAGGAGCTCATGAGCTTTTTGTTTGTTTGCTTTAGCTTCAGCCGCCACATTCCAGAAAGTAAATTGGGTGGCCACAACTGTCATTTTTCTATCAAATATTTCCCTGTTCTCTTATTTTCAAAACCTTCCCTATCCCACTGTGCCTCTGCGCCCCCGCCCCCATCTCCAACTCTCTGAGACTAAGTAAAGCACTTGGCTGCTGTCAGCATCAGCAAATTGGGACTCAGAAAGGATAGAAACTTTATCCTTCTGTAGAGAAAAAACCAACAGCTCAGTGACTGAGCCGTACACAGCTCTCCCCAGCATTCACTTGCCACGATTAACTTCAGATCCCACTCAGACCTGCCTCTCCTGCACAGATAGATAAATAGGGTGGAACAAATAGAAAGGGTAGACCAATTCCACGTTACCTGCCTCTCTTAAAAGGGCTGAGTGCTGACACACAGCTTTATCTGTAATGCAGGTCTCTGCCTTCCAAAACATAGATATAAGAGAAAGAAAGCCTTGAATAATTTACCAATTTTAGGGTCAAAAGGAAGACTTAGAATGTTGAATTTAAGAGATGCACTTGTCTTCCCACATTTCTTTTCTCCAAAGAGGGTCAGTCAGGAATTTTGTGCTACCCCAGGTACCCCTCTTGTCTCTTTCCCTCCTCCCCCCACCCCCGGCATCCCTTGCCCATGCATAAAGAATTAGGGAACTGTGTCTGATCTGACCACCAAATGAGCTGTATACCTAGACCACTTCAGGCCTAGCATGGGGTGGGAGCTGCCCCTCTGCACCCTGTGTGTTTTGTGGAGAGCCATCGGGATGAAAGGAGCATGCCCACGGGGCACCATTTAGTTGTTCAGTCAGTCTGCAGTCTGGTACAGGTCACAAATAAAAAGAAGTTCCCAGACAGGCTCTGGCATATTGCAGGTGACAGACTGAAGGGCTGCCATGTGTTCTGTTCCTCCAGGGAATCCCTTGGAATAAGTTGGAGAAAGGACACTGGCATGGTCCATGGGGAAGATCCAATACAATCTCTACTGTCTCGTGCACACACCGTGTGTAGAACTCTGTAATGGGATATTTGAGGAGGTCCAAAGAAATTGTTGAATTTGCTAATTTAATGGGATGGGTCCTGTCTCATAAGGTTAATTCAAAGAACCTTGCTTATTCTCACCTCTTTCAAAAAACTCATCCCTCTGCTCCTGCTCTCTCCTCTGCTCCTGTCCTGAATACCACTCAAATCTATGCCCTCTCTGATACAGATGCATGGGCGATGCTATGAAAGGGAGACCAGGTAGCCAAGGCCACCAGGTTCCACTGAGATGCGACTCTTTAAAATCTTAAAGAGCAGGGCTCCCACTGCCAGCCTTTCCCCACCCCTTCAACCTCCTAGCAGGTTTTAAAAGGTGGCAGTGATGTTATGAAAAGAGCACTAGGCAGGCCATCAGGACATTTGTATCCTAGTCCTACTATAAGCCAGCTGCGTGATCTTCTGCAAGTCACTTCCCCTCATTGGGCCTCAGTTTCCTCATCTGTCAAATGGGAGGAATCTTATGATTTCTAAGGTTCCTTCCAGGGCTTACATTCTGTGATTCTGTGTTCTGGTCTTAGAATGTGAGATCCTATAAGCTCTTCCCAGCCCTTTGCCGTGTGACAAGCCCATCTTTGGCGGTATTACACTTTTTGCAATTAGAAGTGACATTTACAAAAGGAGGTAATAAAGAGAATTAGTTCAGGAGCCCAAAATCATGGAACTGGAAACATACCAGTGCCTTGGGATCTCTGGGCTTGTCTAACCACCCCCACCCCCAGACCAGCCGGCCACGCCTTTTTGCTTTCCCCTTGTCTGCTTCTCCCTTTCGGGACCTTTCTGCAGCCATCTGGCACCCATTTATTCTGGTGTGAGCCCCAGAAGGGGCCTCGGTGATTGTCTTGGCCAATCCCCTCACTTTACAGAGAAGGATCCAAGGGCAGTGATCGTAGGATTGTAGCCTTAAAGCTAGAAGGAGGCTTAGAGGCCAATGAGTCCAGCCCCTTCGTCGTGTAGACGTGGAAGTGGAACCTCAGAGAGACTGAGTGTCCGAGGTGAGACTTGCACTTTGTCAGCTGTGCCATGGCATTGATCAGGCAATGCCAGGACTAGAGCACAGGTTTCTAATCTGCTCCCAACCTTCAAAATCTTTCTTGGAATCTCACCTCTAGGAAGTCTTCCCTGATTCATCAGGTGTATATTCGTTCACATCTATATATTTGCTGGGCAAGTCTTTTGACTTTTCTCACTCTCAGTTTCCTCATCTGTAAAATGGGGATAATAGCATTTACTTCACAGAGTCATTGTGAGGATGAAATAATTTAATAATGTGAAGTGCTTTGCAAACCTTACAGCAATATGTAAATGTTAACGATTATTGTAATTATTCAGCAAACATTTAGTAAGTATCTATTATGTACAAGTCAGAATGCCAGTTACTGAGAATACAAAGATAAACATGACATGGACCTTGCCTATGGAGCTTACAATTTAATCAGGAAGAAGACGTATATTTAAATAACCATTTATAGGACAAAATGAGAGAACCCCGAGTAAACGGCTGGGAAAAATAGAAGAAGGGACAGAACTAGATCACTGTCAACTGGAGGGGAGGGGGAGTAAGGCAAGAAGGAAGCATCAGGGAAGGCTTCATGAAAGAGGGGATGTCTGAGTTGAGCCTTAAAATAAGAAAGAACCTTCCCCAATTGATAAATGGTCAAAGGATATGAACAGGCAGCTTTCAGAGGAAGAAATTAAAGACATCTTTAGTCATATGAAAAAATGCTCTAAATCACTATTAATTAGAGAAATGTAAATCAAAATAACTCTGAGGTGCCTCATCTCACCTATCAGATTGGCTAACGTGACAAAACAGAAAAATTATAAATGCTGGAGAAGATGTGGGAAAATTGGAACACTACTGCATTGTTGGTGGAGTTGTGAACTGATCCAACCATCCTGGAGAGCAATTGGGAACTATGCCCAAAGGGCTATAAAACTGTGACCCTTTGACCCAGCAATACCACTCCTAGGACTGTATTCCAAAGAGATCATAAAATATCAGCAATTCAAGGTTCTAAGACAACTCCAAAAGGCTCATGATGGAAAATACTATCCACATCCAGAGAAAGAATTAGAGAATCTGAATGCAGATGGAGCATACTATTTGCTCTATCTCTTTTATGTTTTTATTTTGTTTCTTCTTTCTCATAGTTCATTCCATTGGTTATAATTCTTCTTTGCAAGATGACTAATGTGAAAGTATGTTTAATATGAATGTATATGTAGAGCCTATATCAGATTGCATGCCGTCTTGGGGAGGGGGGGAGGGGAAGAAAATTTGGAACTCAAAAGCTTGTGGTAGTGAATGTTGTAAACTAAAAATAAATAATTTTTAAGTTCATTTATTTATTTTTAATTTTCAGCATTCACTTCCCTAAGTTTTAAATTTGCTGAGAAGAGCTAAGTCTATCAAAATCAGTCATCACACAGTGTCGCTGTTATTGTATATGGTGTTCTTCTGGTTCTGCTCACTTCACTCAGCATCAGTTCATATAAGTCTTTCCAGGTTTTTCTGAAGTCTGCCTGCTCATCATTTCTTATAACACAATAGTATTCAATTACATTCATATACCACAACTTGTTCAACCATTCCCATCAATTTCCAGTTCTTGGCCACCACAAAGAGAGCTGCTATAAATATTTTTGTAATGTGGGTTCTTTTCCCATCTTTATGATCCCTTTGGGATACAGCCCTAGAAGTGGTATTGCTGGGTCAAGGGGTATGCACATTTTTGTAGCCCTTTGGGCATAGTTCCCTGTTGCTTTCCAGTATGGTTGGATCAGTTCACAACTCTACCAATAATGCATTAGTGTTCCAATTTTCCCACATCTTCTTCAACATTTATCATTTTTCTGTTTTGTCATGTTAGCCAATCTGATAGGTGTGATGTCATGCCTCAGAATTGTTTTGATTCGCATTTCTCTAATCATTAGTGATTTAGAGCATTTTTTCACGTGACTCTAGATAGCTTTAATTTCTTCCTCTGAAAACTGCCTGTTCATATCCTTTGACCACTTATCAATTGGGGAATGACTTGTATTCTTGTAAATTTGACTCAGTTCTCTATATATTTTAGAAATGAGGCCTTTATCAGAGACACTAGTTGTAAAAATTCTTCCCCAATTTTCTGCTTCCCTCCTAATCTTCATTGCATTGGCTTTGTTTGTGCAAAAACTTTTCAATTTATAGTAATAAAAATTGTCCATTTTGCATTTCATAATGTTCTCTATCTCTTGTTTTCTCATAAATTTCTCCATTCTCCAGAAATCTGACAGATAAACTATGCCTTGCTCCCATGATTTGTTTACAGTATCAGCCTTTATATCTAAATCATGTGCCCATTTGGACTTTACTTGGGCATACAGTGTCAGATGTTGGTCTTTGCCCAGTTTATAATTTTTTTTAAAAAAAGAAAGAACCTTCAAAAGACAGAAATAGAGGGAGTCCATTCTAGATATGAAAGGAAAGTATGGACAAAGTCATGGAGACAGGATAGGCTAGGACACGAGTAGTCCAGATGGAATGAAATATAGAGTATGTAAAATAGAGATGTACAAGGTGAAGCTAGACAATGTAATTTGAAACCAGATTGTGGAGGACCTTAAAAGATGCCAAATAACTTTATTTGGTGGTCAGAGAGGAGCCACTGAGAGTGTTGAGTTGAAGAAGGATATGATGGAGAATGGGATGGAGGTGGGCAGGAAAGAGGGAGAGAGAAAATTTTCACTTCAAATTTTTTAAAAAATGAATTGGCAAGAAAATAAAAACATTTAAACTTTTGAAAAAAATGTATGATGAGAGCAGTATATTAGAAAGATTGCTTGGGCAGCAGTATAAAGGGTGGATCAGAGAGGAGATGGACCAGAGGCAAGAACATCAATTAAGAGACAGAGGCAGTAGTCTGGTTGAGAAGAGATGAGGGCACGAACAAGGATGATGGCAATGGGGATGCTAAGGAGGGTGGAGATATAAGACAGAAACTTGTCATTTGATTAAATGAGGGGGAAGAAGCAAAGGTAATCCATTCCAAGGTCATGGCCCAGGATTATGAGTGGAAAGAGTGGTGTCATCAGTAAAAATAGAGAAGCTGGGAGGAATGTGTTTTGGAGGGGGAATGATGAGCTTGGTTTTAGATATACTGCTGTAGAGGTGCTGACAGACCATCCAGGTAAGGGTGTCCAGGAGGCAGCTGGCACATAATATTTTAGCATATCACTAGCCAACTTTGCAACCACTGCATATCCTTTCCACTCCCCAGGGTTATGTTTACAGGTAGATGTGCTTCTGTATATAGCCAGCTTAATTTGTAATGGCTCCACTTATGGCTTGTCTAGTACCCTGAGAAAGTGGAGGGCAGAAGGAATACTTGTATCAAAGGGCAGTGAGGGCAGAAGTAGAAAAGTTCAATTCCACTTCAATTCTACAAAACTAAATATTTATTACTAAAGGGAAGTAGGAAGACTGGAAAGCAACCTAAGGTTTGGATCCAAGATCAGAGAAAGATTGGGACAGTTAAATAGGAGGAAGCAATTGCTGGTGGGAGACCTTTTCTTCTCATCCCACCTTTATATGCAAATAGGAGGAGATGTGGAAAGCTGGCTAAGAGACATTTGGGAAAAGTGAATATTCTGTAAATCTGGAGGAGACATTGAGGTGAGGGGAGTGAAGATCAAAATTGGCAAAGATACTAGGGCAGTCTGCATTTCCTTCTCCAGTTCATTTTATAGATGAGGAAACTGAGGCAAACAGAGTTAGGTGACTTGCCCAGGGTCACGTAGCTAGGAAGTGTCTGAGGCCAGATTTGCACTCAGATCTTCCTGACTCCAGGCCCAATGCTTCATCTATCACCCCACCTATCTGCCTTGAGTTTGGCCTAGGGAGAAGTGAAATGGGTCCTCAAGCAATTAAACTAGAACAGTGTTGAGACCCAGATCAGATACTCTTTACAGTAGTGGGAAACTCTGTAATTGCCTATAGCTCCTACTATGCATTTGCATTCTCTGTCTCTGTGTCTCTCTCTCCATCCTGTCCTCACTCTTCTTCTCTCCCTCTCTCTCTCTCTGTCTCTCTATTGCACGGATATATGAACACCCCTTCAACGCTGCTGCTTTCCCCCAGGACCGGGGACTCTTCCTTCCATCTGACTTTGCAGCCTGAGCCTTCTCTCTGTGTTCTCTCTCCTGTTAGAAGATGAGCTTCTTGAGGGCAGAGACTGACATTTCTGTTCGTCTGTCTGTTGCTTTGCACACTGATTTGAACTTAGTGAGTGCCTGTCACACAAAAGGCAATGTAATCAATGCTAGGGGCAAGGGAAGAAGAGGGAAAAATATGAAGGAAATGTTTCCTTCCCCCACAGAGCTCACAGTCTAGTAATGAAGCTAAGACAAGGAAGTAAATTTAACCTACTTTCATTAAAAATTAAAGTGCCCGGGGGGGCGGAGCCAAGATGGCGGCTGGTGAGCAGGGACTAGAGTGAGCTCTGTACCCGAGTCCCTCCAAAAACCTATAAAAAATGGCTCTGAACCAATTCTAGAATGGCAGAACCCACAGAACAGCAGAGGGAAGCAGGGCTCCAGCCCAGGACAGCCTGGATGGTCTCTGGGTGAGGTCTATCCCACACGGAGCTTGGAGCTGGGAGCTGGGAGCTGGGAACGGAGTGGAGCAGAGCCCAGCCTGAGCAGCGTGGACCATCCAGACCAGAAGCCGGGCGGAGGGGGCCCTAGCGCCCTGAATATGTGAGCTGCGGCAGTTACCAGACCCCTTGACCCACAAACACCAAAGACTGCAGAGAAGGTTAGTGGGAGAAGCTGCAGGAGTGGAAGGAGTTCGCGGTTTGGCTTCCAGCCCCTGGGGCAGCGGAGGTGGGGCAGCTACAGCTGTTGTTACTTCCGGCTCCAGGCCCACCTGGTGGGAAGAATTAAGTGGCGGATCAGAGCAGAAGTGCAACAGCCTGCTGAAGATCTAAGCCCAGTCTGGACTGGGGGTTCTTGGGGAAGGAGGAGTGCGGGTCTGACAGAGCTGGCACCTCCCCCCCAAACGTGGAACATAGAACTCGTTAGTCTACAAGCAGTCTCACCCCACTGAAAAACTCAAGGGTCAAGTTAGTTGGTTGGGAATATGGCCAGGCAGCGAAAACGCGCCCAGATTCAGTCTCAGACTTTGGATTCTTTCTTTGGTGACAAAGAAGACCAAAACATACAGCCTAAAGAAGACAACAAAGTCATAGAGCCTACAACCAAAGCCTCCAAGAAAAACATGAACTGGCCCCAGGCCATAGAAGAACTCAAAAAGGATTTGGAAAAGCAAGTTAGAGAAGTAGAGGAAAAATTGGGAAGAGAAATGAGAAGGATGCGAGAAAACCATGAAAAACAAGTCAATGACTTGCTAAAGGAGACCCAAAAAAATACTGAAAAATACACTGAAGAAAACAACACCTTAAAAAACAGACTAACTCAAATGGCAAAAGAGCTCCAAAAAGCCAATGAGGAGAAGAATGCCGTGAAAGGCAGAATTAGCCAAATGGAAAAGGAGGTCCAAAAGACCACTGAAGAAAATACTACTTTAAAAATTAGATTGGAGCAAGTGGAAGCTAGTGACTTGATGAGAAATCAGGATATTATAAAACAGAACCAAAGGAATGAAAAAATGGAAGACAATGTGAAATATCTCCTTGGAAAAACCACTGACCTGGAAAATAGATCCAGGAGAGAGAATTTAAAAATTATTGGACTACCTGAAAGCCATGATGAAAAAAAGAGCCTAGATACCATCTTTCAAGAAATTATCAAGGAGAACTGCCCTGATATTCTAGAGCCACAGGGCAAAATAGAAATTGAAAGAATCCATCGATTGCCTCCTCAAATAGATCCCAAAAAGAAATCTTCTAGGAATATTGTCGCCAAATTCCAGAGCTCCCAGATCAAGGAGAAAATACTGCAAGCAGCCAGAAAGAAACAATTTGAGTATTGTGGAAACCCAATCAGAATAACCCAAGAGCTGGCAGCTTCTACATTAAGAGATCGAAGGGCTTGGAATGCGATATTCCGGAGGTCAATGGAGCTAGGATTAAAACCTAGAATCACCTACCCAACAAAACTGAGTATCATGTTCCAAGGCAAAATATGGATTTTCAATAAAATAGAGGACTTTCAAGCTTTCTCAGTGAAAAGACCAGAACTGAATAGAAAATTTGACTTTCAAACACAAGAATCAAGAGAAGCATGAACAGGTAATCAAGAAACGGAAATTGCAAGGGACTTACTAAAGTTGAACTGTTATGTTTACATTCCTACATGGAAAGATGATGTGTATGATTCATGAGACCTCAGCATTAGGGTAGTTGAAGGGAATATGCATATATATGTATGTATATGTTTATGTATATATACAAGTGAATGTGTATGTATGTATATATCTATGTGTATGTGTATGTATGTGTGTATATATATATATGTGTGTGTTTATATATATATATATATATATATATATATATATATATATATATATATATGTAAAAGAGAGAGAGCAGACACAGGGTGAGTTGAAGATGAAGGGAAGATATCTAAAAGAAATAAAATGAAATTAAGGGATGAGAGAGCATCATACTGAGAGAGAGAGATAGGGAGAGATAGAATGGGGTGGATTCTCTCGCATAAAGGTGGCAAGAGGAAGCAGTTCTGTGGGAGGAGGGGAGAGGGCAGGTGAGGGGGGAATGAGTGAACCTTGCTCTCATCAGATTTGGCCTGAGGGGGAATACCATACATACTCAGTTGGGTATCTTACCCCACAGGAAAGAAGAGGGAGGAAGATAAAAAAATATAAAAGGGGGGGGATGATGGAGGGGAGGGCAGATGGGGGTGGAGGTAATCAAAACAAACACTTTGGAAAGGGGACAGGGTCAAGGGAGAAAATTCAATAAAGCGGCATGGGTTGGGAAGGAGCAAAATGTAGTTAGCCTTTCACAACATGAGTATTGTGGAAGGGTTATACATAATGATACATGTGTGGCCTAGGTTGAATTGCTCGACTTCTTAGGGAGGGTGGGTGGGAAGGGAAGAGGGGAGAGAATTTGGAACTCAAAGTTTTAAAATCAGATGTTCAAAAACAAAAAAAAGTTTTTGCATGCAACTAAAAAATAAGATACACAGGCAATGGGGCGTAGAAATTTATCTTGCCCTACAAGAAAGGAAGGGAAAAGGGGATGAGAGGGGAGGGGGGTGATAGAGGGGAGGGCTGACTGGGGAACAGGGCAACCAGAATATAAGCCATCTTGGAGTGGGGGGGAGGGTAGAAATGGGGAGAAAATTTGTAATTCAAACTATTGTGAAAATCAATGCTGAAAACCAAATATGTTAAATAAATTTAAATTAAATTAAAAAAAAATTAAAGTGCCCACTAAGTCTACCACGCTGCCGAATAGTGGGGAGACAAAGAGAGAAAGAAATGCCTTCACGGAGTCTCCAGTCTAGTAGCTAGGGAGAGCACAGGAGCATGGTAAGAGAGGTTCAGACAAAATGCTGTGTCAGGTCACTCGAGAAAAAAGCTTTGATGGAGGGGATCAAGTAAAGGTTTCTTGGGAGGAATGGTATTTGAGCCAATTGTTAAAGGTTGGGTAAGAATTGGGTAGGCTGAACGGA